>NW_028283393.1:0-367594 GCF_059441005.1 Hippichthys cyanospilos | reverse complement strand
AAACGCTTGTTTGGGACATTACATTAATGTTGACTATAAATCATAAACTAAGCATTTTTCAGCTGAAATAATGAATGTAGTCCTCTTAATTCTTGCTTCTAAAGCATACGCAAACAGAAATTTCAATGTACAATGATGTTTTTTAAAAAACGGTCAAAATGTGCTCCACTCGGGCTGAAAACGCTTGTTCGGAACATTTCCTTAATGTTGACTATAAATCATAAACTAAGCATTTTTCAGCTGAAATAATGAATGTAGTCCTCTTAATTCTTGCTTCTAAAGCATACGCAAGCAGAAATTTCAATGTACAATGATGTTTTTAAAAAAAACAGTCAAAATGCGCTCCACTCGGGCTGAAAACGCTGTTGGGGACATTTCATTAATGTTGACTACAAATCAAAAACTAAGCATTTTTCAGCTGAAATAATGAATGTAGTCCTCTTAATTCTTGCTTCTAAAGCATACGCAAGCAGAAATTTCAATGTACAATGATGTTTTTAAAAAAAGGGTCAAAATGTGCTCCACTCGGGCTGAAAACGCTTGTTTGGAACATTTCATTAATGTTGACTATAAATCATAAACTAAGCATTTTTCAGCTGAAATAATGAATGTAGTCCTCTTAATTCTTGCTTCTAAAGCATACGCAAGCAGAAATTTCAATGTACAATGATGTTTTTAAAAAAACAGTCAAAATGTGCTCCACTCGGGCTGAAAACGCTTGTTTGGGACATTACATTAATGTTGACTATAAATCATAAACTAAGCATTTTTCAGCTGAAATAATGAATGTAGTCCTCTTAATTCTTGCTTCTAAAGCATACGCAAGCAGAAATTTCAATGTACAATGATGTTTTCAAAAAAACAGTCAAAATGTGCTCCACTCGGGCTGAAAACGCTTGTTTGGGACATTACATTAATGTTGACTATAAATCATAAACTAAGCATTTTTCAGCTGAAATAATGAATGTAGTCCTCTTAATTCTTGCTTCTAAAGCAGACGCAAGCAGAAATTTCAATGTACAATGATGTTTTTAAAAAAACAGTCAAAATGTGCTCCACTCAGGCTGAAAACGCTGTTGGGGACATTTCATTAATGTTGACTATAAATCATAAACTAAGCATTTTTCAGCTGAAATAATGAATGTAGTCCTCTTAATTCTTGCTTCTAAAGCATACGCAAGCAGAAATTTCAATGTACAATGATGTTTTTAAAAAAACAGTCAAAATGTGCTCCACTCGGGCTGAAAACGCTTGTTTGGGACATTACATTAATGTTGACTATAAATCATAAACTAAGCATTTTTCAGCTGAAATAATGAATGTAGTCCTCTTAATTCTTGCTTCTAAAGCATACGCAAACAGAAATTTCAATGTACAATGATGTTTTTAAAAAAACGGTCAAAATGTGCTCCACTCGGGCTGAAAACGCTTGTTTGGAACATTTCATTAATGTTGACTATAATTCATAAACTAAGCATTTTTCAGCTGAAATAATGAATGTAGTCCTCTTAATTCTTGCTTCTAAAGCATACGCAAGCAGAAATTTCAATGTACAATGATGTTTTTAAAAAAACAGTCAAAATGTGCTCCACTCGGGCTGAAAACGCTTGTTTGGGACATTACATTAATGTTGACTATAAATCATAAACTAAGCATTTTTCAGCTGAAATAATGAATGTAGTCCTCTTAATTCTTGCTTCTAAAGCAGACGCAAGCAGAAATTTCAATGTACAATGATGTTTTTAAAAAAATGGTCAAAATGTGCTCCACTCGGGCTGAAAACGCTTGTTTGGAACATTTCATTAATGTTGACTATAAATCATAAACTAAGCATTTTTCAGCTGAAATAATGAATGTAGTCCTCTTAATTCTTGCTTCTAAAGCATACGCAAGCAGAAATTTCAATGTACAATGATGTTTTTAAAAAAAACAGTCAAAATGTGCTCCACTCGGGCTGAAAACGCTGTTGGGGACATTTCATTAATGTTGACTATAAATCAAAAACTAAGCATTTTTCAGCTGAAATAATGAATGTAGTCCTCTTAATTCTTGCTTCTAAAGCATACGCAAGCAGAAATTTCAATGTACAATGATGTTTTTAAAAAAACAGTCAAAATGTGCTCCACTCAGGCTGAAAACGCTGTTGGGGACATTTCATTAATGTTGACTATAAATCATAAACTAAGCATTTTTCAGCTGAAATAATGAATGTAGTCCTCTTAATTCTTGCTTCTAAAGCATACGCAAGCAGAAATTTCAATGTACAATGATGTTTTCAAAAAAACGGTGAAAATGTGCTCCACTCGGGCTGAAAACGCTTGTTTGGAACATTTCATTAATGTTGACTATAAATCATAAACTAAGCATTTTTCAGCTGAAATAATGAATGTAGTCCTCTTAATTTTTGCTTCTAAAGCATACGCAAACAGAAATTTCAATGTACAATGATGTTTTTAAAAAAACGGTCAAAATGTGCTCCACTCGGGCTGAAAACGCTTGTTTGGAACATTTCATTAATGTTGACTATAAATCATAAACTAAGCATTTTTCAGCTGAAATAATGAATGTAGTCCTCTTAATTCTTGCTTCTAAAGCATACGCAAGCAGAAATTTCAATGTACAATGATGTTTTTAAAAAAAACAGTCAAAATGTGCTCCACTCGGGCTGAAAACGCTGTTGGGGACATTTCATTAATGTTGACTATAAATCAAAAACTAAGCATTTTTCAGCTGAAATAATGAATGTAGTCCTCTTAATTCTTGCTTCTAAAGCATACGCAAGCAGAAATTTCAATGTACAATGATGTTTTTAAAAAAACAGTCAAAATGTGCTCCACTCAGGCTGAAAACGCTGTTGGGGACATTTCATTAATGTTGACTATAAATCATAAACTAAGCATTTTTCAGCTGAAATAATGAATGTAGTCCTCTTAATTCTTGCTTCTAAAGCATACGCAAGCAGAAATTTCAATGTACAATGATGTTTTTAAAAAAACAGTCAAAATGTGCTCCACTCGGGCTGAAAACGCTTGTTTGGGACATTACATTAATGTTGACTATAAATCATAAACTAAGCATTTTTCAGCTGAAATAATGAATGTAGTCCTCTTAATTCTTGCTTCTACAGCATACGCAAGCAGAAATTTCAATGTACAATGATGTTTTTAAAAAAACGGTCAAAATGTGCTCCACTCGGGCTGAAAACGCTTGTTTGGAACATTTCATTAATGTTGACTATAAATCATAAACTAAGCATTTTTCAGCTGAAATAATGAATGTAGTCCTCTTAATTCTTGCTTCTACAGCAGACGCAAGCAGAAATTTCAATGTACAATGATGTTTTCAAAAAAACAGTCAAAATGTGCTCCACTCGGGCTGAAAACGCTTGTTTGGGACATTACATTAATGTTGACTATAAATCATAAACTAAGCATTTTTCAGCTGAAATAATGAATGTAGTCCTCTTAATTCTTGCTTCTAAAGCATACGCAAACAGAAATTTCAATGTACAATGATGTTTTTAAAAAAACGGTCAAAATGTGCTCCACTCGGGCTGAAAACGCTTGTTTGGGACATTTCATTAATGTTGACTATAAATCATAAACTAAGCATTTTTCAGCTGAAATAATGAATGTAGTCCTCTTAATTCTTGCTTCTAAAGCATACGCAAGCAGAAATTTCAATGTACAATGATGTTTTTAAAAAAAACAGTCAAAATGTGCTCCACTCGGGCTGAAAACGCTGTTGGGGACATTTCATTAATGTTGACTATAAATCAAAACCAAGCATTTTTCAGCTGAAATAATGAATGTAGTCCTCTTAATTCTTGCTTCTAAAGCATACGCAAGCAGAAATTTCAATGTACAATGATGTTTTTAAAAAAAACAGTCAAAATGTGCTCCACTCGGGCTAAAAAACGCTGTTGGGGACATTTCATTAATGTTGACTATAAATCAAAAACTAAGCATTTTTCAGCTGAAATAATGAATGTAGTCCTCTTAATTCTTGCTTCTAAAGCATACGCAAGCAGAAATTTCAATGTACAATGATGTTTTCAAAAAAACAGTCAAAATGTGCTCCACTCGGGCTGAAAACGCTTGTTTGGGACATTTCATTAATGTTGACTATAAATCATAAACTAAGCATTTTTCAGCTGAAATAATGAATGTAGTCCTCTTAATTCTTGCTTCTACAGCATACGCAAGCAGAAATTTCAATGTACAATGATGTTTTTAAAAAAACGGTCAAAATGTGCTCCACTCGGGCTGAAAACGCTGTTGGGGACATTTCATTAATGTTGACTATAAATCAAAAACTAAGCATTTTTCAGCTGAAATAATGAATGTAGTCCTCTTAATTCTTGCTTCTAAAGCATACGCAAGCAGAAATTTCAATGTACAATGATGTTTTTAAAAAAACAGTCAAAATGTGCTCCACTCGGGCTAAAAAACGCTGTTGGGGACATTTCATTAATGTTGACTATAAATCAAAAACTAAGCATTTTTCAGCTGAAATAATGAATGTAGTCCTCTTAATTCTTGCTTCTAAAGCATACGCAAGCAGAAATTTCAATGTACAATGATGTTTTCAAAAAAACAGTCAAAATGTGCTCCACTCGGGCTGAAAACGCTTGTTTGGGACATTTCATTAATGTTGACTATAAATCATAAACTAAGCATTTTTCAGCTGAAATAATGAATGTAGTCCTCTTAATTCTTGCTTCTACAGCATACGCAAGCAGAAATTTCAATGTACAATGATGTTTTTAAAAAAACAGTCAAAATGTGCTCCACTCAGGCTGAAAACGCTGTTGGGGACATTTCATTAATGTTGACTATAAATCATAAACTAAGCATTTTTCAGCTGAAATAATGAATGTAGTCCTCTTAATTCTTGCTTCTAAAGCATACGCAAGCAGAAATTTCAATGTACAATGATGTTTTTAAAAAAACAGTCAAAATGTGCTCCACTCGGGCTGAAAACGCTTGTTTGGGACATTACATTAATGTTGACTATAAATCATAAACTAAGCATTTTTCAGCTGAAATAATGAATGTAGTCCTCTTAATTCTTGCTTCTAAAGCAGACGCAAGCAGAAATTTCAATGTACAATGATGTTTTTAAAAAAATGGTCAAAATGTGCTCCACTCGGGCTGAAAACGCTTGTTTGGAACATTTCATTAATGTTGACTATAAATCATAAACTAAGCATTTTTCAGCTGAAATAATGAATGTAGTCCTCTTAATTCTTGCTTCTAAAGCATACGCAAGCAGAAATTTCAATGTACAATGATGTTTTCAAAAAAACAGTCAAAATGTGCTCCACTCGGGCTGAAAACGCTTGTTTGGGACATTTCATTAATGTTGACTATAAATCATAAACTAAGCATTTTTCAGCTGAAATAATGAATGTAGTCCTCTTAATTCTTGCTTCTACAGCATACGCAAGCAGAAATTTCAATGTACAATGATGTTTTTAAAAAAACGGTCAAAATGTGCTCCACTCGGGCTGAAAACGCTTGTTTGGAACATTTCATTAATGTTGACTATAAATCATAAACTAAGCATTTTTCAGCTGAAATAATGAATGTAGTCCTCTTAATTCTTGCTTCTAAAGCAGACGCAAGCAGAAATTTCAATGTACAATGATGTTTTCAAAAAAACAGTCAAAATGTGCTCCACTCGGGCTGAAAACGCTTGTTTGGGACATTACATCAATGGTGACTATAAATCATAAACTAAGCATTTTTCAGCTGAAATAATGAATGTAGTCCTCTTAATTCTTGCTTCTAAAGCATACGCAAACAGAAATTTCAATGTACAATGATGTTTTTAAAAAAACGGTCAAAATGTGCTCCACTCGGGCTGAAAACGCTTGTTTGGAACATTTCATTAATGTTGACTATAAATCATAAACTAAGCATTTTTCAGCTGAAATAATGAATGTAGTCCTCTTAATTCTTGCTTCTAAAGCAGACGCAAGCAGAAATTTCAATGTACAATGATGTTTTCAAAAAAACAGTCAAAATGTGCTCCACTCGGGCTGAAAACGCTTGTTTGGGACATTACATCAATGGTGACTATAAATCATAAACTAAGCATTTTTCAGCTGAAATAATGAATGTAGTCCTCTTAATTCTTGCTTCTAAAGCATACGCAAACAGAAATTTCAATGTACAATGATGTTTTTAAAAAAACGGTCAAAATGTGCTCCACTCGGGCTGAAAACGCTTGTTTGGAACATTTCATTAATGTTGACTATAAATCATAAACTAAGCATTTTTCAGCTGAAATAATGAATGTAGTCCTCTTAATTCTTGCTTCTACAGCATACGCAAGCAGAAATTTCAATGTACAATGATGTTTTCAAAAAAACAGTCAAAATGTGCTCCACTCGGGCTGAAAACGCTTGTTTGGGACATTACATTAATGTTGACTATAAATCATAAACTAAGCATTTTTCAGCTGAAATAATGAATGTAGTCCTCTTAATTCTTGCTTCTAAAGCATACGCAAGCAGAAATTTCAATGTACAATGATGTTTTCAAAAAAACAGTCAAAATGTGCTCCACTCGGGCTGAAAACGCTTGTTTGGGACATTACATTAATGTTGACTATAAATCATAAACTAAGCATTTTTCAGCTGAAATAATGAATGTAGTCCTCTTAATTCTTGCTTCTAAAGCAGACGCAAGCAGAAATTTCAATGTACAATGATGTTTTTAAAAAAACAGTCAAAATGTGCTCCACTCAGGCTGAAAACGCTGTTGGGGACATTTCATTAATGTTGACTATAAATCATAAACTAAGCATTTTTCAGCTGAAATAATGAATGTAGTCCTCTTAATTCTTGCTTCTAAAGCATACGCAAGCAGAAATTTCAATGTACAATGATGTTTTTAAAAAAGGGTCAAAATGTGCTCCACTCGGGCTGAAAACGCTTGTTTGGAACATTTCATTAATGTTGACTATAAATCATAAACTAAGCATTTTTCAGCTGAAATAATGAATGTAGTCCTCTTAATTCTTGCTTCTAAAGCATACGCAAGCAGAAATTTCAATGTACAATGATGTTTTTAAAAAAACAGTCAAAATGTGCTCCACTCGGGCTGAAAACGCTTGTTTGGGACATGACATTAATGTTGACTATAAATCATAAACTAAGCATTTTTCAGCTGAAATAATGAATGTAGTCCTCTTAATTCTTGCTTCTAAAGCATACGCAAGCAGAAATTTCAATGTACAATGATGTTTTTAAAAAAACAGTCAAAATGTGCTCCACTCGGGCTGAAAACGCTTGTTTGGGACATTACATTAATGTTAACTATAAATCATAAACTAAGCATTTTTCAGCTGAAATAATGAATGTAGTCCTCTTAATTCTTGCTTCTAAAGCATACGCAAGCAGAAATTTCAATGTACAATGATGTTTTTAAAAAAACAGTCAAAATGTGCTCCACTCGGGCTGAAAACGCTTGTTTGGGACATGACATTAATGTTGACTATAAATCATAAACTAAGCATTTTTCAGCTGAAATAATGAATGTAGTCCTCTTAATTCTTGCTTCTAAAGCATACGCAAGCAGAAATTTCAATGTACAATGATGTTTTTAAAAAAAGGGTCTAAATGTGCTCCACTCGGGCTGAAAACGCTTGTTTGGAACATTTCATTAATGTTGACTATAAATCATAAACTAAGCATTTTTCAGCTGAAATAATGAATGTAGTCCTCTTAATTCTTGCTTCTAAAGCATACGCAAGCAGAAATTTCAATGTACAATGATGTTTTTAAAAAAACAGTCAAAATGTGCTCCACTCGGGCTGAAAACGCTTGTTTGGGACATGACATTAATGTTGACTATAAATCATAAACTAAGCATTTTTCAGCTGAAATAATGAATGTAGTCCTCTTAATTCTTGCTTCTAAAGCATACGCAAGCAGAAATTTCAATGTACAATGATGTTTTTAAAAAAAGGGTCAAAATGTGCTCCACTCGGGCTGAAAACGCTTGTTTGGAACATTTCATTAATGTTGACTATAAATCATAAACTAAGCATTTTTCAGCTGAAATAATGAATGTAGTCCTCTTAATTCTTGCTTCTAAAGCATACGCAAGCAGAAATTTCAATGTACAATGATGTTTTTAAAAAAGCAGTCAAAATGTGCTCCACTCGGGCTGAAAACGCTTGTTTGGGACATGACATTAATGTTGACTATAAATCATAAACTAAGCATTTTTCAGCTGAAATAATGAATGTAGTCCTCTTAATTCTTGCTTCTAAAGCATACGCAAAAAGAAATTTCAATGTACAATGATGTTTTTTAAAAAACGGTCAAAATGTGCTCCACTCGGGCTGAAAACGCTTGTTCGGAACATTTCCTTAATGTTGACTATAAATCATAAACTAAGCATTTTTCAGCTGAAATAATGAATGTAGTCCTCTTAATTCTTGCTTCTAAAGCATACGCAAGCAGAAATTTCAATGTACAATGATGTTTTTAAAAAAAGGGTCAAAATGTGCTCCACTCGGGCTGAAAACGCTTGTTTGGAACATTTCATTAATGTTGACTATAAATCATAAACTAAGCATTTTTCAGCTGAAATAATGAATGTAGTCCTCTTAATTCTTGCTTCTAAAGCATACGCAAGCAGAAATTTCAATGTACAATGATGTTTTTAAAAAAACAGTCAAAATGTGCTCCACTCGGGCTGAAAACGCTGTTGGGGACATTTCATTAATGTTGACTATAAATCATAAACTAAGCATTTTTCAGCTGAAATAATGAATGTAGTCCTTTTAATTCTTGCTTCTAAAGCATACGCAAGCAGAAATTTCAATGTACAATGATGTTTTTAAAAAAAACAGTCAAAATGTGCTCCACTCGGGCTGAAAACGCTGTTGGGGACATTTCATTAATGTTGACTATAAATCAAAAACTAAGCATTTTTCAGCTGAAATAATGAATGTAGTCCTCTTAATTCTTGCTTCTAAAGCATACGCAAGCAGAAATTTCAATGTACAATGATGTTTTTAAAAAAAGGGTCAAAATGTGCTCCACTCGGGCTGAAAACGCTTGTTTGGAACATTTCATTAATGTTGACTATAAATCATAAACTAAGCATTTTTCAGCTGAAATAATGAATGTAGTCCTCTTAATTCTTGCTTCTAAAGCATACGCAAGCAGAAATTTCAATGTACAATGATGTTTTTAAAAAAACAGTCAAAATGTGCTCCACTCGGGCTGAAAACGCTTGTTTGGGACATGACATTAATGTTGACTATAAATCATAAACTAAGCATTTTTCAGCTGAAATAATGAATGTAGTCCTCTTAATTCTTGCTTCTAAAGCATACGCAAGCAGAAATTTCAATGTACAATGATGTTTTTAAAAAAACAGTCAAAATGTGCTCCACTCGGGCTGAAAACGCTTGTTTGGGACATTACATTAATGTTGACTATAAATCATAAACTAAGCATTTTTCAGCTGAAATAATGAATGTAGTCCTCTTAATTCTTGCTTCTAAAGCATACGCAAAAAGAAATTTCAATGTACAATGATGTTTTTTAAAAAACGGTCAAAATGTGCTCCACTCGGGCTGAAAACGCTTGTTCGGAACATTTCCTTAATGTTGACTATAAATCATAAACTAAGCATTTTTCAGCTGAAATAATGAATGTAGTCCTCTTAATTCTTGCTTCTAAAGCATACGCAAGCAGAAATTTCAATGTACAATGATGTTTTTAAAAAAACAGTCAAAATGTGCTCCACTCGGGCTGAAAACGCTTGTTTGGGACATGACATTAATGTTGACTATAAATCATAAACTAAGCATTTTTCAGCTGAAATAATGAATGTAGTCCTCTTAATTCTTGCTTCTAAAGCATACGCAAGCAGAAATTTCAATGTACAATGATGTTTTTAAAAAAACAGTCAAAATGTGCTCCACTCGGGCTGAAAACGCTTGTTTGGGACATTACATTAATGTTGACTATAAATCATAAACTAAGCATTTTTCAGCTGAAATAATGAATGTAGTCCTCTTAATTCTTGCTTCTAAAGCATACGCAAAAAGAAATTTCAATGTACAATGATGTTTTTTAAAAAACGGTCAAAATGTGCTCCACTCGGGCTGAAAACGCTTGTTCGGAACATTTCCTTAATGTTGACTATAAATCATAAACTAAGCATTTTTCAGCTGAAATAATGAATGTAGTCCTCTTAATTCTTGCTTCTAAAGCATACGCAAGCAGAAATTTCAATGTACAATGATGTTTTTAGAAAAAACAGTCAAAATGCGCTCCACTCGGGCTGAAAACGCTGTTGGGGACATTTCATTAATGTTGACTACAAATCAAAAACTAAGCATTTTTCAGCTGAAATAATGAATGTAGTCCTCTTAATTCTTGCTTCTAAAGCATACGCAAGCAGAAATTTCAATGTACAATGATGTTTTTAAAAAAAGGGTCAAAATGTGCTCCACTCGGGCTGAAAACGCTTGTTTGGAACATTTCATTAATGTTGACTATAAATCATAAACTAAGCATTTTTCAGCTGAAATAATGAATGTAGTCCTCTTAATTCTTGCTTCTAAAGCATACGCAAGCAGAAATTTCAATGTACAATGATGTTTTTAAAAAAGCAGTCAAAATGTGCTCCACTCGGGCTGAAAACGCTTGTTTGGGACATGACATTAATGTTGACTATAAATCATAAACTAAGCATTTTTCAGCTGAAATAATGAATGTAGTCCTCTTAATTCTTGCTTCTAAAGCATACGCAAAAAGAAATTTCAATGTACAATGATGTTTTTTAAAAAACGGTCAAAATGTGCTCCACTCGGGCTGAAAACGCTTGTTCGGAACATTTCCTTAATGTTGACTATAAATCATAAACTAAGCATTTTTCAGCTGAAATAATGAATGTAGTCCTCTTAATTCTTGCTTCTAAAGCATACGCAAGCAGAAATTTCAATGTACAATGATGTTTTTAAAAAAAGGGTCAAAATGCGCTCCACTCGGGCTGAAAACGCTGTTGGGGACATTTCATTAATGTTGACTACAAATCAAAAACTAAGCATTTTTCAGCTGAAATAATGAATGTAGTCCTCTTAATTCTTGCTTCTAAAGCATACGCAAGCAGAAATTTCAATGTACAATGATGTTTTTAAAAAAAGGGTCAAAATGTGCTCCACTCGGGCTGAAAACGCTTGTTTGGAACATTTCATTAATGTTGACTATAAATCATAAACTAAGCATTTTTCAGCTGAAATAATGAATGTAGTCCTCTTAATTCTTGCTTCTAAAGCATACGCAAGCAGAAATTTCAATGTACAATGATGTTTTTAAAAAAACAGTCAAAATGTGCTCCACTCGGGCTGAAAACGCTTGTTTGGGACATGACATTAATGTTGACTATAAATCATAAACTAAGCATTTTTCAGCTGAAATAATGAATGTAGTCCTCTTAATTCTTGCTTCTAAAGCATACGCAAGCAGAAATTTCAATGTACAATGATGTTTTTAAAAAAACAGTCAAAATGTGCTCCACTCGGGCTGAAAACGCTTGTTTGGGACATTACATTAATGTTGACTATAAATCATAAACTAAGCATTTTTCAGCTGAAATAATGAATGTAGTCCTCTTAATTCTTGCTTCTAAAGCATACGCAAAAAGAAATTTCAATGTACAATGATGTTTTTTAAAAAACGGTCAAAATGTGCTCCACTCGGGCTGAAAACGCTTGTTCGGAACATTTCCTTAATGTTGACTATAAATCATAAACTAAGCATTTTTCAGCTGAAATAATGAATGTAGTCCTCTTAATTCTTGCTTCTAAAGCATACGCAAGCAGAAATTTCAATGTACAATGATGTTTTTAAAAAAAGGGTCAAAATGTGCTCCACTCGGGCTGAAAACGCTTGTTTGGAACATTTCATTAATGTTGACTATAAATCATAAACTAAGCATTTTTCAGCTGAAATAATGAATGTAGTCCTCTTAATTCTTGCTTCTAAAGCATACGCAAGCAGAAATTTCAATGTACAATGATGTTTTTAAAAAAACAGTCAAAATGTGCTCCACTCGGGCTGAAAACGCTTGTTTGGGACATGACATTAATGTTGACTATAAATCATAAACTAAGCATTTTTCAGCTGAAATAATGAATGTAGTCCTCTTAATTCTTGCTTCTAAAGCATACGCAAGCAGAAATTTCAATGTACAATGATGTTTTTAAAAAAAGGGTCAAAATGTGCTCCACTCGGGCTGAAAACGCTTGTTTGGAACATTTCATTAATGTTGACTATAAATCATAAACTAAGCATTTTTCAGCTGAAATAATGAATGTAGTCCTCTTAATTCTTGCTTCTAAAGCATACGCAAGCAGAAATTTCAATGTACAATGATGTTTTTAAAAAAGCAGTCAAAATGTGCTCCACTCGGGCTGAAAACGCTTGTTTGGGACATGACATTAATGTTGACTATAAATCATAAACTAAGCATTTTTCAGCTGAAATAATGAATGTAGTCCTCTTAATTCTTGCTTCTAAAGCATACGCAAAAAGAAATTTCAATGTACAATGATGTTTTTTAAAAAACGGTCAAAATGTGCTCCACTCGGGCTGAAAACGCTTGTTCGGAACATTTCCTTAATGTTGACTATAAATCATAAACTAAGCATTTTTCAGCTGAAATAATGAATGTAGTCCTCTTAATTCTTGCTTCTAAAGCATACGCAAGCAGAAATTTCAATGTACAATGATGTTTTTAAAAAAAACAGTCAAAATGCGCTCCACTCGGGCTGAAAACGCTGTTGGGGACATTTCATTAATGTTGACTACAAATCAAAAACTAAGCATTTTTCAGCTGAAATAATGAATGTAGTCCTCTTAATTCTTGCTTCTAAAGCATACGCAAGCAGAAATTTCAATGTACAATGATGTTTTTAAAAAAAGGGTCAAAATGTGCTCCACTCGGGCTGAAAACGCTTGTTTGGAACATTTCATTAATGTTGACTATAAATCATAAACTAAGCATTTTTCAGCTGAAATAATGAATGTAGTCCTCTTAATTCTTGCTTCTAAAGCATACGCAAGCAGAAATTTCAATGTACAATGATGTTTTTAAAAAAACAGTCAAAATGTGCTCCACTCGGGCTGAAAACGCTTGTTTGGGACATGACATTAATGTTGACTATAAATCATAAACTAAGCATTTTTCAGCTGAAATAATGAATGTAGTCCTCTTAATTCTTGCTTCTAAAGCATACGCAAAAAGAAATTTCAATGTACAATGATGTTTTTTAAAAAACGGTCAAAATGTGCTCCACTCGGGCTGAAAACGCTTGTTCGGAACATTTCCTTAATGTTGACTATAAATCATAAACTAAGCATTTTTCAGCTGAAATAATGAATGTAGTCCTCTTAATTCTTGCTTCTAAAGCATACGCAAGCAGAAATTTCAATGTACAATGATGTTTTTAAAAAAAACAGTCAAAATGCGCTCCACTCGGGCTGAAAACGCTGTTGGGGACATTTCATTAATGTTGACTACAAATCAAAAACTAAGCATTTTTCAGCTGAAATAATGAATGTAGTCCTCTTAATTCTTGCTTCTAAAGCATACGCAAGCAGAAATTTCAATGTACAATGATGTTTTTAAAAAAGGGTCAAAATGTGCTCCACTCGGGCTGAAAACGCTTGTTTGGAACATTTCATTAATGTTGACTATAAATCATAAACTAAGCATTTTTCAGCTGAAATAATGAATGTAGTCCTCTTAATTCTTGCTTCTAAAGCATACGCAAGCAGAAATTTCAATGTACAATGATGTTTTTAAAAAAACAGTCAAAATGTGCTCCACTCGGGCTGAAAACGCTTGTTTGGGACATGACATTAATGTTGACTATAAATCATAAACTAAGCATTTTTCAGCTGAAATAATGAATGTAGTCCTCTTAATTCTTGCTTCTAAAGCATACGCAAGCAGAAATTTCAATGTACAATGATGTTTTTAAAAAAACAGTCAAAATGTGCTCCACTCGGGCTGAAAACGCTTGTTTGGAACATTTCATTAATGTTGACTATAAATCATAAACTAAGCATTTTTCAGCTGAAATAATGAATGTAGTCCTCTTAATTCTTGCTTCTAAAGCATACGCAAGCAGAAATTTCAATGTACAATGATGTTTTTAAAAAAACAGTCAAAATGTGCTCCACTCGGGCTGAAAACGCTGTTGGGGACATTTCATTAATGTTGACTATAAATCATAAACTAAGCATTTTTCAGCTGAAATAATGAATGTAGTCCTTTTAATTCTTGCTTCTAAAGCATACGCAAGCAGAAATTTCAATGTACAATGATGTTTTTAAAAAAAACAGTCAAAATGTGCTCCACTCGGGCTGAAAACGCTGTTGGGGACATTTCATTAATGTTGACTATAAATCAAAAACTAAGCATTTTTCAGCTGAAATAATGAATGTAGTCCTCTTAATTCTTGCTTCTAAAGCATACGCAAGCAGAAATTTCAATGTACAATGATGTTTTTAAAAAAACAGTCAAAATGTGCTCCACTCGGGCTGAAAACGCTGTTGGGGACATTTCATTAATGTTGACTATAAATCATAAACTAAGCATTTTTCAGCTGAAATAATGAATGTAGTCCTCTTAATTCTTGCTTCTAAAGCATACACAAACAGAAAATTCAATGTACAATGATGTTTTTAAAAAAACGGTCAAAATGTGCTCCACTCGGGCTGAAAACGCTGTTGGGGACATTTCATTAATGTTGACTATAAATCATAAACTAAGCATTTTTCAGCTGAAATAATGAATGTAGTCCTCTTAATTCTTGCTTCTAAAGCATACGCAAACAGAAATTTCAATGTACAATGATGTTTTTAAAAAAACGGTCAAAATGTGCTCCACTCGGGCTGAAAACGCTTGTTTGGGACATTACATTAATGTTGACTATAAATCATAAACTAAGCATTTTTCAGCTGAAATAATGAATGTAGTCCTCTTAATTCTTGCTTCTAAAGCATACGCAAGCAGAAATTTCAATGTACAATGATGTTTTTAAAAAAAGGGTCAAAATGTGCTCCACTCGGGCTGAAAACGCTTGTTTGGAACATTTCATTAATGTTGACTATAAATCATAAACTAAGCATTTTTCAGCTGAAATAATGAATGTAGTCCTCTTAATTCTTGCTTCTAAAGCATACGCAAGCAGAAATTTCAATGTACAATGATGTTTTTAAAAAAACGGTCAAAATGTGCTCCACTCGGGCTGAAAACGCTTGTTTGGAACATTTCCTTAATGTTGACTATAAATCATAAACTAAGCATTTTTCAGCTGAAATAATGAATGTAGTCCTCTTAATTCTTGCTTCTAAAGCATACGCAAGCAGAAATTTCAATGTACAATGATGTTTTTAAAAAAAACAGTCAAAATGCGCTCCACTCGGGCTGAAAACGCTGTTGGGGACATTTCATTAATGTTGACTACAAATCAAAAACTAAGCATTTTTCAGCTGAAATAATGAATGTAGTCCTCTTAATTATTGCTTCTAAAGCATACGCAAGCAGAAATTTCAATGTACAATGATGTTTTTAAAAAAAGGGTCAAAATGTGCTCCACTCGGGCTGAAAACGCTTGTTTGGAACATTTCATTAATGTTGACTATAAATCATAAACTAAGCATTTTTCAGCTGAAATAATGAATGTAGTCCTCTTAATTCTTGCTTCTAAAGCATACGCAAGCAGAAATTTCAATGTACAATGATGTTTTTAAAAAAACAGTCAAAATGT
Organism: Hippichthys cyanospilos; assembly: GCF_059441005.1. Taxonomy (NCBI): domain Eukaryota; kingdom Metazoa; phylum Chordata; class Actinopteri; order Syngnathiformes; family Syngnathidae; genus Hippichthys; species Hippichthys cyanospilos. The sequence goes on along the minus strand of NW_028283393.1, from coordinate 351,781 downwards.
GCTCCACTCGGGCTGAAAACGCTTGTTTGGGACATGACATTAATGTTGACTATAAATCATAAACTAAGCATTTTTCAGCTGAAATAATGAATGTAGTCCTCTTAATTCTTGCTTCTAAAGCATACGCAAGCAGAAATTTCAATGTACAATGATGTTTTTAAAAAAACAGTCAAAATGTGCTCCACTCGGGCTGAAAACGCTTGTTTGGGACATTACATTAATGTTGACTATAAATCATAAACTAAGCATTTTTCAGCTGAAATAATGAATGTAGTCCTCTTAATTCTTGCTTCTAAAGCATACGCAAAAAGAAATTTCAATGTACAATGATGTTTTTTAAAAAACGGTCAAAATGTGCTCCACTCGGGCTGAAAACGCTTGTTCGGAACATTTCCTTAATGTTGACTATAAATCATAAACTAAGCATTTTTCAGCTGAAATAATGAATGTAGTCCTCTTAATTCTTGCTTCTAAAGCATACGCAAGCAGAAATTTCAATGTACAATGATGTTTTTAAAAAAAACAGTCAAAATGCGCTCCACTCGGGCTGAAAACGCTGTTGGGGACATTTCATTAATGTTGACTACAAATCAAAAACTAAGCATTTTTCAGCTGAAATAATGAATGTAGTCCTCTTAATTCTTGCTTCTAAAGCATACGCAAGCAGAAATTTCAATGTACAATGATGTTTTTAAAAAAAGGGTCAAAATGTGCTCCACTCGGGCTGAAAACGCTTGTTTGGAACATTTCATTAATGTTGACTATAAATCATAAACTAAGCATTTTTCAGCTGAAATAATGAATGTAGTCCTCTTAATTCTTGCTTCTAAAGCATACGCAAGCAGAAATTTCAATGTACAATGATGTTTTTAAAAAAACAGTCAAAATGTGCTCCACTCGGGCTGAAAACGCTTGTTTGGGACATGACATTAATGTTGACTATAAATCATAAACTAAGCATTTTTCAGCTGAAATAATGAATGTAGTCCTCTTAATTCTTGCTTCTAAAGCATACGCAAGCAGAAATTTCAATGTACAATGATGTTTTTAAAAAAAGGGTCAAAATGTGCTCCACTCGGGCTGAAAACGCTTGTTTGGAACATTTCATTAATGTTGACTATAAATCATAAACTAAGCATTTTTCAGCTGAAATAATGAATGTAGTCCTCTTAATTCTTGCTTCTAAAGCATACGCAAGCAGAAATTTCAATGTACAATGATGTTTTTAAAAAAACAGTCAAAATGTGCTCCACTCGGGCTGAAAACGCTTGTTTGGGACATGACATTAATGTTGACTATAAATCATAAACTAAGCATTTTTCAGCTGAAATAATGAATGTAGTCCTCTTAATTCTTGCTTCTAAAGCATACGCAAGCAGAAATTTCAATGTACAATGATGTTTTTAAAAAAAGGGTCAAAATGTGCTCCACTCGGGCTGAAAACGCTTGTTTGGAACATTTCATTAATGTTGACTATAAATCATAAACTAAGCATTTTTCAGCTGAAATAATGAATGTAGTCCTCTTAATTCTTGCTTCTAAAGCATACGCAAGCAGAAATTTCAATGTACAATGATGTTTTTAAAAAAGCAGTCAAAATGTGCTCCACTCGGGCTGAAAACGCTTGTTTGGGACATGACATTAATGTTGACTATAAATCATAAACTAAGCATTTTTCAGCTGAAATAATGAATGTAGTCCTCTTAATTCTTGCTTCTAAAGCATACGCAAAAAGAAATTTCAATGTACAATGATGTTTTTTAAAAAACGGTCAAAATGTGCTCCACTCGGGCTGAAAACGCTTGTTCGGAACATTTCCTTAATGTTGACTATAAATCATAAACTAAGCATTTTTCAGCTGAAATAATGAATGTAGTCCTCTTAATTCTTGCTTCTAAAGCATACGCAAGCAGAAATTTCAATGTACAATGATGTTTTTAAAAAAAACAGTCAAAATGCGCTCCACTCGGGCTGAAAACGCTGTTGGGGACATTTCATTAATGTTGACTACAAATCAAAAACTAAGCATTTTTCAGCTGAAATAATGAATGTAGTCCTCTTAATTCTTGCTTCTAAAGCATACGCAAGCAGAAATTTCAATGTACAATGATGTTTTTAAAAAAAGGGTCAAAATGTGCTCCACTCGGGCTAAAAACGCTTGTTTGGAACATTTCATTAATGTTGACTATAAATCATAAACTAAGCATTTTTCAGCTGAAATAATGAATGTAGTCCTCTTAATTCTTGCTTCTAAAGCATACGCAAGCAGAAATTTCAATGTACAATGATGTTTTTAAAAAAACAGTCAAAATGTGCTCCACTCGGGCTGAAAACGCTTGTTTGGGACATGACATTAATGTTGACTATAAATCATAAACTAAGCATTTTTCAGCTGAAATAATGAATGTAGTCCTCTTAATTCTTGCTTCTAAAGCATACGCAAAAAGAAATTTCAATGTACAATGATGTTTTTTAAAAAACGGTCAAAATGTGCTCCACTCGGGCTGAAAACGCTTGTTCGGAACATTTCCTTAATGTTGACTATAAATCATAAACTAAGCATTTTTCAGCTGAAATAATGAATGTAGTCCTCTTAATTCTTGCTTCTAAAACATACGCAAGCAGAAATTTCAATGTACAATGATGTTTTTAAAAAAAACAGTCAAAATGCGCTCCACTCGGGCTGAAAACGCTGTTGGGGACATTTCATTAATGTTGACTACAAATCAAAAACTAAGCATTTTTCAGCTTAAATAATGAATGTAGTCCTCTTAATTCTTGCTTCTAAAGCATACGCAAGCAGAAATTTCAATGTACAATGATGTTTTTAAAAAAGGGTCAAAATGTGCTCCACTCGGGCTGAAAACGCTTGTTTGGAACATTTCATTAATGTTGACTATAAATCATAAACTAAGCATTTTTCAGCTGAAATAATGAATGTAGTCCTCTTAATTCTTGCTTCTAAAGCATACGCAAGCAGAAATTTCAATGTACAATGATGTTTTTAAAAAAACAGTCAAAATGTGCTCCACTCGGGCTGAAAACGCTTGTTTGGGACATGACATTAATGTTGACTATAAATCATAAACTAAGCATTTTTCAGCTGAAATAATGAATGTAGTCCTCTTAATTCTTGCTTCTAAAGCATACGCAAGCAGAAATTTCAATGTACAATGATGTTTTTAAAAAAACAGTCAAAATGTGCTCCACTCGTGCTGAAAACGCTTGTTTGGAACATTTCATTAATGTTGACTATAAATCATAAACTAAGCATTTTTCAGCTGAAATAATGAATGTAGTCCTCTTAATTCTTGCTTCTAAAGCATACGCAAGCAGAAATTTCAATGTACAATGATGTTTTTAAAAAAACAGTCAAAATGTGCTCCACTCGGGCTGAAAACGCTGTTGGGGACATTTCATTAATGTTGACTATAAATCATAAACTAAGCATTTTTCAGCTGAAATAATGAATGTAGTCCTTTTAATTCTTGCTTCTAAAGCATACGCAAGCAGAAATTTCAATGTACAATGATGTTTTTAAAAAAAACAGTCAAAATGTGCTCCACTCGGGCTGAAAACGCTGTTGGGGACATTTCATTAATGTTGACTATAAATCAAAAACTAAGCATTTTTCAGCTGAAATAATGAATGTAGTCCTCTTAATTCTTGCTTCTAAAGCATACGCAAGCAGAAATTTCAATGTACAATGATGTTTTTAAAAAAACAGTCAAAATGTGCTCCACTCGGGCTGAAAACGCTGTTGGGGACATTTCATTAATGTTGACTATAAATCATAAACTAAGCATTTTTCAGCTGAAATAATGAATGTAGTCCTCTTAATTCTTGCTTCTAAAGCATACACAAACAGAAAATTCAATGTACAATGATGTTTTTAAAAAAACGGTCAAAATGTGCTCCACTCGGGCTGAAAACGCTGTTGGGGACATTTCATTAATGTTGACTATAAATCATAAACTAAGCATTTTTCAGCTGAAATAATGAATGTAGTCCTCTTAATTCTTGCTTCTAAAGCATACGCAAACAGAAATTTCAATGTACAATGATGTTTTTAAAAAAACGGTCAAAATGTGCTCCACTCGGGCTGAAAACGCTTGTTTGGGACATTACATTAATGTTGACTATAAATCATAAACTAAGCATTTTTCAGCTGAAATAATGAATGTAGTCCTCTTAATTCTTGCTTCTAAAGCATACGCAAGCAGAAATTTCAATGTACAATGATGTTTTTAAAAAAAGGGTCAAAATGTGCTCCACTCGGGCTGAAAACGCTTGTTTGGGACATGACATTAATGTTGACTATAAATCATAAACTAAGCATTTTTCAGCTGAAATAATGAATGTAGTCCTCTTAATTCTTGCTTCTAAAGCATACGCAAGCAGAAATTTCAATGTACAATGATGTTTTTAAAAAAAGGGTCAAAATGTGCTCCACTCGGGCTGAAAACGCTTGTTTGGAACATTTCATTAATGTTGACTATAAATCATAAACTAAGCATTTTTCAGCTGAAATAATGAATGTAGTCCTCTTAATTCTTGCTTCTAAAGCATACGCAAGCAGAAATTTCAATGTACAATGATGTTTTTTAAAAAACGGTCAAAATGTGCTCCACTCGGGCTGAAAACGCTTGTTCGGAACATTTCCTTAATGTTGACTATAAATCATAAACTAAGCATTTTTCAGCTGAAATAATGAATGTAGTCCTCTTAATTCTTGCTTCTAAAGCATACGCAAGCAGAAATTTCAATGTACAATGATGTTTTTAAAAAAAACAGTCAAAATGCGCTCCACTCGGGCTGAAAACGCTGTTGGGGACATTTCATTAATGTTGACTACAAATCAAAAACTAAGCATTTTTCAGCTGAAATAATGAATGTAGTCCTCTTAATTCTTGCTTCTAAAGCATACGCAAGCAGAAATTTCAATGTACAATGATGTTTTTAAAAAAAGGGTCAAAATGTGCTCCACTCGGGCTGAAAACGCTTGTTTGGAACATTTCATTAATGTTGACTATAAATCAAAAACTAAGCATTTTTCAGCTGAAATAATGAATGTAGTCCTCTTAATTCTTGCTTCTAAAGCATACGCAAGCAGAAATTTCAATGTACAATGATGTTTTTAAAAAAACAGTCAAAATGTGCTCCACTCGGGCTGAAAACGCTGTTGGGGACATTTCATTAATGTTGACTATAAATCATAAACTAAGCATTTTTCAGCTGAAATAATGAATGTAGTCCTCTTAATTCTTGCTTCTAAAGCATACACAAACAGAAAATTCAATGTACAATGATGTTTTTAAAAAAACGGTCAAAATGTGCTCCACTCGGGCTGAAAACGCTGTTGGGGACATTTCATTAATGTTGACTATAAATCATAAACTAAGCATTTTTCAGCTGAAATAATGAATGTAGTCCTCTTAATTCTTGCTTCTAAAGCATACGCAAGCAGAAATTTCAATGTACAATGATGTTTTTAAAAAAACGGTCAAAATGTGCTCCACTCGGGCTGAAAACGCTTGTTTGGGACATTACATTAATGTTGACTATAAATCATAAACTAAGCATTTTTCAGCTGAAATAATGAATGTAGTCCTCTTAATTCTTGCTTCTAAAGCATACGCAAGCAGAAATTTCAATGTACAATGATGTTTTTAAAAAAAGGGTCAAAATGTGCTCCACTCGGGCTGAAAACGCTTGTTTGGGACATGACATTAATGTTGACTATAAATCATAAACTAAGCATTTTTCAGCTGAAATAATGAATGTAGTCCTCTTAATTCTTGCTTCTAAAGCATACGCAAGCAGAAATTTCAATGTACAATGATGTTTTTAAAAAAAGGGTCAAAATGTGCTCCACTCGGGCTGAAAACGCTTGTTTGGAACATTTCATTAATGTTGACTATAAATCATAAACTAAGCATTTTTCAGCTGAAATAATGAATGTAGTCCTCTTAATTCTTGCTTCTAAAGCATACGCAAGCAGAAATTTCAATGTACAATGATGTTTTTTAAAAAACGGTCAAAATGTGCTCCACTCGGGCTGAAAACGCTTGTTCGGAACATTTCCTTAATGTTGACTATAAATCATAAACTAAGCATTTTTCAGCTGAAATAATGAATGTAGTCCTCTTAATTCTTGCTTCTAAAGCATACGCAAGCAGAAATTTCAATGTACAATGATGTTTTTAAAAAAAACAGTCAAAATGCGCTCCACTCGGGCTGAAAACGCTGTTGGGGACATTTCATTAATGTTGACTACAAATCAAAAACTAAGCATTTTTCAGCTGAAATAATGAATGTAGTCCTCTTAATTCTTGCTTCTAAAGCATACGCAAGCAGAAATTTCAATGTACAATGATGTTTTTAAAAAAAGGGTCAAAATGTGCTCCACTCGGGCTGAAAACGCTTGTTTGGAACATTTCATTAATGTTGACTATAAATCATAAACTAAGCATTTTTCAGCTGAAATAATGAATGTAGTCCTCTTAATTCTTGCTTCTAAAGCATACGCAAGCAGAAATTTCAATGTACAATGATGTTTTTAAAAAAACAGTCAAAATGTGCTCCACTCGGGCTGAAAACGCTTGTTTGGGACATGACATTAATGTTGACTATAAATCATAAACTAAGCATTTTTCAGCTGAAATAATGAATGTAGTCCTCTTAATTCTTGCTTCTAAAGCATACGCAAGCAGAAATTTCAATGTACAATGATGTTTTTAAAAAAAGGGTCTAAATGTGCTCCACTCGGGCTGAAAACGCTTGTTTGGAACATTTCATTAATGTTGACTATAAATCATAAACTAAGCATTTTTCAGCTGAAATAATGAATGTAGTCCTCTTAATTCTTGCTTCTAAAGCATACGCAAGCAGAAATTTCAATGTACAATGATGTTTTTAAAAAAACAGTCAAAATGTGCTCCACTCGGGCTGAAAACGCTTGTTTGGGACATGACATTAATGTTGACTATAAATCATAAACTAAGCATTTTTCAGCTGAAATAATGAATGTAGTCCTCTTAATTCTTGCTTCTAAAGCATACGCAAGCAGAAATTTCAATGTACAATGATGTTTTTAAAAAAAGGGTCAAAATGTGCTCCACTCGGGCTGAAAACGCTTGTTTGGAACATTTCATTAATGTTGACTATAAATCATAAACTAAGCATTTTTCAGCTGAAATAATGAATGTAGTCCTCTTAATTCTTGCTTCTAAAGCATACGCAAGCAGAAATTTCAATGTACAATGATGTTTTTAAAAAAGCAGTCAAAATGTGCTCCACTCGGGCTGAAAACGCTTGTTTGGGACATGACATTAATGTTGACTATAAATCATAAACTAAGCATTTTTCAGCTGAAATAATGAATGTAGTCCTCTTAATTCTTGCTTCTAAAGCATACGCAAAAAGAAATTTCAATGTACAATGATGTTTTTTAAAAAACGGTCAAAATGTGCTCCACTCGGGCTGAAAACGCTTGTTCGGAACATTTCCTTAATGTTGACTATAAATCATAAACTAAGCATTTTTCAGCTGAAATAATGAATGTAGTCCTCTTAATTCTTGCTTCTAAAGCATACGCAAGCAGAAATTTCAATGTACAATGATGTTTTTAAAAAAAGGGTCAAAATGCGCTCCACTCGGGCTGAAAACGCTGTTGGGGACATTTCATTAATGTTGACTACAAATCAAAAACTAAGCATTTTTCAGCTGAAATAATGAATGTAGTCCTATTAATTCTTGCTTCTAAAGCATACGCAAGCAGAAATTTCAATGTACAATGATGTTTTTAAAAAAAGGGTCAAAATGTGCTCCACTCGGGCTGAAAACGCTTGTTTGGAACATTTCATTAATGTTGACTATAAATCATAAACTAAGCATTTTTCAGCTGAAATAATGAATGTAGTCCTCTTAATTCTTGCTTCTAAAGCATACGCAAGCAGAAATTTCAATGTACAATGATGTTTTTAAAAAAACAGTCAAAATGTGCTCCACTCGGGCTGAAAACGCTTGTTTGGGACATGACATTAATGTTGACTATAAATCATAAACTAAGCATTTTTCAGCTGAAATAATGAATGTAGTCCTCTTAATTCTTGCTTCTAAAGCATACGCAAGCAGAAATTTCAATGTACAATGATGTTTTTAAAAAAAGGGTCTAAATGTGCTCCACTCGGGCTGAAAACGCTTGTTTGGAACATTTCATTAATGTTGACTATAAATCATAAACTAAGCATTTTTCAGCTGAAATAATGAATGTAGTCCTCTTAATTCTTGCTTCTAAAGCATACGCAAGCAGAAATTTCAATGTACAATGATGTTTTTAAAAAAACAGTCAAAATGTGCTCCACTCGGGCTGAAAACGCTTGTTTGGGACATGACATTAATGTTGACTATAAATCATAAACTAAGCATTTTTCAGCTGAAATAATGAATGTAGTCCTCTTAATTCTTGCTTCTAAAGCATACGCAAGCAGAAATTTCAATGTACAATGATGTTTTTAAAAAAAGGGTCAAAATGTGCTCCACTCGGGCTGAAAACGCTTGTTTGGAACATTTCATTAATGTTGACTATAAATCATAAACTAAGCATTTTTCAGCTGAAATAATGAATGTAGTCCTCTTAATTCTTGCTTCTAAAGCATACGCAAGCAGAAATTTCAATGTACAATGATGTTTTTAAAAAAGCAGTCAAAATGTGCTCCACTCGGGCTGAAAACGCTTGTTTGGGACATGACATTAATGTTGACTATAAATCATAAACTAAGCATTTTTCAGCTGAAATAATGAATGTAGTCCTCTTAATTCTTGCTTCTAAAGCATACGCAAAAAGAAATTTCAATGTACAATGATGTTTTTTAAAAAACGGTCAAAATGTGCTCCACTCGGGCTGAAAACGCTTGTTCGGAACATTTCCTTAATGTTGACTATAAATCATAAACTAAGCATTTTTCAGCTGAAATAATGAATGTAGTCCTCTTAATTCTTGCTTCTAAAGCATACGCAAGCAGAAATTTCAATGTACAATGATGTTTTTAAAAAAAGGGTCAAAATGTGCTCCACTCGGGCTGAAAACGCTTGTTTGGAACATTTCATTAATGTTGACTATAAATCATAAACTAAGCATTTTTCAGCTGAAATAATGAATGTAGTCCTCTTAATTCTTGCTTCTAAAGCATACGCAAGCAGAAATTTCAATGTACAATGATGTTTTTAAAAAAACAGTCAAAATGTGCTCCACTCGGGCTGAAAACGCTGTTGGGGACATTTCATTAATGTTGACTATAAATCATAAACTAAGCATTTTTCAGCTGAAATAATGAATGTAGTCCTTTTAATTCTTGCTTCTAAAGCATACGCAAGCAGAAATTTCAATGTACAATGATGTTTTTAAAAAAAACAGTCAAAATGTGCTCCACTCGGGCTGAAAACGCTGTTGGGGACATTTCATTAATGTTGACTATAAATCAAAAACTAAGCATTTTTCAGCTGAAATAATGAATGTAGTCCTCTTAATTCTTGCTTCTAAAGCATACGCAAGCAGAAATTTCAATGTACAATGATGTTTTTAAAAAAAGGGTCAAAATGTGCTCCACTCGGGCTGAAAACGCTTGTTTGGAACATTTCATTAATGTTGACTATAAATCATAAACTAAGCATTTTTCAGCTGAAATAATGAATGTAGTCCTCTTAATTCTTGCTTCTAAAGCATACGCAAGCAGAAATTTCAATGTACAATGATGTTTTTAAAAAAACAGTCAAAATGTGCTCCACTCGGGCTGAAAACGCTTGTTTGGGACATGACATTAATGTTGACTATAAATCATAAACTAAGCATTTTTCAGCTGAAATAATGAATGTAGTCCTCTTAATTCTTGCTTCTAAAGCATACGCAAGCAGAAATTTCAATGTACAATGATGTTTTTAAAAAAACAGTCAAAATGTGCTCCACTCGGGCTGAAAACGCTTGTTTGGGACATTACATTAATGTTGACTATAAATCATAAACTAAGCATTTTTCAGCTGAAATAATGAATGTAGTCCTCTTAATTCTTGCTTCTAAAGCATACGCAAAAAGAAATTTCAATGTACAATGATGTTTTTTAAAAAACGGTCAAAATGTGCTCCACTCGGGCTGAAAACGCTTGTTCGGAACATTTCCTTAATGTTGACTATAAATCATAAACTAAGCATTTTTCAGCTGAAATAATGAATGTAGTCCTCTTAATTCTTGCTTCTAAAGCATACGCAAGCAGAAATTTCAATGTACAATGATGTTTTTAAAAAAACAGTCAAAATGTGCTCCACTCGGGCTGAAAACGCTTGTTTGGGACATGACATTAATGTTGACTATAAATCATAAACTAAGCATTTTTCAGCTGAAATAATGAATGTAGTCCTCTTAATTCTTGCTTCTAAAGCATACGCAAGCAGAAATTTCAATGTACAATGATGTTTTTAAAAAAACAGTCAAAATGTGCTCCACTCGGGCTGAAAACGCTTGTTTGGGACATTACATTAATGTTGACTATAAATCATAAACTAAGCATTTTTCAGCTGAAATAATGAATGTAGTCCTCTTAATTCTTGCTTCTAAAGCATACGCAAAAAGAAATTTCAATGTACAATGATGTTTTTTAAAAAACGGTCAAAATGTGCTCCACTCGGGCTGAAAACGCTTGTTCGGAACATTTCCTTAATGTTGACTATAAATCATAAACTAAGCATTTTTCAGCTGAAATAATGAATGTAGTCCTCTTAATTCTTGCTTCTAAAGCATACGCAAGCAGAAATTTCAATGTACAATGATGTTTTTAGAAAAAACAGTCAAAATGCGCTCCACTCGGGCTGAAAACGCTGTTGGGGACATTTCATTAATGTTGACTACAAATCAAAAACTAAGCATTTTTCAGCTGAAATAATGAATGTAGTCCTCTTAATTCTTGCTTCTAAAGCATACGCAAGCAGAAATTTCAATGTACAATGATGTTTTTAAAAAAAGGGTCAAAATGTGCTCCACTCGGGCTGAAAACGCTTGTTTGGAACATTTCATTAATGTTGACTATAAATCATAAACTAAGCATTTTTCAGCTGAAATAATGAATGTAGTCCTCTTAATTCTTGCTTCTAAAGCATACGCAAGCAGAAATTTCAATGTACAATGATGTTTTTAAAAAAGCAGTCAAAATGTGCTCCACTCGGGCTGAAAACGCTTGTTTGGGACATGACATTAATGTTGACTATAAATCATAAACTAAGCATTTTTCAGCTGAAATAATGAATGTAGTCCTCTTAATTCTTGCTTCTAAAGCATACGCAAAAAGAAATTTCAATGTACAATGATGTTTTTTAAAAAACGGTCAAAATGTGCTCCACTCGGGCTGAAAACGCTTGTTCGGAACATTTCCTTAATGTTGACTATAAATCATAAACTAAGCATTTTTCAGCTGAAATAATGAATGTAGTCCTCTTAATTCTTGCTTCTAAAGCATACGCAAGCAGAAATTTCAATGTACAATGATGTTTTTAAAAAAAACAGTCAAAATGCGCTCCACTCGGGCTGAAAACGCTGTTGGGGACATTTCATTAATGTTGACTACAAATCAAAAACTAAGCATTTTTCAGCTGAAATAATGAATGTAGTCCTCTTAATTCTTGCTTCTAAAGCATACGCAAGCAGAAATTTCAATGTACAATGATGTTTTTAAAAAAAGGGTCAAAATGTGCTCCACTCGGGCTGAAAACGCTTGTTTGGAACATTTCATTAATGTTGACTATAAATCATAAACTAAGCATTTTTCAGCTGAAATAATGAATGTAGTCCTCTTAATTCTTGCTTCTAAAGCATACGCAAGCAGAAATTTCAATGTACAATGATGTTTTTAAAAAAACAGTCAAAATGTGCTCCACTCGGGCTGAAAACGCTTGTTTGGGACATGACATTAATGTTGACTATAAATCATAAACTAAGCATTTTTCAGCTGAAATAATGAATGTAGTCCTCTTAATTCTTGCTTCTAAAGCATACGCAAAAAGAAATTTCAATGTACAATGATGTTTTTTAAAAAACGGTCAAAATGTGCTCCACTCGGGCTGAAAACGCTTGTTCGGAACATTTCCTTAATGTTGACTATAAATCATAAACTAAGCATTTTTCAGCTGAAATAATGAATGTAGTCCTCTTAATTCTTGCTTCTAAAGCATACGCAAGCAGAAATTTCAATGTACAATGATGTTTTTAAAAAAAACAGTCAAAATGCGCTCCACTCGGGCTGAAAACGCTGTTGGGGACATTTCATTAATGTTGACTACAAATCAAAAACTAAGCATTTTTCAGCTGAAATAATGAATGTAGTCCTCTTAATTCTTGCTTCTAAAGCATACGCAAGCAGAAATTTCAATGTACAATGATGTTTTTAAAAAAGGGTCAAAATGTGCTCCACTCGGGCTGAAAACGCTTGTTTGGAACATTTCATTAATGTTGACTATAAATCATAAACTAAGCATTTTTCAGCTGAAATAATGAATGTAGTCCTCTTAATTCTTGCTTCTAAAGCATACGCAAGCAGAAATTTCAATGTACAATGATGTTTTTAAAAAAACAGTCAAAATGTGCTCCACTCGGGCTGAAAACGCTTGTTTGGGACATGACATTAATGTTGACTATAAATCATAAACTAAGCATTTTTCAGCTGAAATAATGAATGTAGTCCTCTTAATTCTTGCTTCTAAAGCATACGCAAGCAGAAATTTCAATGTACAATGATGTTTTTAAAAAAACAGTCAAAATGTGCTCCACTCGGGCTGAAAACGCTTGTTTGGAACATTTCATTAATGTTGACTATAAATCATAAACTAAGCATTTTTCAGCTGAAATAATGAATGTAGTCCTCTTAATTCTTGCTTCTAAAGCATACGCAAGCAGAAATTTCAATGTACAATGATGTTTTTAAAAAAACAGTCAAAATGTGCTCCACTCGGGCTGAAAACGCTGTTGGGGACATTTCATTAATGTTGACTATAAATCATAAACTAAGCATTTTTCAGCTGAAATAATGAATGTAGTCCTTTTAATTCTTGCTTCTAAAGCATACGCAAGCAGAAATTTCAATGTACAATGATGTTTTTAAAAAAAACAGTCAAAATGTGCTCCACTCGGGCTGAAAACGCTGTTGGGGACATTTCATTAATGTTGACTATAAATCAAAAACTAAGCATTTTTCAGCTGAAATAATGAATGTAGTCCTCTTAATTCTTGCTTCTAAAGCATACGCAAGCAGAAATTTCAATGTACAATGATGTTTTTAAAAAAACAGTCAAAATGTGCTCCACTCGGGCTGAAAACGCTGTTGGGGACATTTCATTAATGTTGACTATAAATCATAAACTAAGCATTTTTCAGCTGAAATAATGAATGTAGTCCTCTTAATTCTTGCTTCTAAAGCATACACAAACAGAAAATTCAATGTACAATGATGTTTTTAAAAAAACGGTCAAAATGTGCTCCACTCGGGCTGAAAACGCTGTTGGGGACATTTCATTAATGTTGACTATAAATCATAAACTAAGCATTTTTCAGCTGAAATAATGAATGTAGTCCTCTTAATTCTTGCTTCTAAAGCATACGCAAGCAGAAATTTCAATGTACAATGATGTTTTTAAAAAAACAGTCAAAATGTGCTCCACTCGGGCTGAAAACGCTGTTGGGGACATTTCATTAATGTTGACTATAAATCATAAACTAAGCATTTTTCAGCTGAAATAATGAATGTAGTCCTTTTAATTCTTGCTTCTAAAGCATACGCAAGCAGAAATTTCAATGTACAATGATGTTTTTAAAAAAAACAGTCAAAATGTGCTCCACTCGGGCTGAAAACGCTGTTGGGGACATTTCATTAATGTTGACTATAAATCAAAAACTAAGCATTTTTCAGCTGAAATAATGAATGTAGTCCTCTTAATTCTTGCTTCTAAAGCATACGCAAGCAGAAATTTCAATGTACAATGATGTTTTTAAAAAAACAGTCAAAATGTGCTCCACTCGGGCTGAAAACGCTGTTGGGGACATTTCATTAATGTTGACTATAAATCATAAACTAAGCATTTTTCAGCTGAAATAATGAATGTAGTCCTCTTAATTCTTGCTTCTAAAGCATACACAAACAGAAAATTCAATGTACAATGATGTTTTTAAAAAAACGGTCAAAATGTGCTCCACTCGGGCTGAAAACGCTGTTGGGGACATTTCATTAATGTTGACTATAAATCATAAACTAAGCATTTTTCAGCTGAAATAATGAATGTAGTCCTCTTAATTCTTGCTTCTAAAGCATACGCAAACAGAAATTTCAATGTACAATGATGTTTTTAAAAAAACGGTCAAAATGTGCTCCACTCGGGCTGAAAACGCTTGTTTGGGACATTACATTAATGTTGACTATAAATCATAAACTAAGCATTTTTCAGCTGAAATAATGAATGTAGTCCTCTTAATTCTTGCTTCTAAAGCATACGCAAGCAGAAATTTCAATGTACAATGATGTTTTTAAAAAAAGGGTCAAAATGTGCTCCACTCGGGCTGAAAACGCTTGTTTGGAACATTTCATTAATGTTGACTATAAATCATAAACTAAGCATTTTTCAGCTGAAATAATGAATGTAGTCCTCTTAATTCTTGCTTCTAAAGCATACGCAAGCAGAAATTTCAATGTACAATGATGTTTTTAAAAAAACGGTCAAAATGTGCTCCACTCGGGCTGAAAACGCTTGTTTGGAACATTTCCTTAATGTTGACTATAAATCATAAACTAAGCATTTTTCAGCTGAAATAATGAATGTAGTCCTCTTAATTCTTGCTTCTAAAGCATACGCAAGCAGAAATTTCAATGTACAATGATGTTTTTAAAAAAAACAGTCAAAATGCGCTCCACTCGGGCTGAAAACGCTGTTGGGGACATTTCATTAATGTTGACTACAAATCAAAAACTAAGCATTTTTCAGCTGAAATAATGAATGTAGTCCTCTTAATTCTTGCTTCTAAAGCATACGCAAGCAGAAATTTCAATGTACAATGATGTTTTTAAAAAAAGGGTCAAAATGTGCTCCACTCGGGCTGAAAACGCTTGTTTGGAACATTTCATTAATGTTGACTATAAATCATAAACTAAGCATTTTTCAGCTGAAATAATGAATGTAGTCCTCTTAATTCTTGCTTCTAAAGCATACGCAAGCAGAAATTTCAATGTACAATGATGTTTTTAAAAAAACAGTCAAAATGTGCTCCACTCGGGCTGAAAACGCTTGTTTGGGACATGACATTAATGTTGACTATAAATCATAAACTAAGCATTTTTCAGCTGAAATAATGAATGTAGTCCTCTTAATTCTTGCTTCTAAAGCATACGCAAGCAGAAATTTCAATGTACAATGATGTTTTTAAAAAAACAGTCAAAATGTGCTCCACTCGGGCTGAAAACGCTTGTTTGGGACATTACATTAATGTTGACTATAAATCATAAACTAAGCATTTTTCAGCTGAAATAATGAATGTAGTCCTCTTAATTCTTGCTTCTAAAGCATACGCAAAAAGAAATTTCAATGTACAATGATGTTTTTTAAAAAACGGTCAAAATGTGCTCCACTCGGGCTGAAAACGCTTGTTCGGAACATTTCCTTAATGTTGACTATAAATCATAAACTAAGCATTTTTCAGCTGAAATAATGAATGTAGTCCTCTTAATTCTTGCTTCTAAAGCATACGCAAGCAGAAATTTCAATGTACAATGATGTTTTTAAAAAAAACAGTCAAAATGCGCTCCACTTGGGCTGAAAACGCTGTTGGGGACATTTCATTAATGTTGACTACAAATCAAAAACTAAGCATTTTTCAGCTGAAATAATGAATGTAGTCCTCTTAATTCTTGCTTCTAAAGCATACGCAAGCAGAAATTTCAATGTACAATGATGTTTTTAAAAAAAGGGTCAAAATGTGCTCCACTCGGGCTGAAAACGCTTGTTTGGAACATTTCATTAATGTTGACTATAAATCATAAACTAAGCATTTTTCAGCTGAAATAATGAATGTAGTCCTCTTAATTCTTGCTTCTAAAGCATACGCAAGCAGAAATTTCAATGTACAATGATGTTTTTAAAAAAACAGTCAAAATGTGCTCCACTCGGGCTGAAAACGCTTGTTTGGGACATGACATTAATGTTGACTATAAATCATAAACTAAGCATTTTTCAGCTGAAATAATGAATGTAGTCCTCTTAATTCTTGCTTCTAAAGCATACGCAAGCAGAAATTTCAATGTACAATGATGTTTTTAAAAAAAGGGTCAAAATGTGCTCCACTCGGGCTGAAAACGCTTGTTTGGAACATTTCCTTAATGTTGACTATAAATCATAAACTAAGCATTTTTCAGCTGAAATAATGAATGTAGTCCTCTTAATTCTTGCTTCTAAAGCATACGCAAGCAGAAATTTCAATGTACAATGATGTTTTTAAAAAAACAGTCAAAATGTGCTCCACTCGGGCTGAAAACGCTTGTTTGGGACATGACATTAATGTTGACTATAAATCATAAACTAAGCATTTTTCAGCTGAAATAATGAATGTAGTCCTCTTAATTCTTGCTTCTAAAGCATACGCAAGCAGAAATTTCAATGTACAATGATGTTTTTAAAAAAAGGGTCAAAATGTGCTCCACTCGGGCTGAAAACGCTTGTTTGGAACATTTCATTAATGTTGACTATAAATCATAAACTAAGCATTTTTCAGCTGAAATAATGAATGTAGTCCTATTAATTCTTGCTTCTAAAGCATACGCAAGCAGAAATTTCAATGTACAATGATGTTTTTAAAAAAACAGTCAAAATGTGCTCCACTCGGGCTGAAAACGCTTGTTTGGAACATTTCATTAATGTTGACTATAAATCATAAACTAAGCATTTTTCAGCTGAAATAATGAATGTAGTCCTCTTAATTCTTGCTTCTAAAGCATACGCAAGCAGAAATTTCAATGTACAATGATGTTTTTAAAAAAAGGGTCAAAATGTGCTCCACTCGGGCTGAAAACGCTGTTGGGGACATTTCATTAATGTTGACTATAAATCATAAACTAAGCATTTTTCAGCTGAAATAATGAATGTAGTCCTTTTAATTCTTGCTTCTAAAGCATACGCAAGCAGAAATTTCAATGTACAATGATGTTTTTAAAAAAAACAGTCAAAATGTGCTCCACTCGGGCTGAAAACGCTGTTGGGGACATTTCATTAATGTTGACTATAAATCAAAAACTAAGCATTTTTCAGCTGAAATAATGAATGTAGTTCCTTTTAATTCTTGCTTCTAAAGCATACGCAAGCAGAAATTTCAATGTACAATGATGTTTTTAAAAAAACAGTCAAAATGTGCTCCACTCGGGCTGAAAACGCTGTTGGGGACATTTCATTAATGTTGACTATAAATCATAAACTAAGCATTTTTCAGCTGAAATAATGAATGTAGTCCTCTTAATTCTTGCTTCTAAAGCATACACAAACAGAAAATTCAATGTACAATGATGTTTTTAAAAAAACGGTCAAAATGTGCTCCACTCGGGCTGAAAACGCTGTTGGGGACATTTCATTAATGTTGACTATAAATCATAAACTAAGCATTTTTCAGCTGAAATAATGAATGTAGTCCTCTTAATTCTTGCTTCTAAAGCATACGCAAACAGAAATTTCAATGTACAATGATGTTTTTAAAAAAACGGTCAAAATGTGCTCCACTCGGGCTGAAAACGCTTGTTTGGGACATTACATTAATGTTGACTATAAATCATAAACTAAGCATTTTTCAGCTGAAATAATGAATGTAGTCCTCTTAATTCTTGCTTCTAAAGCATACGCAAGCAGAAATTTCAATGTACAATGATGTTTTTAAAAAAAGGGTCAAAATGTGCTCCACTCGGGCTGAAAACGCTTGTTTGGAACATTTCATTAATGTTGACTATAAATCATAAACTAAGCATTTTTCAGCTGAAATAATGAATGTAGTCCTCTTAATTCTTGCTTCTAAAGCATACGCAAGCAGAAATTTCAATGTACAATGATGTTTTTAGAAAAACGGTCAAAATGTGCTCCACTCGGGCTGAAAACGCTTGTTTGGAACATTTCCTTAATGTTGACTATAAATCATAAACTAAGCATTTTTCAGCTGAAATAATGAATGTAGTCCTCTTAATTCTTGCTTCTAAAGCATACGCAAGCAGAAATTTCAATGTACAATGATGTTTTTAAAAAAAACAGTCAAAATGCGCTCCACTCGGGCTGAAAACGCTGTTGGGGACATTTCATTAATGTTGACTACAAATCAAAAACTAAGCATTTTTCAGCTGAAATAATGAATGTAGTCCTCTTAATTCTTGCTTCTAAAGCATACGCAAGCAGAAATTTCAATGTACAATGATGTTTTTAAAAAAACAGTCAAAATGTGCTCCACTCGGGCTGAAAACGCTTGTTTGGGACATGACATTAATGTTGACTATAAATCATAAACTAAGCATTTTTCAGCTGAAATAATGAATGTAGTCCTCTTAATTCTTGCTTCTAAAGCATACGCAAGCAGAAATTTCAATGTACAATGATGTTTTTAAAAAAAACAGTCAAAATGCGCTCCACTCGGGCTGAAAACGCTGTTGGGGACATTTCATTAATGTTGACTACAAATCAAAAACTAAGCATTTTTCAGCTGAAATAATGAATGTAGTCCTCTTAATTCTTGCTTCTAAAGCATACGCAAGCAGAAATTTCAATGTACAATGATGTTTTTAAAAAAGGGTCAAAATGTGCTCCACTCGGGCTGAAAACGCTTGTTTGGAACATTTCATTAATGTTGACTATAAATCATAAACTAAGCATTTTTCAGCTGAAATAATGAATGTAGTCCTCTTAATTCTTGCTTCTAAAGCATACGCAAGCAGAAATTTCAATGTACAATGATGTTTTTAAAAAAACAGTCAAAATGTGCTCCACTCGGGCTGAAAACGCTTGTTTGGGACATGACATTAATGTTGACTATAAATCATAAACTAAGCATTTTTCAGCTGAAATAATGAATGTAGTCCTCTTAATTCTTGCTTCTAAAGCATACGCAAGCAGAAATTTCAATGTACAACGATGTTTTTAAAAAAACAGTCAAAATGTGCTCCACTCGGGCTGAAAACGCTTGTTTGGAACATTTCATTAATGTTGACTATAAATCATAAACTAAGCATTTTTCAGCTGAAATAATGAATGTAGTCCTCTTAATTCTTGCTTCTAAAGCATACGCAAGCAGAAATTTCAATGTACAATGATGTTTTTAAAAAAACAGTCAAAATGTGCTCCACTCGGGCTGAAAACGCTGTTGGGGACATTTCATTAATGTTGACTATAAATCATAAACTAAGCATTTTTCAGCTGAAATAATGAATGTAGTCCTTTTAATTCTTGCTTCTAAAGCATACGCAAGCAGAAATTTCAATGTACAATGATGTTTTTAAAAAAAACAGTCAAAATGTGCTCCAATCGGGCTGAAAACGCTGTTGGGGACATTTCATTAATGTTGACTATAAATCAAAAACTAAGCATTTTTCAGCTGAAATAATGAATGTAGTCCTCTTAATTCTTGCTTCTAAAGCATACGCAAGCAGAAATTTCAATGTACAATGATGTTTTTAAAAAAACAGTCAAAATGTGCTCCACTCGGGCTGAAAACGCTGTTGGGGACATTTCATTAATGTTGACTATAAATCATAAACTAAGCATTTTTCAGCTGAAATAATGAATGTAGTCCTCTTAATTCTTGCTTCTAAAGCATACACAAACAGAAAATTCAATGTACAATGATGTTTTTAAAAAAACGGTCAAAATGTGCTCCACTCGGGCTGAAAACGCTGTTGGGGACATTTCATTAATGTTGACTATAAATCATAAACTAAGCATTTTTCAGCTGAAATAATGAATGTAGTCCTCTTAATTCTTGCTTCTAAAGCATACGCAAACAGAAATTTCAATGTACAATGATGTTTTTAAAAAAACGGTCAAAATGTGCTCCACTCGGGCTGAAAACGCTTGTTTGGGACATTACATTAATGTTGACTATAAATCATAAACTAAGCATTTTTCAGCTGAAATAATGAATGTAGTCCTCTTAATTCTTGCTTCTAAAGCATACGCAAGCAGAAATTTCAATGTACAATGATGTTTTTAAAAAAACAGTCAAAATGTGCTCCACTCGGGCTGAAAACGCTTGTTTGGGACATGACATTAATGTTGACTATAAATCATAAACTAAGCATTTTTCAGCTGAAATAATGAATGTAGTCCTCTTAATTCTTGCTTCTAAAGCATACGCAAGCAGAAATTTCAATGTACAATGATGTTTTTAAAAAAACGGTCAAAATGTGCTCCACTCGGGCTGAAAACGCTTGTTTGGAACATTTCCTTAATGTTGACTATAAATCATAAACTAAGCATTTTTCAGCTGAAATAATGAATGTAGTCCTCTTAATTCTTGCTTCTAAAGCATACGCAAGCAGAAATTTCAATGTACAATGATGTTTTTAAAAAAAACAGTCAAAATGCGCTCCACTCGGGCTGAAAACGCTGTTGGGGACATTTCATTAATGTTGACTACAAATCAAAAACTAAGCATTTTTCAGCTGAAATAATGAATGTAGTCCTCTTAATTATTGCTTCTAAAGCATACGCAAGCAGAAATTTCAATGTACAATGATGTTTTTAAAAAAAGGGTCAAAATGTGCTCCACTCGGGCTGAAAACGCTTGTTTGGAACATTTCATTAATGTTGACTATAAATCATAAACTAAGCATTTTTCAGCTGAAATAATGAATGTAGTCCTCTTAATTCTTGCTTCTAAAGCATACGCAAGCAGAAATTTCAATGTACAATGATGTTTTTAAAAAAACAGTCAAAATGTGCTCCACTCGGGCTGAAAACGCTTGTTTGGGACATGACATTAATGTTGACTATAAATCATAAACTAAGCATTTTTCAGCTGAAATAATGAATGTAGTCCTCTTAATTCTTGCTTCTAAAGCATACGCAAGCAGAAATTTCAATGTACAATGATGTTTTTAAAAAAACAGTCAAAATGTGCTCCACTCGGGCTGAAAACGCTTGTTTGGGACATTACATTAATGTTGACTATAAATCATAAACTAAGCATTTTTCAGCTGAAATAATGAATGTAGTCCTCTTAATTCTTGCTTCTAAAGCATACGCAAAAAGAAATTTCAATGTACAATGATGTTTTTTAAAAAACGGTCAAAATGTGCTCCACTCGGGCTGAAAACGCTTGTTCGGAACATTTCCTTAATGTTGACTATAAATCATAAACTAAGCATTTTTCAGCTGAAATAATGAATGTAGTCCTCTTAATTCTTGCTTCTAAAGCATACGCAAGCAGAAATTTCAATGTACAATGATGTTTTTAAAAAAAACAGTCAAAATGCGCTCCACTCGGGCTGAAAACGCTGTTGGGGACATTTCATTAATGTTGACTACAAATCAAAAACTAAGCATTTTTCAGCTGAAATAATGAATGTAGTCCTCTTAATTCTTGCTTCTAAAGCATACGCAAGCAGAAATTTCAATGTACAATGATGTTTTTAAAAAAAGGGTCAAAATGTGCTCCACTCGGGCTGAAAACGCTTGTTTGGAACATTTCATTAATGTTGACTATAAATCATAAACTAAGCATTTTTCAGCTGAAATAATGAATGTAGTCCTCTTAATTCTTGCTTCTAAAGCATACGCAAGCAGAAATTTCAATGTACAATGATGTTTTTAAAAAAACAGTCAAAATGTGCTCCACTCGGGCTGAAAACGCTTGTTTGGGACATGACATTAATGTTGACTATAAATCATAAACTAAGCATTTTTCAGCTGAAATAATGAATGTAGTCCTCTTAATTCTTGCTTCTAAAGCATACGCAAGCAGAAATTTCAATGTACAATGATGTTTTTAAAAAAAGGGTCAAAATGTGCTCCACTCGGGCTGAAAACGCTTGTTTGGAACATTTCATTAATGTTGACTATAAATCATAAACTAAGCATTTTTCAGCTGAAATAATGAATGTAGTCCTCTTAATTCTTGCTTCTAAAGCATACGCAAGCAGAAATTTCAATGTACAATGATGTTTTTAAAAAAACGGTCAAAATGTGCTCCACTCGGGCTGAAAACGCTTGTTTGGAACATTTCCTTAATGTTGACTATAAATCATAAACTAAGCATTTTTCAGCTGAAATAATGAATGTAGTCCTCTTAATTCTTGCTTCTAAAGCATACGCAAGCAGAAATTTCAATGTACAATGATGTTTTTAAAAAAAACAGTCAAAATGCGCTCCACTCGGGCTGAAAACGCTGTTGGGGACATTTCATTAATGTTGACTACAAATCAAAAACTAAGCATTTTTCAGCTGAAATAATGAATGTAGTCCTCTTAATTCTTGCTTCTAAAGCATACGCAAGCAGAAATTTCAATGTACAATGATGTTTTTAAAAAAACAGTCAAAATGTGCTCCACTCGGGCTGAAAACGCTTGTTTGGGACATGACATTAATGTTGACTATAAATCATAAACTAAGCATTTTTCAGCTGAAATAATGAATGTAGTCCTCTTAATTCTTGCTTCTAAAGCATACGCAAAAAGAAATTTCAATGTACAATGATGTTTTTTAAAAAACGGTCAAAATGTGCTCCACTCGGGCTGAAAACGCTTGTTCGGAACATTTCCTTAATGTTGACTATAAATCATAAACTAAGCATTTTTCAGCTGAAATAATGAATGTAGTCCTCTTAATTCTTGCTTCTAAAGCATACGCAAGCAGAAATTTCAATGTACAATGATGTTTTTAAAAAAAACAGTCAAAATGCGCTCCACTCGGGCTGAAAACGCTGTTGGGGACATTTCATTAATGTTGACTACAAATCAAAAACTAAGCATTTTTCAGCTGAAATAATGAATGTAGTCCTCTTAATTCTTGCTTCTAAAGCATACGCAAGCAGAAATTTCAATGTACAATGATGTTTTTAAAAAAGGGTCAAAATGTGCTCCACTCGGGCTGAAAACGCTTGTTTGGAACATTTCATTAATGTTGACTATAAATCATAAACTAAGCATTTTTCAGCTGAAATAATGAATGTAGTCCTCTTAATTCTTGCTTCTAAAGCATACGCAAGCAGAAATTTCAATGTACAATGATGTTTTTAAAAAAACAGTCAAAATGTGCTCCACTCGGGCTGAAAACGCTTGTTTGGGACATGACATTAATGTTGACTATAAATCATAAACTAAGCATTTTTCAGCTGAAATAATGAATGTAGTCCTCTTAATTCTTGCTTCTAAAGCATACGCAAGCAGAAATTTCAATGTACAACGATGTTTTTAAAAAAACAGTCAAAATGTGCTCCACTCGGGCTGAAAACGCTTGTTTGGAACATTTCATTAATGTTGACTATAAATCATAAACTAAGCATTTTTCAGCTGAAATAATGAATGTAGTCCTCTTAATTCTTGCTTCTAAAGCATACGCAAGCAGAAATTTCAATGTACAATGATGTTTTTAAAAAAACAGTCAAAATGTGCTCCACTCGGGCTGAAAACGCTGTTGGGGACATTTCATTAATGTTGACTATAAATCATAAACTAAGCATTTTTCAGCTGAAATAATGAATGTAGTCCTTTTAATTCTTGCTTCTAAAGCATACGCAAGCAGAAATTTCAATGTACAATGATGTTTTTAAAAAAAACAGTCAAAATGTGCTCCAATCGGGCTGAAAACGCTGTTGGGGACATTTCATTAATGTTGACTATAAATCAAAAACTAAGCATTTTTCAGCTGAAATAATGAATGTAGTCCTCTTAATTCTTGCTTCTAAAGCATACGCAAGCAGAAATTTCAATGTACAATGATGTTTTTAAAAAAACAGTCAAAATGTGCTCCACTCGGGCTGAAAACGCTGTTGGGGACATTTCATTAATGTTGACTATAAATCATAAACTAAGCATTTTTCAGCTGAAATAATGAATGTAGTCCTCTTAATTCTTGCTTCTAAAGCATACGCAAACAGAAATTTCAATGTACAATGATGTTTTTAAAAAAACGGTCAAAATGTGCTCCACTCGGGCTGAAAACGCTTGTTTGGGACATTACATTAATGTTGACTATAAATCATAAACTAAGCATTTTTCAGCTGAAATAATGAATGTAGTCCTCTTAATTCTTGCTTCTAAAGCATACGCAAGCAGAAATTTCAATGTACAATGATGTTTTTAAAAAAAGGGTCAAAATGTGCTCCACTCGGGCTGAAAACGCTTGTTTGGAACATTTCATTAATGTTGACTATAAATCATAAACTAAGCATTTTTCAGCTGAAATAATGAATGTAGTCCTCTTAATTCTTGCTTCTAAAGCATACGCAAGCAGAAATTTCAATGTACAATGATGTTTTTAAAAAAACGGTCAAAATGTGCTCCACTCGGGCTGAAAACGCTTGTTTGGAACATTTCCTTAATGTTGACTATAAATCATAAACTAAGCATTTTTCAGCTGAAATAATGAATGTAGTCCTCTTAATTCTTGCTTCTAAAGCATACGCAAGCAGAAATTTCAATGTACAATGATGTTTTTAAAAAAAACAGTCAAAATGCGCTCCACTCGGGCTGAAAACGCTGTTGGGGACATTTCATTAATGTTGACTACAATTCAAAAACTAAGCATTTTTCAGCTGAAATAATGAATGTAGTCCTCTTAATTCTTGCTTCTAAAGCATACGCAAGCAGAAATTTCAATGTACAATGATGTTTTTAAAAAAAGGGTCAAAATGTGCTCCACTCGGGCTGAAAACGCTTGTTTGGAACATTTCATTAATGTTGACTATAAATCATAAACTAAGCATTTTTCAGCTGAAATAATGAATGTAGTCCTCTTAATTCTTGCTTCTAAAGCATACGCAAGCAGAAATTTCAATGTACAATGATGTTTTTAAAAAAACAGTCAAAATGTGCTCCACTCGGGCTGAAAACGCTTGTTTGGGACATGACATTAATGTTGACTATAAATCATAAACTAAGCATTTTTCAGCTGAAATAATGAATGTAGTCCTCTTAATTCTTGCTTCTAAAGCATACGCAAGCAGAAATTTCAATGTACAATGATGTTTTTAAAAAAACAGTCAAAATGTGCTCCACTCGGGCTGAAAACGCTTGTTTGGGACATTACATTAATGTTGACTATAAATCATAAACTAAGCATTTTTCAGCTGAAATAATGAATGTAGTCCTCTTAATTCTTGCTTCTAAAGCATACGCAAAAAGAAATTTCAATGTACAATGATGTTTTTTAAAAAACGGTCAAAATGTGCTCCACTCGGGCTGAAAACGCTTGTTCGGAACATTTCCTTAATGTTGACTATAAATCATAAACTAAGCATTTTTCAGCTGAAATAATGAATGTAGTCCTCTTAATTCTTGCTTCTAAAGCATACGCAAGCAGAAATTTCAATGTACAATGATGTTTTTAAAAAAAACAGTCAAAATGCGCTCCACTCGGGCTGAAAACGCTGTTGGGGACATTTCATTAATGTTGACTACAAATCAAAAACTAAGCATTTTTCAGCTGAAATAATGAATGTAGTCCTCTTAATTCTTGCTTCTAAAGCATACGCAAGCAGAAATTTCAATGTACAATGATGTTTTTAAAAAAAGGGTCAAAATGTGCTCCACTCGGGCTGAAAACGCTTGTTTGGAACATTTCATTAATGTTGACTATAAATCATAAACTAAGCATTTTTCAGCTGAAATAATGAATGTAGTCCTCTTAATTCTTGCTTCTAAAGCATACGCAAGCAGAAATTTCAATGTACAATGATGTTTTTAAAAAAACAGTCAAAATGTGCTCCACTCGGGCTGAAAACGCTTGTTTGGGACATGACATTAATGTTGACTATAAATCATAAACTAAGCATTTTTCAGCTGAAATAATGAATGTAGTCCTCTTAATTCTTGCTTCTAAAGCATACGCAAGCAGAAATTTCAATGTACAATGATGTTTTTAAAAAAAGGGTCAAAATGTGCTCCACTCGGGCTGAAAA
Organism: Hippichthys cyanospilos; assembly: GCF_059441005.1. Taxonomy (NCBI): domain Eukaryota; kingdom Metazoa; phylum Chordata; class Actinopteri; order Syngnathiformes; family Syngnathidae; genus Hippichthys; species Hippichthys cyanospilos. The sequence goes on along the minus strand of NW_028283393.1, from coordinate 325,620 downwards.
CGCTTGTTTGGAACATTTCATTAATGTTGACTATAAATCATAAACTAAGCATTTTTCAGCTGAAATAATGAATGTAGTCCTCTTAATTCTTGCTTCTAAAGCATACGCAAGCAGAAATTTCAATGTACAATGATGTTTTTAAAAAAACAGTCAAAATGTGCTCCACTCGGGCTGAAAACGCTTGTTTGGGACATGACATTAATGTTGACTATAAATCATAAACTAAGCATTTTTCAGCTGAAATAATGAATGTAGTCCTCTTAATTCTTGCTTCTAAAGCATACGCAAGCAGAAATTTCAATGTACAATGATGTTTTTAAAAAAAGGGTCAAAATGTGCTCCACTCGGGCTGAAAACGCTTGTTTGGAACATTTCATTAATGTTGACTATAAATCATAAACTAAGCATTTTTCAGCTGAAATAATGAATGTAGTCCTCTTAATTCTTGCTTCTAAAGCATACGCAAGCAGAAATTTCAATGTACAATGATGTTTTTAAAAAAGCAGTCAAAATGTGCTCCACTCGGGCTGAAAACGCTTGTTTGGGACATGACATTAATGTTGACTATAAATCATAAACTAAGCATTTTTCAGCTGAAATAATGAATGTAGTCCTCTTAATTCTTGCTTCTAAAGCATACGCAAAAAGAAATTTCAATGTACAATGATGTTTTTTAAAAAACGGTCAAAATGTGCTCCACTCGGGCTGAAAACGCTTGTTCGGAACATTTCCTTAATGTTGACTATAAATCATAAACTAAGCATTTTTCAGCTGAAATAATGAATGTAGTCCTCTTAATTCTTGCTTCTAAAGCATACGCAAGCAGAAATTTCAATGTACAATGATGTTTTTAAAAAAAACAGTCAAAATGCGCTCCACTCGGGCTGAAAACGCTGTTGGGGACATTTCATTAATGTTGACTACAAATCAAAAACTAAGCATTTTTCAGCTGAAATAATGAATGTAGTCCTCTTAATTCTTGCTTCTAAAGCATACGCAAGCAGAAATTTCAATGTACAATGATGTTTTTAAAAAAAGGGTCAAAATGTGCTCCACTCGGGCTAAAAACGCTTGTTTGGAACATTTCATTAATGTTGACTATAAATCATAAACTAAGCATTTTTCAGCTGAAATAATGAATGTAGTCCTCTTAATTCTTGCTTCTAAAGCATACGCAAGCAGAAATTTCAATGTACAATGATGTTTTTTAAAAAACAGTCAAAATGTGCTCCACTCGGGCTGAAAACGCTTGTTTGGGACATGACATTAATGTTGACTATAAATCATAAACTAAGCATTTTTCAGCTGAAATAATGAATGTAGTCCTCTTAATTCTTGCTTCTAAAGCATACGCAAAAAGAAATTTCAATGTACAATGATGTTTTTTAAAAAACGGTCAAAATGTGCTCCACTCGGGCTGAAAACGCTTGTTCGGAACATTTCCTTAATGTTGACTATAAATCATAAACTAAGCATTTTTCAGCTGAAATAATGAATGTAGTCCTCTTAATTCTTGCTTCTAAAACATACGCAAGCAGAAATTTCAATGTACAATGATGTTTTTAAAAAAAACAGTCAAAATGCGCTCCACTCGGGCTGAAAACGCTGTTGGGGACATTTCATTAATGTTGACTACAAATCAAAAACTAAGCATTTTTCAGCTGAAATAATGAATGTAGTCCTCTTAATTCTTGCTTCTAAAGCATATGCAAGCAGAAATTTCAATGTACAATGATGTTTTTAAAAAAGGGTCAAAATGTGCTCCACTCGGGCTGAAAACGCTTGTTTGGAACATTTCATTAATGTTGACTATAAATCATAAACTAAGCATTTTTCAGCTGAAATAATGAATGTAGTCCTCTTAATTCTTGCTTCTAAAGCATACGCAAGCAGAAATTTCAATGTACAATGATGTTTTTAAAAAAACAGTCAAAATGTGCTCCACTCGGGCTGAAAACGCTTGTTTGGGACATGACATTAATGTTGACTATAAATCATAAACTAAGCATTTTTCAGCTGAAATAATGAATGTAGTCCTCTTAATTCTTGCTTCTAAAGCATACGCAAGCAGAAATTTCAATGTACAATGATGTTTTTAAAAAAACAGTCAAAATGTGCTCCACTCGTGCTGAAAACGCTTGTTTGGAACATTTCATTAATGTTGACTATAAATCATAAACTAAGCATTTTTCAGCTGAAATAATGAATGTAGTCCTCTTAATTCTTGCTTCTAAAGCATACGCAAGCAGAAATTTCAATGTACAATGATGTTTTTAAAAAAACAGTCAAAATGTGCTCCACTCGGGCTGAAAACGCTGTTGGGGACATTTCATTAATGTTGACTATAAATCATAAACTAAGCATTTTTCAGCTGAAATAATGAATGTAGTCCTTTTAATTCTTGCTTCTAAAGCATACGCAAGCAGAAATTTCAATGTACAATGATGTTTTTAAAAAAAACAGTCAAAATGTGCTCCACTCGGGCTGAAAACGCTGTTGGGGACATTTCATTAATGTTGACTATAAATCAAAAACTAAGCATTTTTCAGCTGAAATAATGAATGTAGTCCTCTTAATTCTTGCTTCTAAAGCATACGCAAGCAGAAATTTCAATGTACAATGATGTTTTTAAAAAAACAGTCAAAATGTGCTCCACTCGGGCTGAAAACGCTGTTGGGGACATTTCATTAATGTTGACTATAAATCATAAACTAAGCATTTTTCAGCTGAAATAATGAATGTAGTCCTCTTAATTCTTGCTTCTAAAGCATACACAAACAGAAAATTCAATGTACAATGATGTTTTTAAAAAAACGGTCAAAATGTGCTCCACTCGGGCTGAAAACGCTGTTGGGGACATTTCATTAATGTTGACTATAAATCATAAACTAAGCATTTTTCAGCTGAAATAATGAATGTAGTCCTCTTAATTCTTGCTTCTAAAGCATACGCAAACAGAAATTTCAATGTACAATGATGTTTTTAAAAAAACGGTCAAAATGTGCTCCACTCGGGCTGAAAACGCTTGTTTGGGACATTACATTAATGTTGACTATAAATCATAAACTAAGCATTTTTCAGCTGAAATAATGAATGTAGTCCTCTTAATTCTTGCTTCTAAAGCATACGCAAGCAGAAATTTCAATGTACAATGATGTTTTTAAAAAAAGGGTCAAAATGTGCTCCACTCGGGCTGAAAACGCTTGTTTGGGACATGACATTAATGTTGACTATAAATCATAAACTAAGCATTTTTCAGCTGAAATAATGAATGTAGTCCTCTTAATTCTTGCTTCTAAAGCATACGCAAGCAGAAATTTCAATGTACAATGATGTTTTTTAAAAAACGGTCAAAATGTGCTCCACTCGGGCTGAAAACGCTTGTTCGGAACATTTCCTTAATGTTGACTATAAATCATAAACTAAGCATTTTTCAGCTGAAATAATGAATGTAGTCCTCTTAATTCTTGCTTCTAAAGCATACGCAAGCAGAAATTTCAATGTACAATGATGTTTTTAAAAAAAACAGTCAAAATGCGCTCCACTCGGGCTGAAAACGCTGTTGGGGACATTTCATTAATGTTGACTACAAATCAAAAACTAAGCATTTTTCAGCTGAAATAATGAATGTAGTCCTCTTAATTCTTGCTTCTAAAGCATACGCAAGCAGAAATTTCAATGTACAATGATGTTTTTAAAAAAAGGGTCAAAATGTGCTCCACTCGGGCTGAAAACGCTTGTTTGGAACATTTCATTAATGTTGACTATAAATCAAAAACTAAGCATTTTTCAGCTGAAATAATGAATGTAGTCCTCTTAATTCTTGCTTCTAAAGCATACGCAAGCAGAAATTTCAATGTACAATGATGTTTTTAAAAAAACAGTCAAAATGTGCTCCACTCGGGCTGAAAACGCTGTTGGGGACATTTCATTAATGTTGACTATAAATCATAAACTAAGCATTTTTCAGCTGAAATAATGAATGTAGTCCTCTTAATTCTTGCTTCTAAAGCATACACAAACAGAAAATTCAATGTACAATGATGTTTTTAAAAAAACGGTCAAAATGTGCTCCACTCGGGCTGAAAACGCTTGTTTGGAACATTTCATTAATGTTGACTATAAATCATAAACTAAGCATTTTTCAGCTGAAATAATGAATGTAGTCCTCTTAATTCTTGCTTCTAAAGCATACGCAAGCAGAAATTTCAATGTACAATGATGTTTTTAAAAAAACAGTCAAAATGTGCTCCACTCGGGCTGAAAACGCTTGTTTGGGACATGACATTAATGTTGACTATAAATCATAAACTAAGCATTTTTCAGCTGAAATAATGAATGTAGTCCTCTTAATTCTTGCTTCTAAAGCATACGCAAGCAGAAATTTCAATGTACAATGATGTTTTTAAAAAAAGGGTCAAAATGTGCTCCACTCGGGCTGAAAACGCTTGTTTGGAACATTTCATTAATGTTGACTATAAATCATAAACTAAGCATTTTTCAGCTGAAATAATGAATGTAGTCCTCTTAATTCTTGCTTCTAAAGCATACGCAAGCAGAAATTTCAATGTACAATGATGTTTTTAAAAAAACAGTCAAAATGTGCTCCACTCGGGCTGAAAACGCTGTTGGGGACATTTCATTAATGTTGACTATAAATCATAAACTAAGCATTTTTCAGCTGAAATAATGAATGTAGTCCTCTTAATTCTTGCTTCTAAAGCATACACAAACAGAAAATTCAATGTACAATGATGTTTTTAAAAAAACGGTCAAAATGTGCTCCACTCGGGCTGAAAACGCTTGTTTGGAACATTTCATTAATGTTGACTATAAATCATAAACTAAGCATTTTTCAGCTGAAATAATGAATGTAGTCCTCTTAATTCTTGCTTCTAAAGCATACGCAAGCAGAAATTTCAATGTACAATGATGTTTTTAAAAAAACAGTCAAAATGTGCTCCACTCGGGCTGAAAACGCTTGTTTGGGACATGACATTAATGTTGACTATAAATCATAAACTAAGCATTTTTCAGCTGAAATAATGAATGTAGTCCTCTTAATTCTTGCTTCTAAAGCATACGCAAGCAGAAATTTCAATGTACAATGATGTTTTTAAAAAAAGGGTCAAAATGTGCTCCACTCGGGCTGAAAACGCTTGTTTGGAACATTTCATTAATGTTGACTATAAATCATAAACTAAGCATTTTTCAGCTGAAATAATGAATGTAGTCCTCTTAATTCTTGCTTCTAAAGCATACGCAAGCAGAAATTTCAATGTACAATGATGTTTTTAAAAAAGCAGTCAAAATGTGCTCCACTCGGGCTGAAAACGCTTGTTTGGGACATGACATTAATGTTGACTATAAATCATAAACTAAGCATTTTTCAGCTGAAATAATGAATGTAGTCCTCTTAATTCTTGCTTCTAAAGCATACGCAAGCAGAAATTTCAATGTACAATGATGTTTTTAAAAAAAACAGTCAAAATGCGCTCCACTCGGGCTGAAAACGCTGTTGGGGACATTTCATTAATGTTGACTACAAATCAAAAACTAAGCATTTTTCAGCTGAAATAATGAATGTAGTCCTCTTAATTCTTGCTTCTAAAGCATACGCAAGCAGAAATTTCAATGTACAATGATGTTTTTAAAAAAAGGGTCAAAATGTGCTCCACTCGGGCTAAAAACGCTTGTTTGGAACATTTCATTAATGTTGACTATAAATCATAAACTAAGCATTTTTCAGCTGAAATAATGAATGTAGTCCTCTTAATTCTTGCTTCTAAAGCATACGCAAGCAGAAATTTCAATGTACAATGATGTTTTTAAAAAAACAGTCAAAATGTGCTCCACTCGGGCTGAAAACGCTTGTTTGGGACATGACATTAATGTTGACTATAAATCATAAACTAAGCATTTTTCAGCTGAAATAATGAATGTAGTCCTCTTAATTCTTGCTTCTAAAGCATACGCAAAAAGAAATTTCAATGTACAATGATGTTTTTTAAAAAACGGTCAAAATGTGCTCCACTCGGGCTGAAAACGCTTGTTCGGAACATTTCCTTAATGTTGACTATAAATCATAAACTAAGCATTTTTCAGCTGAAATAATGAATGTAGTCCTCTTAATTCTTGCTTCTAAAACATACGCAAGCAGAAATTTCAATGTACAATGATGTTTTTAAAAAAAACAGTCAAAATGCGCTCCACTCGGGCTGAAAACGCTGTTGGGGACATTTCATTAATGTTGACTACAAATCAAAAACTAAGCATTTTTCAGCTGAAATAATGAATGTAGTCCTCTTAATTCTTGCTTCTAAAGCATACGCAAGCAGAAATTTCAATGTACAATGATGTTTTTAAAAAAGGGTCAAAATGTGCTCCACTCGGGCTGAAAACGCTTGTTTGGAACATTTCATTAATGTTGACTATAAATCATAAACTAAGCATTTTTCAGCTGAAATAATGAATGTAGTCCTCTTAATTCTTGCTTCTAAAGCATACGCAAGCAGAAATTTCAATGTACAATGATGTTTTTAAAAAAACAGTCAAAATGTGCTCCACTCGGGCTGAAAACGCTTGTTTGGGACATGACATTAATGTTGACTATAAATCATAAACTAAGCATTTTTCAGCTGAAATAATGAATGTAGTCCTCTTAATTCTTGCTTCTAAAGCATACGCAAGCAGAAATTTCAATGTACAATGATGTTTTTAAAAAAACAGTCAAAATGTGCTCCACTCGTGCTGAAAACGCTTGTTTGGAACATTTCATTAATGTTGACTATAAATCATAAACTAAGCATTTTTCAGCTGAAATAATGAATGTAGTCCTCTTAATTCTTGCTTCTAAAGCATACGCAAGCAGAAATTTCAATGTACAATGATGTTTTTAAAAAAACAGTCAAAATGTGCTCCACTCGGGCTGAAAACGCTGTTGGGGACATTTCATTAATGTTGACTATAAATCATAAACTAAGCATTTTTCAGCTGAAATAATGAATGTAGTCCTTTTAATTCTTGCTTCTAAAGCATATGCAAGCAGAAATTTCAATGTACAATGATGTTTTTAAAAAAGGGTCAAAATGTGCTCCACTCGGGCTGAAAACGCTTGTTTGGAACATTTCATTAATGTTGACTATAAATCATAAACTAAGCATTTTTCAGCTGAAATAATGAATGTAGTCCTCTTAATTCTTGCTTCTAAAGCATACGCAAGCAGAAATTTCAATGTACAATGATGTTTTTAAAAAAACAGTCAAAATGTGCTCCACTCGGGCTGAAAACGCTTGTTTGGGACATGACATTAATGTTGACTATAAATCATAAACTAAGCATTTTTCAGCTGAAATAATGAATGTAGTCCTCTTAATTCTTGCTTCTAAAGCATACGCAAGCAGAAATTTCAATGTACAATGATGTTTTTAAAAAAACAGTCAAAATGTGCTCCACTCGTGCTGAAAACGCTTGTTTGGAACATTTCATTAATGTTGACTATAAATCATAAACTAAGCATTTTTCAGCTGAAATAATGAATGTAGTCCTCTTAATTCTTGCTTCTAAAGCATACGCAAGCAGAAATTTCAATGTACAATGATGTTTTTAAAAAAACAGTCAAAATGTGCTCCACTCGGGCTGAAAACGCTGTTGGGGACATTTCATTAATGTTGACTATAAATCATAAACTAAGCATTTTTCAGCTGAAATAATGAATGTAGTCCTCTTAATTCTTGCTTCTAAAGCATACGCAAACAGAAATTTCAATGTACAATGATGTTTTTAAAAAAACGGTCAAAATGTGCTCCACTCGGGCTGAAAACGCTTGTTTGGGACATTACATTAATGTTGACTATAAATCATAAACTAAGCATTTTTCAGCTGAAATAATGAATGTAGTCCTCTTAATTCTTGCTTCTAAAGCATACGCAAGCAGAAATTTCAATGTACAATGATGTTTTTAAAAAAAGGGTCAAAATGTGCTCCACTCGGGCTGAAAACGCTTGTTTGGGACATGACATTAATGTTGACTATAAATCATAAACTAAGCATTTTTCAGCTGAAATAATGAATGTAGTCCTCTTAATTCTTGCTTCTAAAGCATACGCAAGCAGAAATTTCAATGTACAATGATGTTTTTAAAAAAAGGGTCAAAATGTGCTCCACTCGGGCTGAAAACGCTTGTTTGGAACATTTCATTAATGTTGACTATAAATCATAAACTAAGCATTTTTCAGCTGAAATAATGAATGTAGTCCTCTTAATTCTTGCTTCTAAAGCATACGCAAGCAGAAATTTCAATGTACAATGATGTTTTTTAAAAAACGGTCAAAATGTGCTCCACTCGGGCTGAAAACGCTTGTTCGGAACATTTCCTTAATGTTGACTATAAATCATAAACTAAGCATTTTTCAGCTGAAATAATGAATGTAGTCCTCTTAATTCTTGCTTCTAAAGCATACGCAAGCAGAAATTTCAATGTACAATGATGTTTTTAAAAAAAACAGTCAAAATGCGCTCCACTCGGGCTGAAAACGCTGTTGGGGACATTTCATTAATGTTGACTACAAATCAAAAACTAAGCATTTTTCAGCTGAAATAATGAATGTAGTCCTCTTAATTCTTGCTTCTAAAGCATACGCAAGCAGAAATTTCAATGTACAATGATGTTTTTAAAAAAAGGGTCAAAATGTGCTCCACTCGGGCTGAAAACGCTTGTTTGGAACATTTCATTAATGTTGACTATAAATCAAAAACTAAGCATTTTTCAGCTGAAATAATGAATGTAGTCCTCTTAATTCTTGCTTCTAAAGCATACGCAAGCAGAAATTTCAATGTACAATGATGTTTTTAAAAAAACAGTCAAAATGTGCTCCACTCGGGCTGAAAACGCTGTTGGGGACATTTCATTAATGTTGACTATAAATCATAAACTAAGCATTTTTCAGCTGAAATAATGAATGTAGTCCTCTTAATTCTTGCTTCTAAAGCATACACAAACAGAAAATTCAATGTACAATGATGTTTTTAAAAAAACGGTCAAAATGTGCTCCACTCGGGCTGAAAACGCTTGTTTGGAACATTTCATTAATGTTGACTATAAATCATAAACTAAGCATTTTTCAGCTGAAATAATGAATGTAGTCCTCTTAATTCTTGCTTCTAAAGCATACGCAAGCAGAAATTTCAATGTACAATGATGTTTTTAAAAAAACAGTCAAAATGTGCTCCACTCGGGCTGAAAACGCTTGTTTGGGACATGACATTAATGTTGACTATAAATCATAAACTAAGCATTTTTCAGCTGAAATAATGAATGTAGTCCTCTTAATTCTTGCTTCTAAAGCATACGCAAGCAGAAATTTCAATGTACAATGATGTTTTTAAAAAAAGGGTCAAAATGTGCTCCACTCGGGCTGAAAACGCTTGTTTGGAACATTTCATTAATGTTGACTATAAATCATAAACTAAGCATTTTTCAGCTGAAATAATGAATGTAGTCCTCTTAATTCTTGCTTCTAAAGCATACGCAAGCAGAAATTTCAATGTACAATGATGTTTTTAAAAAAGCAGTCAAAATGTGCTCCACTCGGGCTGAAAACGCTTGTTTGGGACATGACATTAATGTTGACTATAAATCATAAACTAAGCATTTTTCAGCTGAAATAATGAATGTAGTCCTCTTAATTCTTGCTTCTAAAGCATACGCAAAAAGAAATTTCAATGTACAATGATGTTTTTTAAAAAACGGTCAAAATGTGCTCCACTCGGGCTGAAAACGCTTGTTCGGAACATTTCCTTAATGTTGACTATAAATCATAAACTAAGCATTTTTCAGCTGAAATAATGAATGTAGTCCTCTTAATTCTTGCTTCTAAAGCATACGCAAGCAGAAATTTCAATGTACAATGATGTTTTTAAAAAAAACAGTCAAAATGCGCTCCACTCGGGCTGAAAACGCTGTTGGGGACATTTCATTAATGTTGACTACAAATCAAAAACTAAGCATTTTTCAGCTGAAATAATGAATGTAGTCCTCTTAATTCTTGCTTCTAAAGCATACGCAAGCAGAAATTTCAATGTACAATGATGTTTTTAAAAAAAGGGTCAAAATGTGCTCCACTCGGGCTAAAAACGCTTGTTTGGAACATTTCATTAATGTTGACTATAAATCATAAACTAAGCATTTTTCAGCTGAAATAATGAATGTAGTCCTCTTAATTCTTGCTTCTAAAGCATACGCAAGCAGAAATTTCAATGTACAATGATGTTTTTAAAAAAACAGTCAAAATGTGCTCCACTCGGGCTGAAAACGCTTGTTTGGGACATGACATTAATGTTGACTATAAATCATAAACTAAGCATTTTTCAGCTGAAATAATGAATGTAGTCCTCTTAATTCTTGCTTCTAAAGCATACGCAAAAAGAAATTTCAATGTACAATGATGTTTTTTAAAAAACGGTCAAAATGTGCTCCACTCGGGCTGAAAACGCTTGTTCGGAACATTTCCTTAATGTTGACTATAAATCATAAACTAAGCATTTTTCAGCTGAAATAATGAATGTAGTCCTCTTAATTCTTGCTTCTAAAACATACGCAAGCAGAAATTTCAATGTACAATGATGTTTTTAAAAAAAACAGTCAAAATGCGCTCCACTCGGGCTGAAAACGCTGTTGGGGACATTTCATTAATGTTGACTACAAATCAAAAACTAAGCATTTTTCAGCTGAAATAATGAATGTAGTCCTCTTAATTCTTGCTTCTAAAGCATACGCAAGCAGAAATTTCAATGTACAATGATGTTTTTAAAAAAGGGTCAAAATGTGCTCCACTCGGGCTGAAAACGCTTGTTTGGAACATTTCATTAATGTTGACTATAAATCATAAACTAAGCATTTTTCAGCTGAAATAATGAATTTAGTCCTCTTAATTCTTGCTTCTAAAGCATACGCAAGCAGAAATTTCAATGTACAATGATGTTTTTAAAAAAACAGTCAAAATGTGCTCCACTCGGGCTGAAAACGCTTGTTTGGGACATGACATTAATGTTGACTATAAATCATAAACTAAGCATTTTTCAGCTGAAATAATGAATGTAGTCCTCTTAATTCTTGCTTCTAAAGCATACGCAAGCAGAAATTTCAATGTACAATGATGTTTTTAAAAAAACAGTCAAAATGTGCTCCACTCGTGCTGAAAACGCTTGTTTGGAACATTTCATTAATGTTGACTATAAATCATAAACTAAGCATTTTTCAGCTGAAATAATGAATGTAGTCCTCTTAATTCTTGCTTCTAAAGCATACGCAAGCAGAAATTTCAATGTACAATGATGTTTTTAAAAAAACAGTCAAAATGTGCTCCACTCGGGCTGAAAACGCTGTTGGGGACATTTCATTAATGTTGACTATAAATCATAAACTAAGCATTTTTCAGCTGAAATAATGAATGTAGTCCTTTTAATTCTTGCTTCTAAAGCATACGCAAGCAGAAATTTCAATGTACAATGATGTTTTTAAAAAAAACAGTCAAAATGTGCTCCACTCGGGCTGAAAACGCTGTTGGGGACATTTCATTAATGTTGACTATAAATCAAAAACTAAGCATTTTTCAGCTGAAATAATGAATGTAGTCCTCTTAATTCTTGCTTCTAAAGCATACGCAAGCAGAAATTTCAATGTACAATGATGTTTTTAAAAAAACAGTCAAAATGTGCTCCACTCGGGCTGAAAACGCTGTTGGGGACATTTCATTAATGTTGACTATAAATCATAAACAGCATTTTTCAGCTGAAATAATGAATGTAGTCCTCTTAATTCTTGCTTCTAAAGCATACACAAACAGAAAATTCAATGTACAATGATGTTTTTAAAAAAACGGTCAAAATGTGCTCCACTCGGGCTGAAAACGCTGTTGGGGACATTTCATTAATGTTGACTATAAATCATAAACTAAGCATTTTTCAGCTGAAATAATGAATGTAGTCCTCTTAATTCTTGCTTCTAAAGCATACGCAAACAGAAATTTCAATGTAGAATGATGTTTTTAAAAAAACGGTCAAAATGTGCTCCACTCGGGCTGAAAACGCTTGTTTGGGACATTACATTAATGTTGACTATAAATCATAAACTAAGCATTTTTCAGCTGAAATAATGAATGTAGTCCTCTTAATTCTTGCTTCTAAAGCATACGCAAGCAGAAATTTCAATGTACAATGATGTTTTTAAAAAAATGGTCAAAATGTGCTCCACTCGGGCTGAAAACGCTTGTTTGGAACATTTCATTAATGTTGACTATAAATCATAAACTAAGCATTTTTCAGCTGAAATAATGAATGTAGTCCTCTTAATTCTTGCTTCTAAAGCATACGCAAGCAGAAATTTCAATGTACAATGATGTTTTTAAAAAAACGGTCAAAATGTGCTCCACTCGGGCTGAAAACGCTTGTTTGGGACATTACATTAATGTTGACTATAAATCATAAACTAAGCATTTTTCAGCTGAAATAATGAATGTAGTCCTCTTAATTCTTGCTTCTAAAGCATACGCAAGCAGAAATTTCAATGTACAATGATGTTTTTAAAAAAAACAGTCAAAATGTGCTCCACTCGGTCTGAAAACGCTGTTGGGGACATTACATTAATGTTGACTATAAATCATAAACTAAGCATTTTTCAGCTGAAATAATGAATGTAGTCCTCTTAATTCTTGCTTCTAAAGCATACATAAACAGAAATTTCAATGTAGAATGATGTTTTTAAAAAAACGGTCAAAATGTGCTCCACTCGGGCTGAAAACGCTTGTTTGGGACATTACATTAATGTTGACTATAAATCATAAACTAAGCATTTTTCAGCTGAAATAATGAATGTAGTCCTCTTAATTCTTGCTTCTAAAGCATACGCAAACAGAAATTTCAATGTACAATGATGTTTTTAAAAAAACGGTCAAAATGTGCTCCACTCGGGCTGAAAACGCTTGTTTGGAACATTTCATTAATGTTGACTATAAATCATAAACTAAGCATTTTTCAGCTGAAATAATGAATGTAGTCCTCTTAATTCTTGCTTCTAAAGCATACGCAAGCAGAAATTTCAATGTACAATGATGTTTTTAAAAAAAACAGTCAAAATGTGCTCCACTCGGGCTGAAAACGCTTTTGGGGACATTTCATTAATGTTGACTATAAATCATAAACTAAGCATTTTTCAGCTGAAATAATGAATGTAGTCCTCTTAATTCTTGCTTCTAAAGCATACGCAAGCAGAAATTTCAATGTACAATGATGTTTTTAAAAAAACAGTCAAAATGTGCTCCACTCGGGCTGAAAACGCTGTTGGGGACATTTCATTAATGTTGACTATAAATCAAAAACTAAGCATTTTTCAGCTGAAATAATGAATGTAGTCCTCTTAATTCTTGCTTCTAAAGCATACGCAAGCAGAAATTTCAATGTACAATGATGTTTTTAAAAAAACAGTCAAAATGTGCTCCACTCGGGCTGAAAACGCTTGTTTGGGACATTACATTAATGTTGACTATAAATCATAAACTAAGCATTTTTCAGCTGAAATAATGAATGTAGTCCTCTTAATTCTTGCTTCTAAAGCATACGCAAGCAGAAATTTCAATGTACAATGATGTTTTTAAAAAAATGGTCAAAATGTGCTCCACTCGGCCTGAAAACGCTTGTTTGGAACATTTCATTAATGTTGACTATAAATCATAAACTAAGCATTTTTCAGCTGAAATAATGAATGTAGTCCTCTTAATTCTTGCTTCTAAAGCATACGCAAGCAGAAATTTCAATGTACAATGATGTTTTTAAAAAAACAGTCAAAATGTGCTCCACTCGGGCTGAAAACGCTTGTTTGGGACATGACATTAATGTTGACTATAAATCATAAACTAAGCATTTTTCAGCTGAAATAATGAATGTAGTCCTCTTAATTCTTGCTTCTAAAGCATACGCAAACAGAAATTTCAATGTAGAATGATGTTTTTAAAAAAACGGTCAAAATGTGCTCCACTCGGGCTGAAAACGCTTGTTTGGGACATTACATTAATGTTGACTATAAATCATAAACTAAGCATTTTTCAGCTGAAATAATGAATGTAGTCCTCTTAATTCTTGCTTCTAAAGCATACGCAAGCAGAAATTTCAATGTACAATGATGTTTTTTAAAAAACGGTCAAAATGTGCTCCACTCGGGCTGAAAACGCTTGTTCGGAACATTTCCTTAATGTTGACTATAAATCATAAACTAAGCATTTTTCAGCTGAAATAATGAATGTAGTCCTCTTAATTCTTGCTTCTAAAGCATACGCAAGCAGAAATTTCAATGTACAATGATGTTTTTAAAAAAAACAGTCAAAATGCGCTCCACTCGGGCTGAAAACGCTGTTGGGGACATTTCATTAATGTTGACTACAAATCAAAAACTAAGCATTTTTCAGCTGAAATAATGAATGTAGTCCTCTTAATTCTTGCTTCTAAAGCATACGCAAGCAGAAATTTCAATGTACAATGATGTTTTTAAAAATAGGGTCAAAATGTGCTCCACTCGGGCTGAAAACGCTTGTTTGGAACATTTCATTAATGTTGACTATAAATCAAAAACTAAGCATTTTTCAGCTGAAATAATGAATGTAGTCCTCTTAATTCTTGCTTCTAAAGCATACGCAAGCAGAAATTTCAATGTACAATGATGTTTTTAAAAAAACAGTCAAAATGTGCTCCACTCGGGCTGAAAACGCTGTTGGGGACATTTCATTAATGTTGACTATAAATCATAAACTAAGCATTTTTCAGCTGAAATAATGAATGTAGTCCTCTTAATTCTTGCTTCTAAAGCATACACAAACAGAAAATTCAATGTACAATGATGTTTTTAAAAAAACGGTCAAAATGTGCTCCACTCGGGCTGAAAACGCTGTTGGGGACATTTCATTAATGTTGACTATAAATCATAAACTAAGCATTTTTCAGCTGAAATAATGAATGTAGTCCTCTTAATTCTTGCTTCTAAAGCATACGCAAACAGAAATTTCAATGTACAATGATGTTTTTAAAAAAACGGTCAAAATGTGCTCCACTCGGGCTGAAAACGCTTGTTTGGGACATTACATTAATGTTGACTATAAATCATAAACTAAGCATTTTTCAGCTGAAATAATGAATGTAGTCCTCTTAATTCTTGCTTCTAAAGCATACGCAAGCAGAAATTTCAATGTACAATGATGTTTTTAAAAAAAGGGTCAAAATGTGCTCCACTCGGGCTGAAAACGCTTGTTTGGGACATGACATTAATGTTGACTATAAATCATAAACTAAGCATTTTTCAGCTGAAATAATGAATGTAGTCCTCTTAATTCTTGCTTCTAAAGCATACGCAAGCAGAAATTTCAATGTACAATGATGTTTTTAAAAAAAGGGTCAAAATGTGCTCCACTCGGGCTGAAAACGCTTGTTTGGAACATTTCATTAATGTTGACTATAAATCATAAACTAAGCATTTTTCAGCTGAAATAATGAATGTAGTCCTCTTAATTCTTGCTTCTAAAGCATACGCAAGCAGAAATTTCAATGTACAATGATGTTTTTTAAAAAACGGTCAAAATGTGCTCCACTCGGGCTGAAAACGCTTGTTCGGAACATTTCCTTAATGTTGACTATAAATCATAAACTAAGCATTTTTCAGCTGAAATAATGAATGTAGTCCTCTTAATTCTTGCTTCTAAAGCATACGCAAGCAGAAATTTCAATGTACAATGATGTTTTTAAAAAAAACAGTCAAAATGCGCTCCACTCGGGCTGAAAACGCTGTTGGGGACATTTCATTAATGTTGACTACAAATCAAAAACTAAGCATTTTTCAGCTGAAATAATGAATGTAGTCCTCTTAATTCTTGCTTCTAAAGCATACGCAAGCAGAAATTTCAATGTACAATGATGTTTTTAAAAAAACAGTCAAAATGTGCTCCACTCGGGCTGAAAACGCTTGTTTGGAACATTTCATTAATGTTGACTATAAATCATAAACTAAGCATTTTTCAGCTGAAATAATGAATGTAGTCCTCTTAATTCTTGCTTCTAAAGCATACGCAAGCAGAAATTTCAATGTACAATGATGTTTTTAAAAAAACAGTCAAAATGTGCTCCACTCGGGCTGAAAACGCTTGTTTGGGACATGACATTAATGTTGACTATAAATCATAAACTAAGCATTTTTCAGCTGAAATAATGAATGTAGTCCTCTTAATTCTTGCTTCTAAAGCATACGCAAGCAGAAATTTCAATGTACAATGATGTTTTTAAAAAAAGGGTCAAAATGTGCTCCACTCGGGCTGAAAACGCTTGTTTGGAACATTTCATTAATGTTGACTATAAATCATAAACTAAGCATTTTTCAGCTGAAATAATGAATGTAGTCCTCTTAATTCTTGCTTCTAAAGCATACGCAAGCAGAAATTTCAATGTACAATGATGTTTTTAAAAAAACAGTCAAAATGTGCTCCACTCGGGCTGAAAACGCTGTTGGGGACATTTCATTAATGTTGACTACAAATCAAAAACTAAGCATTTTTCAGCTGAAATAATGAATGTAGTCCTCTTAATTCTTGCTTCTAAAGCATACGCAAGCAGAAATTTCAATGTACAATGATGTTTTTAAAAAAAGGGTCAAAATGTGCTCCACTCGGGCTGAAAACGCTTGTTTGGAACATTTCATTAATGTTGACTATAAATCATAAACTAAGCATTTTTCAGCTGAAATAATGAATGTAGTCCTCTTAATTCTTGCTTCTAAAGCATACGCAAGCAGAAATTTCAATGTACAATGATGTTTTTAAAAAAACAGTCAAAATGTGCTCCACTCGGGCTGAAAACGCTTGTTTGGGACATGACATTAATGTTGACTATAAATCATAAACTAAGCATTTTTCAGCTGAAATAATGAATGTAGTCCTCTTAATTCTTGCTTCTAAAGCATACGCAAAAAGAAATTTCAATGTACAATGATGTTTTTTAAAAAACGGTCAAAATGTGCTCCACTCGGGCTGAAAACGCTTGTTCGGAACATTTCCTTAATGTTGACTATAAATCATAAACTAAGCATTTTTCAGCTGAAATAATGAATGTAGTCCTCTTAATTCTTGCTTCTAAAGCATACGCAAGCAGAAATTTCAATGTACAATGATGTTTTTAAAAAAAACAGTCAAAATGCGCTCCACTCGGGCTGAAAACGCTGTTGGGGACATTTCATTAATGTTGACTACAAATCAAAAACTAAGCATTTTTCAGCTGAAATAATGAATGTAGTCCTCTTAATTCTTGCTTCTAAAGCATACGCAAGCAGAAATTTCAATGTACAATGATGTTTTTAAAAAAAGGGTCAAAATGTGCTCCACTCGGGCTGAAAACGCTTGTTTGGAACATTTCATTAATGTTGACTATAAATCATAAACTAAGCATTTTTCAGCTGAAATAATGAATGTAGTCCTCTTAATTCTTGCTTCTAAAGCATACGCAAGCAGAAATTTCAATGTACAATGATGTTTTTAAAAAAGCAGTCAAAATGTGCTCCACTCGGGCTGAAAACGCTTGTTTGGGACATGACATTAATGTTGACTATAAATCATAAACTAAGCATTTTTCAGCTGAAATAATGAATGTAGTCCTCTTAATTCTTGCTTCTAAAGCATACGCAAAAAGAAATTTCAATGTACAATGATGTTTTTTAAAAAACGGTCAAAATGTGCTCCACTCGGGCTGAAAACGCTTGTTCGGAACATTTCCTTAATGTTGACTATAAATCATAAACTAAGCATTTTTCAGCTGAAATAATGAATGTAGTCCTCTTAATTCTTGCTTCTAAAGCATACGCAAGCAGAAATTTCAATGTACAATGATGTTTTTAAAAAAAACAGTCAAAATGCGCTCCACTCGGGCTGAAAACGCTGTTGGGGACATTTCATTAATGTTGACTACAAATCAAAAACTAAGCATTTTTCAGCTGAAATAATGAATGTAGTCCTCTTAATTCTTGCTTCTAAAGCATACGCAAGCAGAAATTTCAATGTACAATGATGTTTTTAAAAAAAGGGTCAAAATGTGCTCCACTCGGGCTGAAAACGCTTGTTTGGAACATTTCATTAATGTTGACTATAAATCATAAACTAAGCATTTTTCAGCTGAAATAATGAATGTAGTCCTCTTAATTCTTGCTTCTAAAGCATACGCAAGCAGAAATTTCAATGTACAATGATGTTTTTAAAAAAACAGTCAAAATGTGCTCCACTCGGGCTGAAAACGCTTGTTTGGGACATGACATTAATGTTGACTATAAATCATAAACTAAGCATTTTTCAGCTGAAATAATGAATGTAGTCCTCTTAATTCTTGCTTCTAAAGCATACGCAAGCAGAAATTTCAATGTACAATGATGTTTTTAAAAAAAGGGTCAAAATGTGCTCCACTCGGGCTGAAAACGCTTGTTTGGAACATTTCATTAATGTTGACTATAAATCATAAACTAAGCATTTTTCAGCTGAAATAATGAATGTAGTCCTCTTAATTCTTGCTTCTAAAGCATACGCAAGCAGAAATTTCAATGTACAATGATGTTTTTAAAAAAACAGTCAAAATGTGCTCCACTCGGGCTGAAAACGCTGTTGGGGACATTTCATTAATGTTGACTACAAATCAAAAACTAAGCATTTTTCAGCTGAAATAATGAATGTAGTCCTCTTAATTCTTGCTTCTAAAGCATACGCAAGCAGAAATTTCAATGTACAATGATGTTTTTAAAAAAAGGGTCAAAATGTGCTCCACTCGGGCTGAAAACGCTTGTTTGGAACATTTCATTAATGTTGACTATAAATCATAAACTAAGCATTTTTCAGCTGAAATAATGAATGTAGTCCTCTTAATTCTTGCTTCTAAAGCATACGCAAGCAGAAATTTCAATGTACAATGATGTTTTTAAAAAAACAGTCAAAATGTGCTCCACTCGGGCTGAAAACGCTTGTTTGGGACATGACATTAATGTTGACTATAAATCATAAACTAAGCATTTTTCAGCTGAAATAATGAATGTAGTCCTCTTAATTCTTGCTTCTAAAGCATACGCAAAAAGAAATTTCAATGTACAATGATGTTTTTTAAAAAACGGTCAAAATGTGCTCCACTCGGGCTGAAAACGCTTGTTCGGAACATTTCCTTAATGTTGACTATAAATCATAAACTAAGCATTTTTCAGCTGAAATAATGAATGTAGTCCTCTTAATTCTTGCTTCTAAAGCATACGCAAGCAGAAATTTCAATGTACAATGATGTTTTTAAAAAAAACAGTCAAAATGCGCTCCACTCGGGCTGAAAACGCTGTTGGGGACATTTCATTAATGTTGACTACAAATCAAAAACTAAGCATTTTTCAGCTGAAATAATGAATGTAGTCCTCTTAATTCTTGCTTCTAAAGCATACGCAAGCAGAAATTTCAATGTACAATGATGTTTTTAAAAAAAGGGTCAAAATGTGCTCCACTCGGGCTGAAAACGCTTGTTTGGAACATTTCATTAATGTTGACTATAAATCATAAACTAAGCATTTTTCAGCTGAAATAATGAATGTAGTCCTCTTAATTCTTGCTTCTAAAGCATACGCAAGCAGAAATTTCAATGTACAATGATGTTTTTAAAAAAGCAGTCAAAATGTGCTCCACTCGGGCTGAAAACGCTCTTTTGGGACATGACATTAATGTTGACTATAAATCATAAACTAAGCATTTTTCAGCTGAAATAATGAATGTAGTCCTCTTAATTCTTGCTTCTAAAGCATACGCAAAAAGAAATTTCAATGTACAATGATGTTTTTTAAAAAACGGTCAAAATGTGCTCCACTCGGGCTGAAAACGCTTGTTCGGAACATTTCCTTAATGTTGACTATAAATCATAAACTAAGCATTTTTCAGCTGAAATAATGAATGTAGTCCTCTTAATTCTTGCTTCTAAAGCATACGCAAGCAGAAATTTCAATGTACAATGATGTTTTTAAAAAAAACAGTCAAAATGCGCTCCACTCGGGCTGAAAACGCTGTTGGGGACATTTCATTAATGTTGACTACAAATCAAAAACTAAGCATTTTTCAGCTGAAATAATGAATGTAGTCCTCTTAATTCTTGCTTCTAAAGCATACGCAAGCAGAAATTTCAATGTACAATGATGTTTTTAAAAAAAGGGTCAAAATGTGCTCCACTCGGGCTGAAAACGCTTGTTTGGAACATTTCATTAATGTTGACTATAAATCATAAACTAAGCATTTTTCAGCTGAAATAATGAATGTAGTCCTCTTAATTCTTGCTTCTAAAGCATACGCAAGCAGAAATTTCAATGTACAATGATGTTTTTAAAAAAACAGTCAAAATGTGCTCCACTCGGGCTGAAAACGCTTGTTTGGGACATGACATTAATGTTGACTATAAATCATAAACTAAGCATTTTTCAGCTGAAATAATGAATGTAGTCCTCTTAATTCTTGCTTCTAAAGCATACGCAAAAAGAAATTTCAATGTACAATGATGTTTTTTAAAAAACGGTCAAAATGTGCTCCACTCGGGCTGAAAACGCTTGTTCGGAACATTTCCTTAATGTTGACTATAAATCATAAACTAAGCATTTTTCAGCTGAAATAATGAATGTAGTCCTCTTAATTCTTGCTTCTAAAGCATACGCAAGCAGAAATTTCAATGTACAATGATGTTTTTAAAAAAAACAGTCAAAATGCGCTCCACTCGGGCTGAAAACGCTGTTGGGGACATTTCATTAATGTTGACTACAAATCAAAAACAGCATTTTTCAGCTGAAATAATGAATGTAGTCCTCTTAATTCTTGCTTCTAAAGCATACGCAAGCAGAAATTTCAATGTACAATGATGTTTTTAAAAAAGGGTCAAAATGTGCTCCACTCGGGCTGAAAACGCTTGTTTGGAACATTTCATTAATGTTGACTATAAATCATAAACTAAGCATTTTTCAGCTGAAATAATGAATGTAGTCCTCTTAATTCTTGCTTCTAAAGCATACGCAAGCAGAAATTTCAATGTACAATGATGTTTTTAAAAAAAGGGTCAAAATGTGCTCCACTCGGGCTGAAAACGCTTGTTTGGAACATTTCATTAATGTTGACTATAAATCATAAACTAAGCATTTTTCAGCTGAAATAATGAATGTAGTCCTCTTAATTCTTGCTTCTAAAGCATACGCAAGCAGAAATTTCAATGTACAATGATGTTTTTAAAAAAACAGTCAAAATGTGCTCCACTCGGGCTGAAAACGCTTGTTTGGGACATGACATTAATGTTGACTATAAATCATAAACTAAGCATTTTTCAGCTGAAATAATGAATGTAGTCCTCTTAATTCTTGCTTCTAAAGCATACGCAAAAAGAAATTTCAATGTACAATGATGTTTTTTAAAAAACGGTCAAAATGTGCTCCACTCGGGCTGAAAACGCTTGTTCGGAACATTTCCTTAATGTTGACTATAAATCATAAACTAAGCATTTTTCAGCTGAAATAATGAATGTAGTCCTCTTAATTCTTGCTTCTAAAGCATACGCAAGCAGAAATTTCAATGTACAATGATGTTTTTAAAAAAAACAGTCAAAATGCGCTCCACTCGGGCTGAAAACGCTGTTGGGGACATTTCATTAATGTTGACTACAAATCAAAAACAGCATTTTTCAGCTGAAATAATGAATGTAGTCCTCTTAATTCTTGCTTCTAAAGCATACGCAAGCAGAAATTTCAATGTACAATGATGTTTTTAAAAAAGGGTCAAAATGTGCTCCACTCGGGCTGAAAACGCTTGTTTGGAACATTTCATTAATGTTGACTATAAATCATAAACTAAGCATTTTTCAGCTGAAATAATGAATGTAGTCCTCTTAATTCTTGCTTCTAAAGCATACGCAAGCAGAAATTTCAATGTACAATGATGTTTTTAAAAAAACAGTCAAAATGTGCTCCACTCGGGCTGAAAACGCTTGTTTGGGACATGACATTAATGTTGACTATAAATCATAAACTAAGCATTTTTCAGCTGAAATAATGAATGTAGTCCTCTTAATTCTTGCTTCTAAAGCATACGCAAGCAGAAATTTCAATGTACAATGATGTTTTTAAAAAAACAGTCAAAATGTGCTCCACTCGGGCTGAAAACGCTTGTTTGGGACATTACATTAATGTTAACTATAAATCATAAACTAAGCATTTTTCAGCTGAAATAATGAATGTAGTCCTCTTAATTCTTGCTTCTAAAGCATACGCAAAAAGAAATTTCAATGTACAATGATGTTTTTTAAAAAACGGTCAAAATGTGCTCCACTCGGGCTGAAAACGCTTGTTCGGAACATTTCCTTAATGTTGACTATAAATCATAAACTAAGCATTTTTCAGCTGAAATAATGAATGTAGTCCTCTTAATTCTTGCTTCTAAAGCATACGCAAGCAGAAATTTCAATGTACAATGATGTTTTTAAAAAAAACAGTCAAAATGCGCTCCACTCGGGCTGAAAACGCTGTTGGGGACATTTCATTAATGTTGACTACAAATCAAAAACTAAGCATTTTTCAGCTGAAATAATGAAAGTAGTCCTCTTAATTCTTGCTTCTAAAGCATACGCAAGCAGAAATTTCAATGTACAATGATGTTTTTAAAAAAAACAGTCAAAATGTGCTCCACTCGGGCTGAAAACGCTGTTGGGGACATTTCATTAATGTTGACTACAAATCAAAAACTAAGCATTTTTCAGCTGAAATAATGAATGTAGTCCTCTTAATTCTTGCTTCTAAAGCATTCGCAAGCAGAAATTTCAATGTACAATGATGTTTTTAAAAAAACAGTCAAAATGTGCTCCACTCGGGCTGAAAACGCTGTTGGGGACATTTCATTAATGTTGACTATAAATCATAAACTAAGCATTTTTCAGCTGAAATAATGAATGTAGTCCTCTTAATTCTTGCTTCTAAAGCATACGCAAGCAGAAATTTCAATGTACAATGATGTTTTTAAAAAAACAGTCAAAATGTGCTCCACTCGGGCTGAAAACGCTTGTTTGGGACATTACATTAATGTTGACTATAAATCATAAACTAAGCATTTTTCAGCTGAAATAATGAATGTAGTCCTCTTAATTCTTGCTTCTAAAGCATACGCAAACAGAAATTTCAATGTACAATGATGTTTTTTAAAAAACGGTCAAAATGTGCTCCACTCGGGCTGAAAACGCTTGTTCGGAACATTTCCTTAATGTTGACTATAAATCATAAACTAAGCATTTTTCAGCTGAAATAATGAATGTAGTCCTCTTAATTCTTGCTTCTAAAGCATACGCAAGCAGAAATTTCAATGTACAATGATGTTTTTAAAAAAAACAGTCAAAATGCGCTCCACTCGGGCTGAAAACGCTGTTGGGGACATTTCATTAATGTTGACTACAAATCAAAAACTAAGCATTTTTCAGCTGAAATAATGAATGTAGTCCTCTTAATTCTTGCTTCTAAAGCATACGCAAGCAGAAATTTCAATGTACAATGATGTTTTTAAAAAAACAGTCAAAATGTGCTCCACTCGGGCTGAAAACGCTTGTTTGGGACATTACATTAATGTTGACTATAAATCATAAACTAAGCATTTTTCAGCTGAAATAATGAATGTAGTCCTCTTAATTCTTGCTTCTAAAGCATACGCAAACAGAAATTTCAATGTACAATGATGTTTTTTAAAAAACGGTCAAAATGTGCTCCACTCGGGCTGAAAACGCTTGTTCGGAACATTTCCTTAATGTTGACTATAAATCATAAACTAAGCATTTTTCAGCTGAAATAATGAATGTAGTCCTCTTAATTCTTGCTTCTAAAGCATACGCAAGCAGAAATTTCAATGTACAATGATGTTTTTAAAAAAAACAGTCAAAATGCGCTCCACTCGGGCTGAAAACGCTGTTGGGGACATTTCATTAATGTTGACTACAAATCAAAAACTAAGCATTTTTCAGCTGAAATAATGAATGTAGTCCTCTTAATTCTTGCTTCTAAAGCATACGCAAACAGAAATTTCAATGTACAATGATGTTTTTAAAAAAAGGGTCAAAATGTGCTCCACTCGGGCTGAAAACGCTTGTTTGGAACATTTCATTAATGTTGACTATAAATCATAAACTAAGCATTTTTCAGCTGAAATAATGAATGTAGTCCTCTTAATTCTTGCTTCTAAAGCATACGCAAGCAGAAATTTCAATGTACAATGATGTTTTTAAAAAAATGGTCAAAATGTGCTCCACTCGGGCTGAAAACGCTTGTTTGGAACATTTCATTAATGTTGACTATAAATCATAAACTAAGCATTTTTCAGCTGAAATAATGAATGTAGTCCTCTTAATTCTTGCTTCTAAAGCATACGCAAGCAGAAATTTCAATGTACAATGATGTTTTTAAAAAAACAGTCAAAATGTGCTCCACTCGGGCTGAAAACGCTTGTTTGGGACATTACATTAATGTTGACTGTAAATCATAAACTAAGCATTTTTCAGCTGAAATAATGAATGTAGTCCTCTTAATTCTTGCTTCTAAAGCATACGCAAAAAGAAATTTCAATGTACAATGATGTTTTTTAAAAAACGGTCAAAATGTGCTCCACTCGGGCTGAAAACGCTTGTTCGGAACATTTCCTTAATGTTGACTATAAATCATAAACTAAGCATTTTTCAGCTGAAATAATGAATGTAGTCCTCTTAATTCTTGCTTCTAAAGCATACGCAAGCAGAAATTTCAATGTACAATGATGTTTTTAGAAAAAACAGTCAAAATGCGCTCCACTCGGGCTGAAAACGCTGTTGGGGACATTTCATTAATATTGACTATAAATCATAAACTAAGCATTTTTCAGCTGAAATAATGAATGTAGTCCTCTTAATTCTTGCTTCTAAAGCATACGCAAGCAGAAATTTCAATGTACAATGATGTTTTTAAAAAAACGGTCAAAATGTGCTCCACTCGGGCTGAAAACGCTTGTTTGGAACATGACATTAATGTTGACTATAAATCATAAACTAAGCATTTTTCAGCTGAAATAATGAATGTAGTCCTCTTAATTCTTGCTTCTAAAGCATACGCAAGCAGAAATTTCAATGTACAATGATGTTTTTAAAAAAAACAGTCAAAATGTGCTCCACTCGGGCTGAAAACGCTGTTGGGGACATTTCATTAATGTTGACTACAAATCAAAAACTAAGCATTTTTCAGCTGAAATAATGAATGTAGTCCTCTTAATTCTTGCTTCTAAAGCATTCGCAAGCAGAAATTTCAATGTACAATGATGTTTTTAAAAAAACAGTCAAAATGTGCTCCACTCGGGCTGAAAACGCTGTTGGGGACATTTCATTAATGTTGACTATAAATCATAAACTAAGCATTTTTCAGCTGAAATAATGAATGTAGTCCTCTTAATTCTTGCTTCTAAAGCATACGCAAGCAGAAATTTCAATGTACAATGATGTTTTTAAAAAAACAGTCAAAATGTGCTCCACTCGGGCTGAAAACGCTTGTTTGGGACATTACATTAATGTTGACTATAAATCATAAACTAAGCATTTTTCAGCTGAAATAATGAATGTAGTCCTCTTAATTCTTGCTTCTAAAGCATACGCAAACAGAAATTTCAATGTACAATGATGTTTTTTAAAAAACGGTCAAAATGTGCTCCACTCGGGCTGAAAACGCTTGTTCGGAACATTTCCTTAATGTTGACTATAAATCATAAACTAAGCATTTTTCAGCTGAAATAATGAATGTAGTCCTCTTAATTCTTGCTTCTAAAGCATACGCAAGCAGAAATTTCAATGTACAATGATGTTTTTAAAAAAAACAGTCAAAATGCGCTCCACTCGGGCTGAAAACGCTGTTGGGGACATTTCATTAATGTTGACTACAAATCAAAAACTAAGCATTTTTCAGCTGAAATAATGAATGTAGTCCTCTTAATTCTTGCTTCTAAAGCATACGCAAGCAGAAATTTCAATGTACAATGATGTTTTTAAAAAAAGGGTCAAAATGTGCTCCACTCGGGCTGAAAACGCTTGTTTGGAACATTTCATTAATGTTGACTATAAATCATAAACTAAGCATTTTTCAGCTGAAATAATGAATGTAGTCCTCTTAATTCTTGCTTCTAAAGCATACGCAAGCAGAAATTTCAATGTACAATGATGTTTTTAAAAAAACAGTCAAAATGTGCTCCACTCGGGCTGAAAACGCTTGTTTGGGACATGACATTAATGTTGACTATAAATCATAAACTAAGCATTTTTCAGCTGAAATAATGAATGTAGTCCTCTTAATTCTTGCTTCTAAAGCATACGCAAGCAGAAATTTCAATGTACAATGATGTTTTTAAAAAAACAGTCAAAATGTGCTCCACTCGGGCTGAAAACGCTTGTTTGGGACATTACATTAATGTTGACTATAAATCATAAACTAAGCATTTTTCAGCTGAAATAATGAATGTAGTCCTCTTAATTCTTGCTTCTAAAGCATACGCAAACAGAAATTTCAATGTACAATGATGTTTTTTAAAAAACGGTCAAAATGTGCTCCACTCGGGCTGAAAACGCTTGTTCGGAACATTTCCTTAATGTTGACTATAAATCAAAAACTAAGCATTTTTCAGCTGAAATAATGAATGTAGTCCTCTTAATTCTTGCTTCTAAAGCATACGCAAGCAGAAATTTCAATGTACAATGATGTTTTTAAAAAAAACAGTCAAAATGCACTCCACTCGGGCTGAAAACGCTGTTGGGGACATTTCATTAATGTTGACTACAAATCAAAAACTAAGCATTTTTCAGCTGAAATAATGAATGTAGTCCTCTTAATTCTTGCTTCTAAAGCATACGCAAGCAGAAATTTCAATGTACAATGATGTTTTTAAAAAAAGGATCAAAATGTGCTCCACTCGGGCTGAAAACGCTTGTTTGGAACATTTCATTAATGTTGACTATAAATCATAAACTAAGCATTTTTCAGCTGAAATAATGAATGTAGTCCTCTTAATTCTTGCTTCTAAAGCATACGCAAGCAGAAATTTCAATGTACAATGATGTTTTTAAAAAAACAGTCAAAATGTGCTCCACTCGGGCTGAAAACGCTTGTTTGGGACATGACATTAATGTTGACTATAAATCATAAACTAAGCATTTTTCAGCTGAAATAATGAATGTAGTCCTCTTAATTCTTGCTTCTAAAGCATACGCAAGCAGAAATTTCAATGTACAATGATGTTTTTAAAAAAACAGTCAAAATGTGCTCCACTCGGGCTGAAAACGCTTGTTTGGGACATTACATTAATGTTGACTATAAATCATAAACTAAGCATTTTTCAGCTGAAATAATGAATGTAGTCCTCTTAATTCTTGCTTCTAAAGCATACGCAAAAAGAAATTTCAATGTACAATGATGTTTTTTAAAAAACGGTCAAAATGTGCTCCACTCGGGCTGAAAACGCTTGTTCGGAACATTTCCTTAATGTTGACTATAAATCATAAACTAAGCATTTTTCAGCTGAAATAATGAATGTACTCCTCTTAATTCTTGCTTCTAAAGCATACGCAAGCAGAAATTTCAATGTACAATGATGTTTTTAGAAAAAACAGTCAAAATGCGCTCCACTCGGGCTGAAAACGCTGTTGGGGACATTTCATTAATGTTGACTACAAATCAAAAACTAAGCATTTTTCAGCTGAAATAATGAATGTAGTCCTCTTAATTCTTGCTTCTAAAGCATACGCAAGCAGAAATTTCAATGTACAATGATGTTTTTAAAAAAACAGTCAAAATGTGCTCCACTCGGGCTGAAAACGCTTGTTTGGAACATTTCATTAATGTTGACTATAAATCATAAACTAAGCATTTTTCAGCTGAAATAATGAATGTAGTCCTCTTAATTCTTGCTTCTAAAGCATACGCAAGCAGAAATTTCAATGTACAATGATGTTTTTAAAAAAACGGTCAAAATGTGCTCCACTCGGGCTGAAAACGCTTGTTTGGAACATTTCCTTAATGTTGACTATAAATCATAAACTAAGCATTTTTCAGCTGAAATAATGAATGTAGTCCTCTTAATTCTTGCTTCTAAAGCATACGCAAGCAGAAATTTCAATGTACAATGATGTTTTTAAAAAAAACAGTCAAAATGCGCTCCACTCGGGCTGAAAACGCTGTTGGGGACATTTCATTAATGTTGACTACAAATCAAAAACTAAGCATTTTTCAGCTGAAATAATGAATGTAGTCCTCTTAATTCTTGCTTCTAAAGCATACGCAAGCAGAAATTTCAATGTACAATGATGTTTTTAAAAAAAGGGTCAAAATGTGCTCCACTCGGGCTGAAAACGCTTGTTTGGAACATTTCATTAATGTTGACTATAAATCATAAACTAAGCATTTTTCAGCTGAAATAATGAATGTAGTCCTCTTAATTCTTGCTTCTAAAGCATACGCAAGCAGAAATTTCAATGTACAATGATGTTTTTAAAAAAACAGTCAAAATGTGCTCCACTCGGGCTGAAAACGCTTGTTTGGGACATGACATTAATGTTGACTATAAATCATAAACTAAGCATTTTTCAGCTGAAATAATGAATGTAGTCCTCTTAATTCTTGCTTCTAAAGCATACGCAAGCAGAAATTTCAATGTACAATGATGTTTTTAAAAAAACAGTCAAAATGTGCTCCACTCGGGCTGAAAACGCTTGTTTGGGACATTACATTAATGTTGACTATAAATCATAAACTAAGCATTTTTCAGCTGAAATAATGAATGTAGTCCTCTTAATTCTTGCTTCTAAAGCATACGCAAAAAGAAATTTCAATGTACAATGATGTTTTTTAAAAAACGGTCAAAATGTGCTCCACTCGGGCTGAAAACGCTTGTTCGGAACATTTCCTTAATGTTGACTATAAATCATAAACTAAGCATTTTTCAGCTGAAATAATGAATGTAGTCCTCTTAATTCTTGCTTCTAAAGCATACGCAAGCAGAAATTTCAATGTACAATGATGTTTTTAAAAAAAACAGTCAAAATGCGCTCCACTCGGGCTGAAAACGCTGTTGGGGACATTTCATTAATGTTGACTACAAATCAAAAACTAAGCATTTTTCAGCTGAAATAATGAATGTAGTCCTCTTAATTCTTGCTTCTAAAGCATACGCAAGCAGAAATTTCAATGTACAATGATGTTTTTAAAAAAGCAGTCAAAATGTGCTCCACTCGGGCTGAAAACGCTTGTTTGGGACATGACATTAATGTTGACTATAAATCATAAACTAAGCATTTTTCAGCTGAAATAATGAATGTAGTCCTCTTAATTCTTGCTTCTAAAGCATACGCAAAAAGAAATTTCAATGTACAATGATGTTTTTTAAAAAACGGTCAAAATGTGCTCCACTCGGGCTGAAAACGCTTGTTCGGAACATTTCCTTAATGTTGACTATAAATCATAAACTAAGCATTTTTCAGCTGAAATAATGAATGTAGTCCTCTTAATTCTTGCTTCTAAAGCATACGCAAGCAGAAATTTCAATGTACAATGATGTTTTTAAAAAAAACAGTCAAAATGCGCTCCACTCGGGCTGAAAACGCTGTTGGGGACATTTCATTAATGTTGACTACAAATCAAAAACTAAGCATTTTTCAGCTGAAATAATGAATGTAGTCCTCTTAATTCTTGCTTCTAAAGCATACGCAAGCAGAAATTTCAATGTACAATGATGTTTTTAAAAAAAGGGTCAAAATGTGCTCCACTCGGGCTGAAAACGCTTGTTTGGAACATTTCATTAATGTTGACTATAAATCATAAACTAAGCATTTTTCAGCTGAAATAATGAATGTAGTCCTCTTAATTCTTGCTTCTAAAGCATACGCAAGCAGAAATTTCAATGTACAATGATGTTTTTAAAAAAACAGTCAAAATGTGCTCCACTCGGGCTGAAAACGCTTGTTTGGGACATGACATTAATGTTGACTATAAATCATAAACTAAGCATTTTTCAGCTGAAATAATGAATGTAGTCCTCTTAATTCTTGCTTCTAAAGCATACGCAAAAAGAAATTTCAATGTACAATGATGTTTTTTAAAAAACGGTCAAAATGTGCTCCACTCGGGCTGAAAACGCTTGTTCGGAACATTTCCTTAATGTTGACTATAAATCATAAACTAAGCATTTTTCAGCTGAAATAATGAATGTAGTCCTCTTAATTCTTGCTTCTAAAGCATACGCAAGCAGAAATTTCAATGTACAATGATGTTTTTAAAAAAAACAGTCAAAATGCGCTCCACTCGGGCTGAAAACGCTGTTGGGGACATTTCATTAATGTTGACTACAAATCAAAAACAGCATTTTTCAGCTGAAATAATGAATGTAGTCCTCTTAATTCTTGCTTCTAAAGCATACGCAAGCAGAAATTTCAATGTACAATGATGTTTTTAAAAAAGGGTCAAAATGTGCTCCACTCGGGCTGAAAACGCTTGTTTGGAACATTTCATTAATGTTGACTATAAATCATAAACTAAGCATTTTTCAGCTGAAATAATGAATGTAGTCCTCTTAATTCTTGCTTCTAAAGCATACGCAAGCAGAAATTTCAATGTACAATGATGTTTTTAAAAAAACAGTCAAAATGTGCTCCACTCGGGCTGAAAACGCTTGTTTGGGACATGACATTAATGTTGACTATAAATCATAAACTAAGCATTTTTCAGCTGAAATAATGAATGTAGTCCTCTTAATTCTTGCTTCTAAAGCATACGCAAGCAGAAATTTCAATGTACAATGATGTTTTTAAAAAAACAGTCAAAATGTGCTCCACTCGGGCTGAAAACGCTTGTTTGGGACATTACATTAATGTTAACTATAAATCATAAACTAAGCATTTTTCAGCTGAAATAATGAATGTAGTCCTCTTAATTCTTGCTTCTAAAGCATACGCAAAAAGAAATTTCAATGTACAATGATGTTTTTTAAAAAACGGTCAAAATGTGCTCCACTCGGGCTGAAAACGCTTGTTCGGAACATTTCCTTAATGTTGACTATAAATCATAAACTAAGCATTTTTCAGCTGAAATAATGAATGTAGTCCTCTTAATTCTTGCTTCTAAAGCATACGCAAGCAGAAATTTCAATGTACAATGATGTTTTTAAAAAAAACAGTCAAAATGCGCTCCACTCGGGCTGAAAACGCTGTTGGGGACATTTCATTAATGTTGACTACAAATCAAAAACTAAGCATTTTTCAGCTGAAATAATGAAAGTAGTCCTCTTAATTCTTGCTTCTAAAGCATACGCAAGCAGAAATTTCAATGTACAATGATGTTTTTAAAAAAACAGTCAAAATGTGCTCCACTCGGGCTGAAAACGCTGTTGGGGACATTTCATTAATGTTGACTACAAATCAAAAACTAAGCATTTTTCAGCTGAAATAATGAATGTAGTCCTCTTAATTCTTGCTTCTAAAGCATTCGCAAGCAGAAATTTCAATGTACAATGATGTTTTTAAAAAAACAGTCAAAATGTGCTCCACTCGGGCTGAAAACGCTGTTGGGGACATTTCATTAATGTTGACTATAAATCATAAACTAAGCATTTTTCAGCTGAAATAATGAATGTAGTCCTCTTAATTCTTGCTTCTAAAGCATACGCAAGCAGAAATTTCAATGTACAATGATGTTTTTAAAAAAACAGTCAAAATGTGCTCCACTCGGGCTGAAAACGCTTGTTTGGGACATTACATTAATGTTGACTATAAATCATAAACTAAGCATTTTTCAGCTGAAATAATGAATGTAGTCCTCTTAATTCTTGCTTCTAAAGCATACGCAAACAGAAATTTCAATGTACAATGATGTTTTTTAAAAAACGGTCAAAATGTGCTCCACTCGGGCTGAAAACGCTTGTTCGGAACATTTCCTTAATGTTGACTATAAATCATAAACTAAGCATTTTTCAGCTGAAATAATGAATGTAGTCCTCTTAATTCTTGCTTCTAAAGCATACGCAAGCAGAAATTTCAATGTACAATGATGTTTTTAAAAAAAACAGTCAAAATGCGCTCCACTCGGGCTGAAAACGCTGTTGGGGACATTTCATTAATGTTGACTACAAATCAAAAACTAAGCATTTTTCAGCTGAAATAATGAATGTAGTCCTCTTAATTCTTGCTTCTAAAGCATACGCAAGCAGAAATTTCAATGTACAATGATGTTTTTAAAAAAAGGGTCAAAATGTGCTCCACTCGGGCTGAAAACGCTTGTTTGGAACATTTCATTAATGTTGACTATAAATCATAAACTAAGCATTTTTCAGCTGAAATAATGAATGTAGTCCTCTTAATTCTTGCTTCTAAAGCATACGCAAGCAGAAATTTCAATGTACAATGATGTTTTTAAAAAAACAGTCAAAATGTGCTCCACTCGGGCTGAAAACGCTTGTTTGGGACATGACATTAATGTTGACTATAAATCATAAACTAAGCATTTTTCAGCTGAAATAATGAATGTAGTCCTCTTAATTCTTGCTTCTAAAGCATACGCAAGCAGAAATTTCAATGTACAATGATGTTTTTAAAAAAACAGTCAAAATGTGCTCCACTCGGGCTGAAAACGCTTGTTTGGGACATTACATTAATGTTGACTATAAATCATAAACTAAGCATTTTTCAGCTGAAATAATGAATGTAGTCCTCTTAATTCTTGCTTCTAAAGCATACGCAAAAAGAAATTTCAATGTACAATGATGTTTTTTAAAAAACGGTCAAAATGTGCTCCACTCGGGCTGAAAACGCTTGTTCGGAACATTTCCTTAATGTTGACTATAAATCATAAACTAAGCATTTTTCAGCTGAAATAATGAATGTAGTCCTCTTAATTCTTGCTTCTAAAGCATACGCAAGCAGAAATTTCAATGTACAATGATGTTTTTAGAAAAAACAGTCAAAATGCGCTCCACTCGGGCTGAAAACGCTGTTGGGGACATTTCATTAATGTTGACTACAAATCAAAAACTAAGCATTTTTCAGCTGAAATAATGAATGTAGTCCTCTTAATTCTTGCTTCTAAAGCATACGCAAGCAGAAATTTCAATGTACAATGATGTTTTTAAAAAAAGGGTCAAAATGTGCTCCACTCGGGCTGAAAACGCTTGTTTGGAACATTTCATTAATGTTGACTATAAATCATAAACTAAGCATTTTTCAGCTGAAATAATGAATGTAGTCCTCTTAATTCTTGCTTCTAAAGCATACGCAAGCAGAAATTTCAATGTACAATGATGTTTTTAAAAAAACGGTCAAAATGTGCTCCACTCGGGCTGAAAACGCTTGTTTGGAACATTTCCTTAATGTTGACTATAAATCATAAACTAAGCATTTTTCAGCTGAAATAATGAATGTAGTCCTCTTAATTCTTGCTTCTAAAGCATACGCAAGCAGAAATTTCAATGTACAATGATGTTTTTAAAAAAAACAGTCAAAATGCGCTCCACTCGGGCTGAAAACGCTGTTGGGGACATTTCATTAATGTTGACTACAAATCAAAAACTAAGCATTTTTCAGCTGAAATAATGAATGTAGTCCTCTTAATTCTTGCTTCTAAAGCATACGCAAGCAGAAATTTCAATGTACAATGATGTTTTTAAAAAAAGGGTCAAAATGTGCTCCACTCGGGCTGAAAACGCTTGTTTGGAACATTTCATTAATGTTGACTATAAATCATAAACTAAGCATTTTTCAGCTGAAATAATGAATGTAGTCCTCTTAATTCTTGCTTCTAAAGCATACGCAAGCAGAAATTTCAATGTACAATGATGTTTTTAAAAAAACAGTCAAAATGTGCTCCACTCGGGCTGAAAACGCTTGTTTGGGACATGACATTAATGTTGACTATAAATCATAAACTAAGCATTTTTCAGCTGAAATAATGAATGTAGTCCTCTTAATTCTTGCTTCTAAAGCATACGCAAAAAGAAATTTCAATGTACAATGATGTTTTTTAAAAAACGGTCAAAATGTGCTCCACTCGGGCTGAAAACGCTTGTTCGGAACATTTCCTTAATGTTGACTATAAATCATAAACTAAGCATTTTTCAGCTGAAATAATGAATGTAGTCCTCTTAATTCTTGCTTCTAAAGCATACGCAAGCAGAAATTTCAATGTACAATGATGTTTTTAAAAAAAACAGTCAAAATGCGCTCCACTCGGGCTGAAAACGCTGTTGGGGACATTTCATTAATGTTGACTACAAATCAAAAACAGCATTTTTCAGCTGAAATAATGAATGTAGTCCTCTTAATTCTTGCTTCTAAAGCATACGCAAGCAGAAATTTCAATGTACAATGATGTTTTTAAAAAAGGGTCAAAATGTGCTCCACTCGGGCTGAAAACGCTTGTTTGGAACATTTCATTAATGTTGACTATAAATCATAAACTAAGCATTTTTCAGCTGAAATAATGAATGTAGTCCTCTTAATTCTTGCTTCTAAAGCATACGCAAGCAGAAATTTCAATGTACAATGATGTTTTTAAAAAAACAGTCAAAATGTGCTCCACTCGGGCTGAAAACGCTTGTTTGGGACATGACATTAATGTTGACTATAAATCATAAACTAAGCATTTTTCAGCTGAAATAATGAATGTAGTCCTCTTAATTCTTGCTTCTAAAGCATACGCAAGCAGAAATTTCAATGTACAATGATGTTTTTAAAAAAACAGTCAAAATGTGCTCCACTCGGGCTGAAAACGCTTGTTTGGGACATTACATTAATGTTAACTATAAATCATAAACTAAGCATTTTTCAGCTGAAATAATGAATGTAGTCCTCTTAATTCTTGCTTCTAAAGCATACGCAAAAAGAAATTTCAATGTACAATGATGTTTTTTAAAAAACGGTCAAAATGTGCTCCACTCGGGCTGAAAACGCTTGTTCGGAACATTTCCTTAATGTTGACTATAAATCATAAACTAAGCATTTTTCAGCTGAAATAATGAATGTAGTCCTCTTAATTCTTGCTTCTAAAGCATACGCAAGCAGAAATTTCAATGTACAATGATGTTTTTAAAAAAAACAGTCAAAATGCGCTCCACTCGGGCTGAAAACGCTGTTGGGGACATTTCATTAATGTTGACTACAAATCAAAAACTAAGCATTTTTCAGCTGAAATAATGAAAGTAGTCCTCTTAATTCTTGCTTCTAAAGCATACGCAAGCAGAAATTTCAATGTACAATGATGTTTTTAAAAAAAACAGTCAAAATGTGCTCCACTCGGGCTGAAAACGCTGTTGGGGACATTTCATTAATGTTGACTACAAATCAAAAACTAAGCATTTTTCAGCTGAAATAATGAATGTAGTCCTCTTAATTCTTGCTTCTAAAGCATTCGCAAGCAGAAATTTCAATGTACAATGATGTTTTTAAAAAAACAGTCAAAATGTGCTCCACTCGGGCTGAAAACGCTGTTGGGGACATTTCATTAATGTTGACTATAAATCATAAACTAAGCATTTTTCAGCTGAAATAATGAATGTAGTCCTCTTAATTCTTGCTTCTAAAGCATACGCAAGCAGAAATTTCAATGTACAATGATGTTTTTAAAAAAACAGTCAAAATGTGCTCCACTCGGGCTGAAAACGCTTGTTTGGGACATTACATTAATGTTGACTATAAATCATAAACTAAGCATTTTTCAGCTGAAATAATGAATGTAGTCCTCTTAATTCTTGCTTCTAAAGCATACGCAAACAGAAATTTCAATGTACAATGATGTTTTTTAAAAAACGGTCAAAATGTGCTCCACTCGGGCTGAAAACGCTTGTTCGGAACATTTCCTTAATGTTGACTATAAATCATAAACTAAGCATTTTTCAGCTGAAATAATGAATGTAGTCCTCTTAATTCTTGCTTCTAAAGCATACGCAAGCAGAAATTTCAATGTACAATGATGTTTTTAAAAAAAACAGTCAAAATGCGCTCCACTCGGGCTGAAAACGCTGTTGGGGACATTTCATTAATGTTGACTACAAATCAAAAACTAAGCATTTTTCAGCTGAAATAATGAATGTAGTCCTCTTAATTCTTGCTTCTAAAGCATACGCAAGCAGAAATTTCAATGTACAATGATGTTTTTAAAAAAAGGGTCAAAATGTGCTCCACTCGGGCTGAAAACGCTTGTTTGGAACATTTCATTAATGTTGACTATAAATCATAAACTAAGCATTTTTCAGCTGAAATAATGAATGTAGTCCTCTTAATTCTTGCTTCTAAAGCATACGCAAGCAGAAATTTCAATGTACAATGATGTTTTTAAAAAAACAGTCAAAATGTGCTCCACTCGGGCTGAAAACGCTTGTTTGGGACATGACATTAATGTTGACTATAAATCATAAACTAAGCATTTTTCAGCTGAAATAATGAATGTAGTCCTCTTAATTCTTGCTTCTAAAGCATACGCAAGCAGAAATTTCAATGTACAATGATGTTTTTAAAAAAACAGTCAAAATGTGCTCCACTCGGGCTGAAAACGCTTGTTTGGGACATTACATTAATGTTGACTATAAATCATAAACTAAGCATTTTTCAGCTGAAATAATGAATGTAGTCCTCTTAATTCTTGCTTCTAAAGCATACGCAAACAGAAATTTCAATGTACAATGATGTTTTTTAAAAAACGGTCAAAATGTGCTCCACTCGGGCTGAAAACGCTTGTTCGGAACATTTCCTTAATGTTGACTATAAATCATAAACTAAGCATTTTTCAGCTGAAATAATGAATGTAGTCCTCTTAATTCTTGCTTCTAAAGCATACGCAAGCAGAAATTTCAATGTACAATGATGTTTTTAAAAAAAACAGTCAAAATGCGCTCCACTCGGGCTGAAAACGCTGTTGGGGACATTTCATTAATGTTGACTACAAATCAAAAACTAAGCATTTTTCAGCTGAAATAATGAATGTAGTCCTCTTAATTCTTGCTTCTAAAGCATACGCAAGCAGAAATTTCAATGTACAATGATGTTTTTAAAAAAAGGGTCAAAATGTGCTCCACTCGGGCTGAAAACGCTTGTTTGGAACATTTCATTAATGTTGACTATAAATCATAAACTAAGCATTTTTCAGCTGAAATAATGAATGTAGTCCTCTTAATTCTTGCTTCTAAAGCATACGCAAGCAGAAATTTCAATGTACAATGATGTTTTTAAAAAAACAGTCAAAATGTGCTCCACTCGGGCTGAAAACGCTTGTTTGGGACATGACATTAATGTTGACTATAAATCATAAACTAAGCATTTTTCAGCTGAAATAATGAATGTAGTCCTCTTAATTCTTGCTTCTAAAGCATACGCAAGCAGAAATTTCAATGTACAATGATGTTTTTAAAAAAACAGTCAAAATGTGCTCCACTCGGGCTGAAAACGCTTGTTTGGGACATTACATTAATGTTGACTATAAATCATAAACTAAGCATTTTTCAGCTGAAATAATGAATGTAGTCCTCTTAATTCTTGCTTCTAAAGCATACGCAAAAAGAAATTTCAATGTACAATGATGTTTTTTAAAAAACGGTCAAAATGTGCTCCACTCGGGCTGAAAACGCTTGTTCGGAACATTTCCTTAATGTTGACTATAAATCATAAACTAAGCATTTTTCAGCTGAAATAATGAATGTAGTCCTCTTAATTCTTGCTTCTAAAGCATACGCAAGCAGAAATTTCAATGTACAATGATGTTTTTAGAAAAAACAGTCAAAATGCGCTCCACTCGGGCTGAAAACGCTGTTGGGGACATTTCATTAATGTTGACTACAAATCAAAAACTAAGCATTTTTCAGCTGAAATAATGAATGTAGTCCTCTTAATTCTTGCTTCTAAAGCATACGCAAGCAGAAATTTCAATGTACAATGATGTTTTTAAAAAAAGGGTCAAAATGTGCTCCACTCGGGCTGAAAACGCTTGTTTGGAACATTTCATTAATGTTGACTATAAATCATAAACTAAGCATTTTTCAGCTGAAATAATGAATGTAGTCCTCTTAATTCTTGCTTCTAAAGCATACGCAAGCAGAAATTTCAATGTACAATGATGTTTTTAAAAAAACGGTCAAAATGTGCTCCACTCGGGCTGAAAACGCTTGTTTGGAACATTTCCTTAATGTTGACTATAAATCATAAACTAAGCATTTTTCAGCTGAAATAATGAATGTAGTCCTCTTAATTCTTGCTTCTAAAGCATACGCAAGCAGAAATTTCAATGTACAATGATGTTTTTAAAAAAAACAGTCAAAATGCGCTCCACTCGGGCTGAAAACGCTGTTGGGGACATTTCATTAATGTTGACTACAAATCAAAAACTAAGCATTTTTCAGCTGAAATAATGAATGTAGTCCTCTTAATTCTTGCTTCTAAAGCATACGCAAGCAGAAATTTCAATGTACAATGATGTTTTTAAAAAAAGGGTCAAAATGTGCTCCACTCGGGCTGAAAACGCTTGTTTGGAACATTTCATTAATGTTGACTATAAATCATAAACTAAGCATTTTTCAGCTGAAATAATGAATGTAGTCCTCTTAATTCTTGCTTCTAAAGCATACGCAAGCAGAAATTTCAATGTACAATGATGTTTTTAAAAAAACAGTCAAAATGTGCTCCACTCGGGCTGAAAACGCTTGTTTGGGACATGACATTAATGTTGACTATAAATCATAAACTAAGCATTTTTCAGCTGAAATAATGAATGTAGTCCTCTTAATTCTTGCTTCTAAAGCATACGCCAACAGAAATTTCAATGTACAATGATGTTTTTTAAAAAACGGTCAAAATGTGCTCCACTCGGGCTGAAAACGCTTGTTCGGAACATTTCCTTAATGTTGACTATAAATCATAAACTAAGCATTTTTCAGCTGAAATAATGAATGTAGTCCTCTTAATTCTTGCTTCTAAAGCATACGCAAGCAGAAATTTCAATGTACAATGATGTTTTTAAAAAAAACAGTCAAAATGCACTCCACTCGGGCTGAAAACGCTGTTGGGGACATTTCATTAATGTTGACTACAAATCAAAAACTAAGCATTTTTCAGCTGAAATAATGAATGTAGTCCTCTTAATTCTTGCTTCTAAAGCATACGCAAGCAGAAATTTCAATGTACAATGATGTTTTTAAAAAAAGGATCAAAATGTGCTCCACTCGGGCTGAAAACGCTTGTTTGGAACATTTCATTAATGTTGACTATAAATCATAAACTAAGCATTTTTCAGCTGAAATAATGAATGTAGTCCTCTTAATTCTTGCTTCTAAAGCATACGCAAGCAGAAATTTCAATGTACAATGATGTTTTTAAAAAAACAGTCAAAATGTGCTCCACTCGGGCTGAAAACGCTTGTTTGGGACATGACATTAATGTTGACTATAAATCATAAACTAAGCATTTTTCAGCTGAAATAATGAATGTAGTCCTCTTAATTCTTGCTTCTAAAGCATACGCAAGCAGAAATTTCAATGTACAATGATGTTTTTAAAAAAACAGTCAAAATGTGCTCCACTCGGGCTGAAAACGCTTGTTTGGGACATTACATTAATGTTGACTATAAATCATAAACTAAGCATTTTTCAGCTGAAATAATGAATGTAGTCCTCTTAATTCTTGCTTCTAAAGCATACGCAAAAAGAAATTTCAATGTACAATGATGTTTTTTAAAAAACGGTCAAAATGTGCTCCACTCGGGCTGAAAACGCTTGTTCGGAACATTTCCTTAATGTTGACTATAAATCATAAACTAAGCATTTTTCAGCTGAAATAATGAATGTAGTCCTCTTAATTCTTGCTTCTAAAGCATACGCAAGCAGAAATTTCAATGTACAATGATGTTTTTAGAAAAAACAGTCAAAATGCGCTCCACTCGGGCTGAAAACGCTGTTGGGGACATTTCATTAATGTTGACTACAAATCAAAAACTAAGCATTTTTCAGCTGAAATAATGAATGTAGTCCTCTTAATTCTTGCTTCTAAAGCATACGCAAGCAGAAATTTCAATGTACAATGATGTTTTTAAAAAAACAGTCAAAATGTGCTCCACTCGGGCTGAAAACGCTTGTTTGGAACATTTCATTAATGTTGACTATAAATCATAAACTAAGCATTTTTCAGCTGAAATAATGAATGTAGTCCTCTTAATTCTTGCTTCTAAAGCATACGCAAGCAGAAATTTCAATGTACAATGATGTTTTTAAAAAAACGGTCAAAATGTGCTCCACTCGGGCTGAAAACGCTTGTTTGGAACATTTCCTTAATGTTGACTATAAATCATAAACTAAGCATTTTTCAGCTGAAATAATGAATGTAGTCCTCTTAATTCTTGCTTCTAAAGCATACGCAAGCAGAAATTTCAATGTACAATGATGTTTTTAAAAAAAACAGTCAAAATGCGCTCCACTCGGGCTGAAAACGCTGTTGGGGACATTTCATTAATGTTGACTACAAATCAAAAACTAAGCATTTTTCAGCTGAAATAATGAATGTAGTCCTCTTAATTCTTGCTTCTAAAGCATACGCAAGCAGAAATTTCAATGTACAATGATGTTTTTAAAAAAAGGGTCAAAATGTGCTCCACTCGGGCTGAAAACGCTTGTTTGGAACATTTCATTAATGTTGACTATAAATCATAAACTAAGCATTTTTCAGCTGAAATAATGAATGTAGTCCTCTTAATTCTTGCTTCTAAAGCATACGCAAGCAGAAATTTCAATGTACAATGATGTTTTTAAAAAAACAGTCAAAATGTGCTCCACTCGGGCTGAAAACGCTTGTTTGGGACATGACATTAATGTTGACTATAAATCATAAACTAAGCATTTTTCAGCTGAAATAATGAATGTAGTCCTCTTAATTCTTGCTTCTAAAGCATACGCAAGCAGAAATTTCAATGTACAATGATGTTTTTAAAAAAACAGTCAAAATGTGCTCCACTCGGGCTGAAAACGCTTGTTTGGGACATTACATTAATGTTGACTATAAATCATAAACTAAGCATTTTTCAGCTGAAATAATGAATGTAGTCCTCTTAATTCTTGCTTCTAAAGCATACGCAAAAAGAAATTTCAATGTACAATGATGTTTTTTAAAAAACGGTCAAAATGTGCTCCACTCGGGCTGAAAACGCTTGTTCGGAACATTTCCTTAATGTTGACTATAAATCATAAACTAAGCATTTTTCAGCTGAAATAATGAATGTAGTCCTCTTAATTCTTGCTTCTAAAGCATACGCAAGCAGAAATTTCAATGTACAATGATGTTTTTAAAAAAAACAGTCAAAATGCGCTCCACTCGGGCTGAAAACGCTGTTGGGGACATTTCATTAATGTTGACTACAAATCAAAAACTAAGCATTTTTCAGCTGAAATAATGAATGTAGTCCTCTTAATTCTTGCTTCTAAAGCATACGCAAGCAGAAATTTCAATGTACAATGATG
The DNA here is from genome assembly GCF_059441005.1 of Hippichthys cyanospilos. Lineage (NCBI taxonomy): Eukaryota > Metazoa > Chordata > Actinopteri > Syngnathiformes > Syngnathidae > Hippichthys > Hippichthys cyanospilos. Next base: position 284,050 of record NW_028283393.1, on the reverse strand, counting down.
TTTTTAAAAAAGCAGTCAAAATGTGCTCCACTCGGGCTGAAAACGCTTGTTTGGGACATGACATTAATGTTGACTATAAATCATAAACTAAGCATTTTTCAGCTGAAATAATGAATGTAGTCCTCTTAATTCTTGCTTCTAAAGCATACGCAAAAAGAAATTTCAATGTACAATGATGTTTTTTAAAAAACGGTCAAAATGTGCTCCACTCGGGCTGAAAACGCTTGTTCGGAACATTTCCTTAATGTTGACTATAAATCATAAACTAAGCATTTTTCAGCTGAAATAATGAATGTAGTCCTCTTAATTCTTGCTTCTAAAGCATACGCAAGCAGAAATTTCAATGTACAATGATGTTTTTAAAAAAACAGTCAAAATGTGCTCCACTCGGGCTGAAAACGCTTGTTTGGGACATTACATTAATGTTAACTATAAATCATAAACTAAGCATTTTTCAGCTGAAATAATGAATGTAGTCCTCTTAATTCTTGCTTCTAAAGCATACGCAAAAAGAAATTTCAATGTACAATGATGTTTTTTAAAAAACGGTCAAAATGTGCTCCACTCGGGCTGAAAACGCTTGTTCGGAACATTTCCTTAATGTTGACTATAAATCATAAACTAAGCATTTTTCAGCTGAAATAATGAATGTAGTCCTCTTAATTCTTGCTTCTAAAGCATACGCAAGCAGAAATTTCAATGTACAATGATGTTTTTAAAAAAAACAGTCAAAATGCGCTCCACTCGGGCTGAAAACGCTGTTGGGGACATTTCATTAATGTTGACTACAAATCAAAAACTAAGCATTTTTCAGCTGAAATAATGAATGTAGTCCTCTTAATTCTTGCTTCTAAAGCATTCGCAAGCAGAAATTTCAATGTACAATGATGTTTTTAAAAAAACAGTCAAAATGTGCTCCACTCGGGCTGAAAACGCTGTTGGGGACATTTCATTAATGTTGACTATAAATCATAAACTAAGCATTTTTCAGCTGAAATAATGAATGTAGTCCTCTTAATTCTTGCTTCTAAAGCATACGCAAGCAGAAATTTCAATGTACAATGATGTTTTTAAAAAAACAGTCAAAATGTGCTCCACTCGGGCTGAAAACGCTTGTTTGGGACATTACACTAATGTTGACTATAAATCATAAACTAAGCATTTTTCAGCTGAAATAATGAATGTAGTCCTCTTAATTCTTGCTTCTAAAGCATACGCAAACAGAAATTTCAATGTACAATGATGTTTTTTAAAAAACGGTCAAAATGTGCTCCACTCGGGCTGAAAACGCTTGTTCGGAACATTTCCTTAATGTTGACTATAAATCATAAACTAAGCATTTTTCAGCTGAAATAATGAATGTAGTCCTCTTAATTCTTGCTTCTAAAGCATACGCAAGCAGAAATTTCAATGTACAATGATGTTTTTAAAAAAAACAGTCAAAATGCGCTCCACTCGGGCTGAAAACGCTGTTGGGGACATTTCATTAATGTTGACTACAAATCAAAAACTAAGCATTTTTCAGCTGAAATAATGAATGTAGTCCTCTTAATTCTTGCTTCTAAAGCATACGCAAGCAGAAATTTCAATGTACAATGATGTTTTTAAAAAAAGGGTCAAAATGTGCTCCACTCGGGCTGAAAACGCTTGTTTGGAACATTTCATTAATGTTGACTATAAATCATAAACTAAGCATTTTTCAGCTGAAATAATGAATGTAGTCCTCTTAATTCTTGCTTCTAAAGCATACGCAAGCAGAAATTTCAATGTACAATGATGTTTTTAAAAAAACAGTCAAAATGTGCTCCACTCGGGCTGAAAACGCTTGTTTGGGACATGACATTAATGTTGACTATAAATCATAAACTAAGCATTTTTCAGCTGAAATAATGAATGTAGTCCTCTTAATTCTTGCTTCTAAAGCATACGCAAGCAGAAATTTCAATGTACAATGATGTTTTTAAAAAAACAGTCAAAATGTGCTCCACTCGGGCTGAAAACGCTTGTTTGGGACATTACATTAATGTTGACTATAAATCATAAACTAAGCATTTTTCAGCTGAAATAATGAATGTAGTCCTCTTAATTCTTGCTTCTAAAGCATACGCAAAAAGAAATTTCAATGTACAATGATGTTTTTTAAAAAACGGTCAAAATGTGCTCCACTCGGGCTGAAAACGCTTGTTCGGAACATTTCCTTAATGTTGACTATAAATCATAAACTAAGCATTTTTCAGCTGAAATAATGAATGTAGTCCTCTTAATTCTTGCTTCTAAAGCATACGCAAGCAGAAATTTCAATGTACAATGATGTTTTTAGAAAAAACAGTCAAAATGCGCTCCACTCGGGCTGAAAACGCTGTTGGGGACATTTCATTAATGTTGACTACAAATCAAAAACTAAGCATTTTTCAGCTGAAATAATGAATGTAGTCCTCTTAATTCTTGCTTCTAAAGCATACGCAAGCAGAAATTTCAATGTACAATGATGTTTTTAAAAAAAGGGTCAAAATGTGCTCCACTCGGGCTGAAAACGCTTGTTTGGAACATTTCATTAATGTTGACTATAAATCATAAACTAAGCATTTTTCAGCTGAAATAATGAATGTAGTCCTCTTAATTCTTGCTTCTAAAGCATACGCAAGCAGAAATTTCAATGTACAATGATGTTTTTAAAAAAACGGTCAAAATGTGCTCCACTCGGGCTGAAAACGCTTGTTTGGAACATTTCCTTAATGTTGACTATAAATCATAAACTAAGCATTTTTCAGCTGAAATAATGAATGTAGTCCTCTTAATTCTTGCTTCTAAAGCATACGCAAGCAGAAATTTCAATGTACAATGATGTTTTTAAAAAAAACAGTCAAAATGCGCTCCACTCGGGCTGAAAACGCTGTTGGGGACATTTCATTAATGTTGACTACAAATCAAAAACTAAGCATTTTTCAGCTGAAATAATGAATGTAGTCCTCTTAATTCTTGCTTCTAAAGCATACGCAAGCAGAAATTTCAATGTACAATGATGTTTTTAAAAAAAGGGTCAAAATGTGCTCCACTCGGGCTGAAAACGCTTGTTTGGAACATTTCATTAATGTTGACTATAAATCATAAACTAAGCATTTTTCAGCTGAAATAATGAATGTAGTCCTCTTAATTCTTGCTTCTAAAGCATACGCAAGCAGAAATTTCAATGTACAATGATGTTTTTAAAAAAACAGTCAAAATGTGCTCCACTCGGGCTGAAAACGCTTGTTTGGGACATGACATTAATGTTGACTATAAATCATAAACTAAGCATTTTTCAGCTGAAATAATGAATGTAGTCCTCTTAATTCTTGCTTCTAAAGCATACGCAAAAAGAAATTTCAATGTACAATGATGTTTTTTAAAAAACGGTCAAAATGTGCTCCACTCGGGCTGAAAACGCTTGTTCGGAACATTTCCTTAATGTTGACTATAAATCATAAACTAAGCATTTTTCAGCTGAAATAATGAATGTAGTCCTCTTAATTCTTGCTTCTAAAGCATACGCAAGCAGAAATTTCAATGTACAATGATGTTTTTAAAAAAAACAGTCAAAATGCGCTCCACTCGGGCTGAAAACGCTGTTGGGGACATTTCATTAATGTTGACTACAAATCAAAAACAGCATTTTTCAGCTGAAATAATGAATGTAGTCCTCTTAATTCTTGCTTCTAAAGCATACGCAAGCAGAAATTTCAATGTACAATGATGTTTTTAAAAAAGGGTCAAAATGTGCTCCACTCGGGCTGAAAACGCTTGTTTGGAACATTTCATTAATGTTGACTATAAATCATAAACTAAGCATTTTTCAGCTGAAATAATGAATGTAGTCCTCTTAATTCTTGCTTCTAAAGCATACGCAAGCAGAAATTTCAATGTACAATGATGTTTTTAAAAAAACAGTCAAAATGTGCTCCACTCGGGCTGAAAACGCTTGTTTGGGACATGACATTAATGTTGACTATAAATCATAAACTAAGCATTTTTCAGCTGAAATAATGAATGTAGTCCTCTTAATTCTTGCTTCTAAAGCATACGCAAGCAGAAATTTCAATGTACAATGATGTTTTTAAAAAAACAGTCAAAATGTGCTCCACTCGGGCTGAAAACGCTTGTTTGGGACATTACATTAATGTTAACTATAAATCATAAACTAAGCATTTTTCAGCTGAAATAATGAATGTAGTCCTCTTAATTCTTGCTTCTAAAGCATACGCAAAAAGAAATTTCAATGTACAATGATGTTTTTTAAAAAACGGTCAAAATGTGCTCCACTCGGGCTGAAAACGCTTGTTCGGAACATTTCCTTAATGTTGACTATAAATCATAAACTAAGCATTTTTCAGCTGAAATAATGAATGTAGTCCTCTTAATTCTTGCTTCTAAAGCATACGCAAGCAGAAATTTCAATGTACAATGATGTTTTTAAAAAAAACAGTCAAAATGCGCTCCACTCGGGCTGAAAACGCTGTTGGGGACATTTCATTAATGTTGACTACAAATCAAAAACTAAGCATTTTTCAGCTGAAATAATGAAAGTAGTCCTCTTAATTCTTGCTTCTAAAGCATACGCAAGCAGAAATTTCAATGTACAATGATGTTTTTAAAAAAAACAGTCAAAATGTGCTCCACTCGGGCTGAAAACGCTGTTGGGGACATTTCATTAATGTTGACTACAAATCAAAAACTAAGCATTTTTCAGCTGAAATAATGAATGTAGTCCTCTTAATTCTTGCTTCTAAAGCATTCGCAAGCAGAAATTTCAATGTACAATGATGTTTTTAAAAAAACAGTCAAAATGTGCTCCACTCGGGCTGAAAACGCTGTTGGGGACATTTCATTAATGTTGACTATAAATCATAAACTAAGCATTTTTCAGCTGAAATAATGAATGTAGTCCTCTTAATTCTTGCTTCTAAAGCATACGCAAGCAGAAATTTCAATGTACAATGATGTTTTTAAAAAAACAGTCAAAATGTGCTCCACTCGGGCTGAAAACGCTTGTTTGGGACATTACATTAATGTTGACTATAAATCATAAACTAAGCATTTTTCAGCTGAAATAATGAATGTAGTCCTCTTAATTCTTGCTTCTAAAGCATACGCAAACAGAAATTTCAATGTACAATGATGTTTTTTAAAAAACGGTCAAAATGTGCTCCACTCGGGCTGAAAACGCTTGTTCGGAACATTTCCTTAATGTTGACTATAAATCATAAACTAAGCATTTTTCAGCTGAAATAATGAATGTAGTCCTCTTAATTCTTGCTTCTAAAGCATACGCAAGCAGAAATTTCAATGTACAATGATGTTTTTAAAAAAAACAGTCAAAATGCGCTCCACTCGGGCTGAAAACGCTGTTGGGGACATTTCATTAATGTTGACTACAAATCAAAAACTAAGCATTTTTCAGCTGAAATAATGAATGTAGTCCTCTTAATTCTTGCTTCTAAAGCATACGCAAGCAGAAATTTCAATGTACAATGATGTTTTTAAAAAAAGGGTCAAAATGTGCTCCACTCGGGCTGAAAACGCTTGTTTGGAACATTTCATTAATGTTGACTATAAATCATAAACTAAGCATTTTTCAGCTGAAATAATGAATGTAGTCCTCTTAATTCTTGCTTCTAAAGCATACGCAAGCAGAAATTTCAATGTACAATGATGTTTTTAAAAAAACAGTCAAAATGTGCTCCACTCGGGCTGAAAACGCTTGTTTGGGACATGACATTAATGTTGACTATAAATCATAAACTAAGCATTTTTCAGCTGAAATAATGAATGTAGTCCTCTTAATTCTTGCTTCTAAAGCATACGCAAGCAGAAATTTCAATGTACAATGATGTTTTTAAAAAAACAGTCAAAATGTGCTCCACTCGGGCTGAAAACGCTTGTTTGGGACATTACATTAATGTTGACTATAAATCATAAACTAAGCATTTTTCAGCTGAAATAATGAATGTAGTCCTCTTAATTCTTGCTTCTAAAGCATACGCAAACAGAAATTTCAATGTACAATGATGTTTTTTAAAAAACGGTCAAAATGTGCTCCACTCGGGCTGAAAACGCTTGTTCGGAACATTTCCTTAATGTTGACTATAAATCATAAACTAAGCATTTTTCAGCTGAAATAATGAATGTAGTCCTCTTAATTCTTGCTTCTAAAGCATACGCAAGCAGAAATTTCAATGTACAATGATGTTTTTAAAAAAAACAGTCAAAATGCGCTCCACTCGGGCTGAAAACGCTGTTGGGGACATTTCATTAATGTTGACTACAAATCAAAAACTAAGCATTTTTCAGCTGAAATAATGAATGTAGTCCTCTTAATTCTTGCTTCTAAAGCATACGCAAGCAGAAATTTCAATGTACAATGATGTTTTTAAAAAAAGGGTCAAAATGTGCTCCACTCGGGCTGAAAACGCTTGTTTGGAACATTTCATTAATGTTGACTATAAATCATAAACTAAGCATTTTTCAGCTGAAATAATGAATGTAGTCCTCTTAATTCTTGCTTCTAAAGCATACGCAAGCAGAAATTTCAATGTACAATGATGTTTTTAAAAAAACAGTCAAAATGTGCTCCACTCGGGCTGAAAACGCTTGTTTGGGACATGACATTAATGTTGACTATAAATCATAAACTAAGCATTTTTCAGCTGAAATAATGAATGTAGTCCTCTTAATTCTTGCTTCTAAAGCATACGCAAGCAGAAATTTCAATGTACAATGATGTTTTTAAAAAAACAGTCAAAATGTGCTCCACTCGGGCTGAAAACGCTTGTTTGGGACATTACATTAATGTTGACTATAAATCATAAACTAAGCATTTTTCAGCTGAAATAATGAATGTAGTCCTCTTAATTCTTGCTTCTAAAGCATACGCAAAAAGAAATTTCAATGTACAATGATGTTTTTTAAAAAACGGTCAAAATGTGCTCCACTCGGGCTGAAAACGCTTGTTCGGAACATTTCCTTAATGTTGACTATAAATCATAAACTAAGCATTTTTCAGCTGAAATAATGAATGTAGTCCTCTTAATTCTTGCTTCTAAAGCATACGCAAGCAGAAATTTCAATGTACAATGATGTTTTTAGAAAAAACAGTCAAAATGCGCTCCACTCGGGCTGAAAACGCTGTTGGGGACATTTCATTAATGTTGACTACAAATCAAAAACTAAGCATTTTTCAGCTGAAATAATGAATGTAGTCCTCTTAATTCTTGCTTCTAAAGCATACGCAAGCAGAAATTTCAATGTACAATGATGTTTTTAAAAAAAGGGTCAAAATGTGCTCCACTCGGGCTGAAAACGCTTGTTTGGAACATTTCATTAATGTTGACTATAAATCATAAACTAAGCATTTTTCAGCTGAAATAATGAATGTAGTCCTCTTAATTCTTGCTTCTAAAGCATACGCAAGCAGAAATTTCAATGTACAATGATGTTTTTAAAAAAACGGTCAAAATGTGCTCCACTCGGGCTGAAAACGCTTGTTTGGAACATTTCCTTAATGTTGACTATAAATCATAAACTAAGCATTTTTCAGCTGAAATAATGAATGTAGTCCTCTTAATTCTTGCTTCTAAAGCATACGCAAGCAGAAATTTCAATGTACAATGATGTTTTTAAAAAAAACAGTCAAAATGCGCTCCACTCGGGCTGAAAACGCTTGTTTGGGACATGACATTAATGTTGACTATAAATCATAAACTAAGCATTTTTCAGCTGAAATAATGAATGTAGTCCTCTTAATTCTTGCTTCTAAAGCATACGCCAACAGAAATTTCAATGTACAATGATGTTTTTTAAAAAACGGTCAAAATGTGCTCCACTCGGGCTGAAAACGCTTGTTCGGAACATTTCCTTAATGTTGACTATAAATCATAAACTAAGCATTTTTCAGCTGAAATAATGAATGTAGTCCTCTTAATTCTTGCTTCTAAAGCATACGCAAGCAGAAATTTCAATGTACAATGATGTTTTTAAAAAAAACAGTCAAAATGCACTCCACTCGGGCTGAAAACGCTGTTGGGGACATTTCATTAATGTTGACTACAAATCAAAAACTAAGCATTTTTCAGCTGAAATAATGAATGTAGTCCTCTTAATTCTTGCTTCTAAAGCATACGCAAGCAGAAATTTCAATGTACAATGATGTTTTTAAAAAAAGGATCAAAATGTGCTCCACTCGGGCTGAAAACGCTTGTTTGGAACATTTCATTAATGTTGACTATAAATCATAAACTAAGCATTTTTCAGCTGAAATAATGAATGTAGTCCTCTTAATTCTTGCTTCTAAAGCATACGCAAGCAGAAATTTCAATGTACAATGATGTTTTTAAAAAAACAGTCAAAATGTGCTCCACTCGGGCTGAAAACGCTTGTTTGGGACATGACATTAATGTTGACTATAAATCATAAACTAAGCATTTTTCAGCTGAAATAATGAATGTAGTCCTCTTAATTCTTGCTTCTAAAGCATACGCAAGCAGAAATTTCAATGTACAATGATGTTTTTAAAAAAACAGTCAAAATGTGCTCCACTCGGGCTGAAAACGCTTGTTTGGGACATTACATTAATGTTGACTATAAATCATAAACTAAGCATTTTTCAGCTGAAATAATGAATGTAGTCCTCTTAATTCTTGCTTCTAAAGCATACGCAAAAAGAAATTTCAATGTACAATGATGTTTTTTAAAAAACGGTCAAAATGTGCTCCACTCGGGCTGAAAACGCTTGTTCGGAACATTTCCTTAATGTTGACTATAAATCATAAACTAAGCATTTTTCAGCTGAAATAATGAATGTAGTCCTCTTAATTCTTGCTTCTAAAGCATACGCAAGCAGAAATTTCAATGTACAATGATGTTTTTAGAAAAAACAGTCAAAATGCGCTCCACTCGGGCTGAAAACGCTGTTGGGGACATTTCATTAATGTTGACTACAAATCAAAAACTAAGCATTTTTCAGCTGAAATAATGAATGTAGTCCTCTTAATTCTTGCTTCTAAAGCATACGCAAGCAGAAATTTCAATGTACAATGATGTTTTTAAAAAAACAGTCAAAATGTGCTCCACTCGGGCTGAAAACGCTTGTTTGGAACATTTCATTAATGTTGACTATAAATCATAAACTAAGCATTTTTCAGCTGAAATAATGAATGTAGTCCTCTTAATTCTTGCTTCTAAAGCATACGCAAGCAGAAATTTCAATGTACAATGATGTTTTTAAAAAAACGGTCAAAATGTGCTCCACTCGGGCTGAAAACGCTTGTTTGGAACATTTCCTTAATGTTGACTATAAATCATAAACTAAGCATTTTTCAGCTGAAATAATGAATGTAGTCCTCTTAATTCTTGCTTCTAAAGCATACGCAAGCAGAAATTTCAATGTACAATGATGTTTTTAAAAAAAACAGTCAAAATGCGCTCCACTCGGGCTGAAAACGCTGTTGGGGACATTTCATTAATGTTGACTACAAATCAAAAACTAAGCATTTTTCAGCTGAAATAATGAATGTAGTCCTCTTAATTCTTGCTTCTAAAGCATACGCAAGCAGAAATTTCAATGTACAATGATGTTTTTAAAAAAAGGGTCAAAATGTGCTCCACTCGGGCTGAAAACGCTTGTTTGGAACATTTCATTAATGTTGACTATAAATCATAAACTAAGCATTTTTCAGCTGAAATAATGAATGTAGTCCTCTTAATTCTTGCTTCTAAAGCATACGCAAGCAGAAATTTCAATGTACAATGATGTTTTTAAAAAAACAGTCAAAATGTGCTCCACTCGGGCTGAAAACGCTTGTTTGGGACATGACATTAATGTTGACTATAAATCATAAACTAAGCATTTTTCAGCTGAAATAATGAATGTAGTCCTCTTAATTCTTGCTTCTAAAGCATACGCAAGCAGAAATTTCAATGTACAATGATGTTTTTAAAAAAACAGTCAAAATGTGCTCCACTCGGGCTGAAAACGCTTGTTTGGGACATTACATTAATGTTGACTATAAATCATAAACTAAGCATTTTTCAGCTGAAATAATGAATGTAGTCCTCTTAATTCTTGCTTCTAAAGCATACGCAAAAAGAAATTTCAATGTACAATGATGTTTTTTAAAAAACGGTCAAAATGTGCTCCACTCGGGCTGAAAACGCTTGTTCGGAACATTTCCTTAATGTTGACTATAAATCATAAACTAAGCATTTTTCAGCTGAAATAATGAATGTAGTCCTCTTAATTCTTGCTTCTAAAGCATACGCAAGCAGAAATTTCAATGTACAATGATGTTTTTAAAAAAAACAGTCAAAATGCGCTCCACTCGGGCTGAAAACGCTGTTGGGGACATTTCATTAATGTTGACTACAAATCAAAAACTAAGCATTTTTCAGCTGAAATAATGAATGTAGTCCTCTTAATTCTTGCTTCTAAAGCATACGCAAGCAGAAATTTCAATGTACAATGATGTTTTTAAAAAAGCAGTCAAAATGTGCTCCACTCGGGCTGAAAACGCTTGTTTGGGACATGACATTAATGTTGACTATAAATCATAAACTAAGCATTTTTCAGCTGAAATAATGAATGTAGTCCTCTTAATTCTTGCTTCTAAAGCATACGCAAAAAGAAATTTCAATGTACAATGATGTTTTTTAAAAAACGGTCAAAATGTGCTCCACTCGGGCTGAAAACGCTTGTTCGGAACATTTCCTTAATGTTGACTATAAATCATAAACTAAGCATTTTTCAGCTGAAATAATGAATGTAGTCCTCTTAATTCTTGCTTCTAAAGCATACGCAAGCAGAAATTTCAATGTACAATGATGTTTTTAAAAAAAACAGTCAAAATGCGCTCCACTCGGGCTGAAAACGCTGTTGGGGACATTTCATTAATGTTGACTACAAATCAAAAACTAAGCATTTTTCAGCTGAAATAATGAATGTAGTCCTCTTAATTCTTGCTTCTAAAGCATACGCAAGCAGAAATTTCAATGTACAATGATGTTTTTAAAAAAAGGGTCAAAATGTGCTCCACTCGGGCTGAAAACGCTTGTTTGGAACATTTCATTAATGTTGACTATAAATCATAAACTAAGCATTTTTCAGCTGAAATAATGAATGTAGTCCTCTTAATTCTTGCTTCTAAAGCATACGCAAGCAGAAATTTCAATGTACAATGATGTTTTTAAAAAAACAGTCAAAATGTGCTCCACTCGGGCTGAAAACGCTTGTTTGGGACATGACATTAATGTTGACTATAAATCATAAACTAAGCATTTTTCAGCTGAAATAATGAATGTAGTCCTCTTAATTCTTGCTTCTAAAGCATACGCAAGCAGAAATTTCAATGTACAATGATGTTTTTAAAAAAACAGTCAAAATGTGCTCCACTCGGGCTGAAAACGCTTGTTTGGGACATTTCATTAATGTTGACTATAAATCATAAACTAAGCATTTTTCAGCTGAAATAATGAATGTAGTCCTCTTAATTCTTGCTTCTAAAGCATACGCAAAAAGAAATTTCAATGTACAATGATGTTTTTTAAAAAACGGTCAAAATGTGCTCCACTCGGGCTGAAAACGCTTGTTCGGAACATTTCCTTAATGTTGACTATAAATCATAAACTAAGCATTTTTCAGCTGAAATAATGAATGTAGTCCTCTTAATTCTTGCTTCTAAAGCATACGCAAGCAGAAATTTCAATGTACAATGATGTTTTTAAAAAAAACAGTCAAAATGCGCTCCACTCGGGCTGAAAACGCTGTTGGGGACATTTCATTAATGTTGACTACAAATCAAAAACTAAGCATTTTTCAGCTGAAATAATGAATGTAGTCCTCTTAATTCTTGCTTCTAAAGCATACGCAAGCAGAAATTTCAATGTACAATGATGTTTTTAAAAAAGCAGTCAAAATGTGCTCCACTCGGGCTGAAAACGCTTGTTTGGGACATGACATTAATGTTGACTATAAATCATAAACTAAGCATTTTTCAGCTGAAATAATGAATGTAGTCCTCTTAATTCTTGCTTCTAAAGCATACGCAAAAAGAAATTTCAATGTACAATGATGTTTTTTAAAAAACGGTCAAAATGTGCTCCACTCGGGCTGAAAACGCTTGTTCGGAACATTTCCTTAATGTTGACTATAAATCATAAACTAAGCATTTTTCAGCTGAAATAATGAATGTAGTCCTCTTAATTCTTGCTTCTAAAGCATACGCAAGCAGAAATTTCAATGTACAATGATGTTTTTAAAAAAAACAGTCAAAATGCGCTCCACTCGGGCTGAAAACGCTGTTGGGGACATTTCATTAATGTTGACTACAAATCAAAAACTAAGCATTTTTCAGCTGAAATAATGAATGTAGTCCTCTTAATTCTTGCTTCTAAAGCATACGCAAGCAGAAATTTCAATGTACAATGATGTTTTTAAAAAAAGGGTCAAAATGTGCTCCACTCGGGCTGAAAACGCTTGTTTGGAACATTTCATTAATGTTGACTATAAATCATAAACTAAGCATTTTTCAGCTGAAATAATGAATGTAGTCCTCTTAATTCTTGCTTCTAAAGCATACGCAAGCAGAAATTTCAATGTACAATGATGTTTTTAAAAAAACAGTCAAAATGTGCTCCACTCGGGCTGAAAACGCTTGTTTGGGACATGACATTAATGTTGACTATAAATCATAAACTAAGCATTTTTCAGCTGAAATAATGAATGTAGTCCTCTTAATTCTTGCTTCTAAAGCATACGCAAAAAGAAATTTCAATGTACAATGATGTTTTTTAAAAAACGGTCAAAATGTGCTCCACTCGGGCTGAAAACGCTTGTTCGGAACATTTCCTTAATGTTGACTATAAATCATAAACTAAGCATTTTTCAGCTGAAATAATGAATGTAGTCCTCTTAATTCTTGCTTCTAAAGCATACGCAAGCAGAAATTTCAATGTACAATGATGTTTTTAAAAAAAACAGTCAAAATGCGCTCCACTCGGGCTGAAAACGCTGTTGGGGACATTTCATTAATGTTGACTACAAATCAAAAACAGCATTTTTCAGCTGAAATAATGAATGTAGTCCTCTTAATTCTTGCTTCTAAAGCATACGCAAGCAGAAATTTCAATGTACAATGATGTTTTTAAAAAAGGGTCAAAATGTGCTCCACTCGGGCTGAAAACGCTTGTTTGGAACATTTCATTAATGTTGACTATAAATCATAAACTAAGCATTTTTCAGCTGAAATAATGAATGTAGTCCTCTTAATTCTTGCTTCTAAAGCATACGCAAGCAGAAATTTCAATGTACAATGATGTTTTTAAAAAAACAGTCAAAATGTGCTCCACTCGGGCTGAAAACGCTTGTTTGGGACATGACATTAATGTTGACTATAAATCATAAACTAAGCATTTTTCAGCTGAAATAATGAATGTAGTCCTCTTAATTCTTGCTTCTAAAGCATACGCAAGCAGAAATTTCAATGTACAATGATGTTTTTAAAAAAACAGTCAAAATGTGCTCCACTCGGGCTGAAAACGCTTGTTTGGGACATTACATTAATGTTAACTATAAATCATAAACTAAGCATTTTTCAGCTGAAATAATGAATGTAGTCCTCTTAATTCTTGCTTCTAAAGCATACGCAAAAAGAAATTTCAATGTACAATGATGTTTTTTAAAAAACGGTCAAAATGTGCTCCACTCGGGCTGAAAACGCTTGTTCGGAACATTTCCTTAATGTTGACTATAAATCATAAACTAAGCATTTTTCAGCTGAAATAATGAATGTAGTCCTCTTAATTCTTGCTTCTAAAGCATACGCAAGCAGAAATTTCAATGTACAATGATGTTTTTAAAAAAAACAGTCAAAATGCGCTCCACTCGGGCTGAAAACGCTGTTGGGGACATTTCATTAATGTTGACTACAAATCAAAAACTAAGCATTTTTCAGCTGAAATAATGAAAGTAGTCCTCTTAATTCTTGCTTCTAAAGCATACGCAAGCAGAAATTTCAATGTACAATGATGTTTTTAAAAAAAACAGTCAAAATGTGCTCCACTCGGGCTGAAAACGCTGTTGGGGACATTTCATTAATGTTGACTACAAATCAAAAACTAAGCATTTTTCAGCTGAAATAATGAATGTAGTCCTCTTAATTCTTGCTTCTAAAGCATTCGCAAGCAGAAATTTCAATGTACAATGATGTTTTTAAAAAAACAGTCAAAATGTGCTCCACTCGGGCTGAAAACGCTGTTGGGGACATTTCATTAATGTTGACTATAAATCATAAACTAAGCATTTTTCAGCTGAAATAATGAATGTAGTCCTCTTAATTCTTGCTTCTAAAGCATACGCAAGCAGAAATTTCAATGTACAATGATGTTTTTAAAAAAACAGTCAAAATGTGCTCCACTCGGGCTGAAAACGCTTGTTTGGGACATTACATTAATGTTGACTATAAATCATAAACTAAGCATTTTTCAGCTGAAATAATGAATGTAGTCCTCTTAATTCTTGCTTCTAAAGCATACGCAAACAGAAATTTCAATGTACAATGATGTTTTTTAAAAAACGGTCAAAATGTGCTCCACTCGGGCTGAAAACGCTTGTTCGGAACATTTCCTTAATGTTGACTATAAATCATAAACTAAGCATTTTTCAGCTGAAATAATGAATGTAGTCCTCTTAATTCTTGCTTCTAAAGCATACGCAAGCAGAAATTTCAATGTACAATGATGTTTTTAAAAAAAACAGTCAAAATGCGCTCCACTCGGGCTGAAAACGCTGTTGGGGACATTTCATTAATGTTGACTACAAATCAAAAACTAAGCATTTTTCAGCTGAAATAATGAATGTAGTCCTCTTAATTCTTGCTTCTAAAGCATACGCAAGCAGAAATTTCAATGTACAATGATGTTTTTAAAAAAAGGGTCAAAATGTGCTCCACTCGGGCTGAAAACGCTTGTTTGGAACATTTCATTAATGTTGACTATAAATCATAAACTAAGCATTTTTCAGCTGAAATAATGAATGTAGTCCTCTTAATTCTTGCTTCTAAAGCATACGCAAGCAGAAATTTCAATGTACAATGATGTTTTTAAAAAAACAGTCAAAATGTGCTCCACTCGGGCTGAAAACGCTTGTTTGGGACATGACATTAATGTTGACTATAAATCATAAACTAAGCATTTTTCAGCTGAAATAATGAATGTAGTCCTCTTAATTCTTGCTTCTAAAGCATACGCAAGCAGAAATTTCAATGTACAATGATGTTTTTAAAAAAACAGTCAAAATGTGCTCCACTCGGGCTGAAAACGCTTGTTTGGGACATTACATTAATGTTGACTACAAATCAAAAACTAAGCATTTTTCAGCTGAAATAATGAATGTAGTCCTCTTAATTCTTGCTTCTAAAGCATACGCAAAAAGAAATTTCAATGTACAATGATGTTTTTTAAAAAACGGTCAAAATGTGCTCCACTCGGGCTGAAAACGCTTGTTCGGAACATTTCCTTAATGTTGACTATAAATCATAAACTAAGCATTTTTCAGCTGAAATAATGAATGTAGTCCTCTTAATTCTTGCTTCTAAAGCATACGCAAGCAGAAATTTCAATGTACAATGATGTTTTTAGAAAAAACAGTCAAAATGCGCTCCACTCGGGCTGAAAACGCTGTTGGGGACATTTCATTAATGTTGACTACAAATCAAAAACTAAGCATTTTTCAGCTGAAATAATGAATGTAGTCCTCTTAATTCTTGCTTCTAAAGCATACGCAAGCAGAAATTTCAATGTACAATGATGTTTTTAAAAAAAGGGTCAAAATGTGCTCCACTCGGGCTGAAAACGCTTGTTTGGAACATTTCATTAATGTTGACTATAAATCATAAACTAAGCATTTTTCAGCTGAAATAATGAATGTAGTCCTCTTAATTCTTGCTTCTAAAGCATACGCAAAAAGAAATTTCAATGTACAATGATGTTTTTAAAAAAACGGTCAAAATGTGCTCCACTCGGGCTGAAAACGCTTGTTTGGAACATTTCCTTAATGTTGACTATAAATCATAAACTAAGCATTTTTCAGCTGAAATAATGAATGTAGTCCTCTTAATTCTTGCTTCTAAAGCATACGCAAGCAGAAATTTCAATGTACAATGATGTTTTTAAAAAAAACAGTCAAAATGCGCTCCACTCGGGCTGAAAACGCTGTTGGGGACATTTCATTAATGTTGACTACAAATCAAAAACTAAGCATTTTTCAGCTGAAATAATGAATGTAGTCCTCTTAATTCTTGCTTCTAAAGCATACGCAAGCAGAAATTTCAATGTACAATGATGTTTTTAAAAAAAGGGTCAAAATGTGCTCCACTCGGGCTGAAAACGCTTGTTTGGAACATTTCATTAATGTTGACTATAAATCATAAACTAAGCATTTTTCAGCTGAAATAATGAATGTAGTCCTCTTAATTCTTGCTTCTAAAGCATACGCAAGCAGAAATTTCAATGTACAATGATGTTTTTAAAAAAACAGTCAAAATGTGCTCCACTCGGGCTGAAAACGCTTGTTTGGGACATGACATTAATGTTGACTATAAATCATAAACTAAGCATTTTTCAGCTGAAATAATGAATGTAGTCCTCTTAATTCTTGCTTCTAAAGCATACGCAAGCAGAAATTTCAATGTACAATGATGTTTTTAAAAAAAACAGTCAAAATGTGCTCCACTCGGGCTGAAAACGCTGTTGGGGACATTTCATTAATGTTGACTACAAATCAAAAACTAAGCATTTTTCAGCTGAAATAATGAATGTAGTCCTCTTAATTCTTGCTTCTAAAGCATTCGCAAGCAGAAATTTCAATGTACAATGATGTTTTTAAAAAAAGGGTCAAAATGTGCTCCACTCGGGCTGAAAACGCTGTTGGGGACATTTCATTAATGTTGACTATAAATCATAAACTAAGCATTTTTCAGCTGAAATAATGAATGTAGTCCTCTTAATTCTTGCTTCTAAAGCATACGCAAGCAGAAATTTCAATGTACAATGATGTTTTTAAAAAAACAGTCAAAATGTGCTCCACTCGGGCTGAAAACGCTTGTTTGGGACATTACATTAATGTTGACTATAAATCATAAACTAAGCATTTTTCAGCTGAAATAATGAATGTAGTCCTCTTAATTCTTGCTTCTAAAGCATACGCAAACAGAAATTTCAATGTACAATGATGTTTTTTAAAAAACGGTCAAAATGTGCTCCACTCGGGCTGAAAACGCTTGTTCGGAACATTTCCTTAATGTTGACTATAAATCATAAACTAAGCATTTTTCAGCTGAAATAATGAATGTAGTCCTCTTAATTCTTGCTTCTAAAGCATACGCAAGCAGAAATTTCAATGTACAATGATGTTTTTAAAAAAAACAGTCAAAATGCGCTCCACTCGGGCTGAAAACGCTGTTGGGGACATTTCATTAATGTTGACTACAAATCAAAAACTAAGCATTTTTCAGCTGAAATAATGAATGTAGTCCTCTTAATTCTTGCTTCTAAAGCATACGCAAGCAGAAATTTCAATGTACAATGATGTTTTTAAAAAAACAGTCAAAATGTGCTCCACTCGGGCTGAAAACGCTTGTTTGGGACATGACATTAATGTTGACTATAAATCATAAACTAAGCATTTTTCAGCTGAAATAATGAATGTAGTCCTCTTAATTCTTGCTTCTAAAGCATACGCAAGCAGAAATTTCAATGTACAATGATGTTTTTAAAAAAACAGTCAAAATGTGCTCCACTCGGGCTGAAAACGCTTGTTTGGGACATTACATTAATGTTGACTATAAATCATAAACTAAGCATTTTTCAGCTGAAATAATGAATGTAGTCCTCTTAATTCTTGCTTCTAAAGCATACGCAAACAGAAATTTCAATGTACAATGATGTTTTTTAAAAAACGGTCAAAATGTGCTCCACTCGGGCTGAAAACGCTTGTTCGGAACATTTCCTTAATGTTGACTATAAATCATAAACTAAGCATTTTTCAGCTGAAATAATGAATGTAGTCCTCTTAATTCTTGCTTCTAAAGCATACGCAAGCAGAAATTTCAATGTACAATGATGTTTTTAAAAAAAACAGTCAAAATGCACTCCACTCGGGCTGAAAACGCTGTTGGGGACATTTCATTAATGTTGACTACAAATCAAAAACTAAGCATTTTTCAGCTGAAATAATGAATGTAGTCCTCTTAATTCTTGCTTCTAAAGCATACGCAAGCAGAAATTTCAATGTACAATGATGTTTTTAAAAAAACAGTCAAAATGTGCTCCACTCGGGCTGAAAACGCTTGTTTGGGACATTACATTAATGTTGACTATAAATCATAAACTAAGCATTTTTCAGCTGAAATAATGAATGTAGTCCTCTTAATTCTTGCTTCTAAAGCATACGCAAGCAGAAATTTCAATGTACAATGATGTTTTTAAAAAAACGGTCAAAATGTGCTCCACTCGGGCTGAAAACGCTTGTTTGGAACATTTCCTTAATGTTGACTATAAATCATAAACTAAGCATTTTTCAGCTGAAATAATGAATGTAGTCCTCTTAATTCTTGCTTCTAAAGCATACGCAAGCAGAAATTTCAATGTACAATGATGTTTTTAAAAAAAACAGTCAAAATGCGCTCCACTCGGGCTGAAAACGCTGTTGGGGACATTTCATTAATGTTGACTACAAATCAAAAACTAAGCATTTTTCAGCTGAAATAATGAATGTAGTCCTCTTAATTCTTGCTTCTAAAGCATACGCAAGCAGAAATTTCAATGTACAATGATGTTTTTAAAAAAAGGGTCAAAATGTGCTCCACTCGGGCTGAAAACGCTTGTTTGGAACATTTCATTAATGTTGACTATAAATCATAAACTAAGCATTTTTCAGCTGAAATAATGAATGTAGTCCTCTTAATTCTTGCTTCTAAAGCATACGCAAGCAGAAATTTCAATGTACAATGATGTTTTTAAAAAAACAGTCAAAATGTGCTCCACTCGGGCTGAAAACGCTTGTTTGGGACATGACATTAATGTTGACTATAAATCATAAACTAAGCATTTTTCAGCTGAAATAATGAATGTAGTCCTCTTAATTCTTGCTTCTAAAGCATACGCAAGCAGAAATTTCAATGTACAATGATGTTTTTAAAAAAACAGTCAAAATGTGCTCCACTCGGGCTGAAAACGCTTGTTTGGGACATTACATTAATGTTGACTATAAATCATAAACTAAGCATTTTTCAGCTGAAATAATGAATGTAGTCCTCTTAATTCTTGCTTCTAAAGCATACGCAAAAAGAAATTTCAATGTACAATGATGTTTTTTAAAAAACGGTCAAAATGTGCTCCACTCGGGCTGAAAACGCTTGTTCGGAACATTTCCTTAATGTTGACTATAAATCATAAACTAAGCATTTTTCAGCTGAAATAATGAATGTAGTCCTCTTAATTCTTGCTTCTAAAGCATACGCAAGCAGAAATTTCAATGTACAATGATGTTTTTAAAAAAAACAGTCAAAATGCGCTCCACTCGGGCTGAAAACGCTGTTGGGGACATTTCATTAATGTTGACTACAAATCAAAAACTAAGCATTTTTCAGCTGAAATAATGAATGTAGTCCTCTTAATTCTTGCTTCTAAAGCATACGCAAGCAGAAATTTCAATGTACAATGATGTTTTTAAAAAAAGGGTCAAAATGTGCTCCACTCGGGCTGAAAACGCTTGTTTGGAACATTTCATTAATGTTGACTATAAATCATAAACTAAGCATTTTTCAGCTGAAATAATGAATGTAGTCCTCTTAATTCTTGCTTCTAAAGCATACGCAAGCAGAAATTTCAATGTACAATGATGTTTTTAAAAAAACAGTCAAAATGTGCTCCACTCGGGCTGAAAACGCTTGTTTGGGACATGACATTAATGTTGACTATAAATCATAAACTAAGCATTTTTCAGCTGAAATAATGAATGTAGTCCTCTTAATTCTTGCTTCTAAAGCATACGCAAGCAGAAATTTCAATGTACAATGATGTTTTTAAAAAAAGGGTCAAAATGTGCTCCACTCGGGCTGAAAACGCTTGTTTGGAACATTTCATTAATGTTGACTATAAATCATAAACTAAGCATTTTTCAGCTGAAATAATGAATGTAGTCCTCTTAATTCTTGCTTCTAAAGCATACGCAAGCAGAAATTTCAATGTACAATGATGTTTTTAAAAAAACAGTCAAAATGTGCTCCACTCGGGCTGAAAACGCTTGTTTGGGACATGACATTAATGTTGACTATAAATCATAAACTAAGCATTTTTCAGCTGAAATAATGAATGTAGTCCTCTTAATTCTTGCTTCTAAAGCATACGCAAGCAGAAATTTCAATGTACAATGATGTTTTTAAAAAAAGGGTCAAAATGTGCTCCACTCGGGCTGAAAACGCTTGTTTGGAACATTTCATTAATGTTGACTATAAATCATAAACTAAGCATTTTTCAGCTGAAATAATGAATGTAGTCCTCTTAATTCTTGCTTCTAAAGCATACGCAAGCAGAAATTTCAATGTACAATGATGTTTTTAAAAAAACAGTCAAAATGTGCTCCACTCGGGCTGAAAACGCTTGTTTGGGACATGACATTAATGTTGACTATAAATCATAAACTAAGCATTTTTCAGCTGAAATAATGAATGTAGTCCTCTTAATTCTTGCTTCTAAAGCATACGCAAGCAGAAATTTCAATGTACAATGATGTTTTTAAAAAAAGGGTCAAAATGTGCTCCACTCGGGCTGAAAACGCTTGTTTGGAACATTTCATTAATGTTGACTATAAATCATAAACTAAGCATTTTTCAGCTGAAATAATGAATGTAGTCCTCTTAATTCTTGCTTCTAAAGCATACGCAAGCAGAAATTTCAATGTACAATGATGTTTTTAAAAAAACAGTATAAATGTGCTCCACTCGGGCTGAAAACGCTTGTTTGGGACATGACATTAATGTTGACTATAAATCATAAACTAAGCATTTTTCAGCTGAAATAATGAATGTAGTCCTCTTAATTCTTGCTTCTAAAGCATACGCAAGCAGAAATTTCAATGTACAATGATGTTTTTAAAAAAAGGGTCAAAATGTGCTCCACTTTGGGCTGAAAACGCTTGTTTGGAACATTTCATTAATGTTGACTATAAATCATAAACTAAGCATTTTTCAGCTGAAATAATGAATGTAGTCCTCTTAATTCTTGCTTCTAAAGCATACGCAAGCAGAAATTTCAATGTACAATGATGTTTTTAAAAAAACAGTCAAAATGTGCTCCACTCGGGCTGAAAATGCTGTTGGGGACATTTCATTAATGTTGACTATAAATCAAAAACTAAGCATTTTTCAGCTGAAATAATGAATGTAGTCCTCTTAATTCTTGCTTCTAAAGCATACGCAAGCAGAAATTTCAATGTACAATGATGTTTTTAAAAAAACAGTCAAAATGTGCTCCACTCGGGCTGAAAACGCTTGTTTGGGACATTACATTAATGTTGACTATAAATCATAAACTAAGCATTTTTCAGCTGAAATAATGAATGTAGTCCTCTTAATTCTTGCTTCTAAAGCATACGCAAAAAGAAATTTCAATGTACAATGATGTTTTTTAAAAAACGGTCAAAATGTGCTCCACTCGGGCTGAAAACGCTTGTTCGGAACATTTCCTTAATGTTGACTATAAATCATAAACTAAGCATTTTTCAGCTGAAATAATGAATGTAGTCCTCTTAATTCTTGCTTCTAAAGCATACGCAAGCAGAAATTTCAATGTACAATGATGTTTTTAAAAAAAACAGTCAAAATGCGCTCCACTCGGGCTGAAAACGCTGTTGGGGACATTTCATTAATGTTGACTACAAATCAAAAACTAAGCATTTTTCAGCTGAAATAATGAATGTAGTCCTCTTAATTCTTGCTTCTAAAGCATACGCAAGCAGAAATTTCAATGTACAATGATGTTTTTAAAAAAAGGGTCAAAATGTGCTCCACTCGGGCTGAAAACGCTTGTTTGGAACATTTCATTAATGTTGACTATAAATCATAAACTAAGCATTTTTCAGCTGAAATAATGAATGTAGTCCTCTTAATTCTTGCTTCTAAAGCATACGCAAGCAGAAATTTCAATGTACAATGATGTTTTTAAAAAAACAGTCAAAATGTGCTCCACTCGGGCTGAAAACGCTTGTTTGGGACATGACATTAATGTTGACTATAAATCATAAACTAAGCATTTTTCAGCTGAAATAATGAATGTAGTCCTCTTAATTCTTGCTTCTAAAGCATACGCAAGCAGAAATTTCAATGTACAATGATGTTTTTAAAAAAAGGGTCAAAATGTGCTCCACTCGGGCTGAAAACGCTTGTTTGGAACATTTCATTAATGTTGACTATAAATCATAAACTAAGCATTTTTCAGCTGAAATAATGAATGTAGTCCTCTTAATTCTTGCTTCTAAAGCATACGCAAGCAGAAATTTCAATGTACAATGATGTTTTTAAAAAAACAGTCAAAATGTGCTCCACTCGGGCTGAAAACGCTTGTTTGGGACATGACATTAATGTTGACTATAAATCATAAACTAAGCATTTTTCAGCTGAAATAATGAATGTAGTCCTCTTAATTCTTGCTTCTAAAGCATACGCAAGCAGAAATTTCAATGTACAATGATGTTTTTAAAAAAAGGGTCAAAATGTGCTCCACTCGGGCTGAAAACGCTTGTTTGGAACATTTCATTAATGTTGACTATAAATCATAAACTAAGCATTTTTCAGCTGAAATAATGAATGTAGTCCTCTTAATTCTTGCTTCTAAAGCATACGCAAGCAGAAATTTCAATGTACAATGATGTTTTTAAAAAAACAGTCAAAATGTGCTCCACTCGGGCTGAAAACGCTTGTTTGGGACATGACATTAATGTTGACTATAAATCATAAACTAAGCATTTTTCAGCTGAAATAATGAATGTAGTCCTCTTAATTCTTGCTTCTAAAGCATACGCAAGCAGAAATTTCAATGTACAATGATGTTTTTAAAAAAAGGGTCAAAATGTGCTCCACTCGGGCTGAAAACGCTTGTTTGGAACATTTCATTAATGTTGACTATAAATCATAAACTAAGCATTTTTCAGCTGAAATAATGAATGTAGTCCTCTTAATTCTTGCTTCTAAAGCATACGCAAGCAGAAATTTCAATGTACAATGATGTTTTTAAAAAAACAGTATAAATGTGCTCCACTCGGGCTGAAAACGCTTGTTTGGGACATGACATTAATGTTGACTATAAATCATAAACTAAGCATTTTTCAGCTGAAATAATGAATGTAGTCCTCTTAATTCTTGCTTCTAAAGCATACGCAAGCAGAAATTTCAATGTACAATGATGTTTTTAAAAAAAGGGTCAAAATGTGCTCCACTTTGGGCTGAAAACGCTTGTTTGGAACATTTCATTAATGTTGACTATAAATCATAAACTAAGCATTTTTCAGCTGAAATAATGAATGTAGTCCTCTTAATTCTTGCTTCTAAAGCATACGCAAGCAGAAATTTCAATGTACAATGATGTTTTTAAAAAAACAGTCAAAATGTGCTCCACTCGGGCTGAAAATGCTGTTGGGGACATTTCATTAATGTTGACTATAAATCAAAAACTAAGCATTTTTCAGCTGAAATAATGAATGTAGTCCTCTTAATTCTTGCTTCTAAAGCATACGCAAGCAGAAATTTCAATGTACAATGATGTTTTTAAAAAAGGGTCAAAATGTGCTCCACTCGGGCTGAAAACGCTTGTTTGGAACATTTCATTAATGTTGACTATAAATCATAAACTAAGCATTTTTCAGCTGAAATAATGAATGTAGTCCTCTTAATTCTTGCTTCTAAAGCATACGCAAGCAGAAATTTCAATGTACAATGATGTTTTTAAAAAAACAGTCAAAATGTGCTCCACTCGGGCTGAAAACGCTTGTTTGGGACATGACATTAATGTTGACTATAAATCATAAACTAAGCATTTTTCAGCTGAAATAATGAATGTAGTCCTCTTAATTCTTGCTTCTAAAGCATACGCAAGCACAAATTTCAATGTACAATGATGTTTTTAAAAAAACAGTCAAAATGTGCTCCACTCGGGCTGAAAACGCTTGTTTGGGACATTACATTAATGTTAACTATAAATCATAAACTAAGCATTTTTCAGCTGAAATAATGAATGTAGTCCTCTTAATTCTTGCTTCTAAAGCATACGCAAAAAGAAATTTCAATGTACAATGATGTTTTTTAAAAAACGGTCAAAATGTGCTCCACTCGGGCTGAAAACGCTTGTTCGGAACATTTCCTTAATGTTGACTATAAATCATAAACTAAGCATTTTTCAGCTGAAATAATGAATGTAGTCCTCTTAATTCTTGCTTCTAAAGCATACGCAAGCAGAAATTTCAATGTACAATGATGTTTTTAAAAAAAACAGTCAAAATGCGCTCCACTCGGGCTGAAAACGCTGTTGGGGACATTTCATTAATGTTGACTACAAATCAAAAACTAAGCATTTTTCAGCTGAAATAATGAAAGTAGTCCTCTTAATTCTTGCTTCTAAAGCATACGCAAGCAGAAATTTCAATGTACAATGATGTTTTTAAAAAAAACAGTCAAAATGTGCTCCACTCGGGCTGAAAACGCTGTTGGGGACATTTCATTAATGTTGACTACAAATCAAAAACTAAGCATTTTTCAGCTGAAATAATGAATGTAGTCCTCTTAATTCTTGCTTCTAAAGCATTCGCAAGCAGAAATTTCAATGTACAATGATGTTTTTAAAAAAACAGTCAAAATGTGCTCCACTCGGGCTGAAAACGCTGTTGGGGACATTTCATTAATGTTGACTATAAATCATAAACTAAGCATTTTTCAGCTGAAATAATGAATGTAGTCCTCTTAATTCTTGCTTCTAAAGCATACGCAAGCAGAAATTTCAATGTACAATGATGTTTTTAAAAAAACAGTCAAAATGTGCTCCACTCGGGCTGAAAACGCTTGTTTGGGACATTACATTAATGTTGACTATAAATCATAAACTAAGCATTTTTCAGCTGAAATAATGAATGTAGTCCTCTTAATTCTTGCTTCTAAAGCATACGCAAACAGAAATTTCAATGTACAATGATGTTTTTTAAAAAACGGTCAAAATGTGCTCCACTCGGGCTGAAAACGCTTGTTCGGAACATTTCCTTAATGTTGACTATAAATCATAAACTAAGCATTTTTCAGCTGAAATAATGAATGTAGTCCTCTTAATTCTTGCTTCTAAAGCATACGCAAGCAGAAATTTCAATGTACAATGATGTTTTTAAAAAAAACAGTCAAAATGCGCTCCACTCGGGCTGAAAACGCTGTTGGGGACATTTCATTAATGTTGACTACAAATCAAAAACTAAGCATTTTTCAGCTGAAATAATGAATGTAGTCCTCTTAATTCTTGCTTCTAAAGCATACGCAAGCAGAAATTTCAATGTACAATGATGTTTTTAAAAAAAGGGTCAAAATGTGCTCCACTCGGGCTGAAAACGCTTGTTTGGAACATTTCATTAATGTTGACTATAAATCATAAACTAAGCATTTTTCAGCTGAAATAATGAATGTAGTCCTCTTAATTCTTGCTTCTAAAGCATACGCAAGCAGAAATTTCAATGTACAATGATGTTTTTAAAAAAACAGTCAAAATGTGCTCCACTCGGGCTGAAAACGCTTGTTTGGGACATGACATTAATGTTGACTATAAATCATAAACTAAGCATTTTTCAGCTGAAATAATGAATGTAGTCCTCTTAATTCTTGCTTCTAAAGCATACGCAAGCAGAAATTTCAATGTACAATGATGTTTTTAAAAAAACAGTCAAAATGTGCTCCACTCGGGCTGAAAACGCTTGTTTGGGACATTACATTAATGTTGACTATAAATCATAAACTAAGCATTTTTCAGCTGAAATAATGAATGTAGTCCTCTTAATTCTTGCTTCTAAAGCATACGCAAACAGAAATTTCAATGTACAATGATGTTTTTTAAAAAACGGTCAAAATGTGCTCCACTCGGGCTGAAAACGCTTGTTCGGAACATTTCCTTAATGTTGACTATAAATCATAAACTAAGCATTTTTCAGCTGAAATAATGAATGTAGTCCTCTTAATTCTTGCTTCTAAAGCATACGCAAGCAGAAATTTCAATGTACAATGATGTTTTTAAAAAAAACAGTCAAAATGCGCTCCACTCGGGCTGAAAACGCTGTTGGGGACATTTCATTAATGTTGACTACAAATCAAAAACTAAGCATTTTTCAGCTGAAATAATGAATGTAGTCCTCTTAATTCTTGCTTCTAAAGCATACGCAAGCAGAAATTTCAATGTACAATGATGTTTTTAAAAAAAGGGTCAAAATGTGCTCCACTCGGGCTGAAAACGCTTGTTTGGAACATTTCATTAATGTTGACTATAAATCATAAACTAAGCATTTTTCAGCTGAAATAATGAATGTAGTCCTCTTAATTCTTGCTTCTAAAGCATACGCAAGCAGAAATTTCAATGTACAATGATGTTTTTAAAAAAACAGTCAAAATGTGCTCCACTCGGGCTGAAAACGCTTGTTTGGGACATGACATTAATGTTGACTATAAATCATAAACTAAGCATTTTTCAGCTGAAATAATGAATGTAGTCCTCTTAATTCTTGCTTCTAAAGCATACGCAAGCAGAAATTTCAATGTACAATGATGTTTTTAAAAAAACAGTCAAAATGTGCTCCACTCGGGCTGAAAACGCTTGTTTGGGACATTACATTAATGTTGACTATAAATCATAAACTAAGCATTTTTCAGCTGAAATAATGAATGTAGTCCTCTTAATTCTTGCTTCTAAAGCATACGCAAAAAGAAATTTCAATGTACAATGATGTTTTTTAAAAAACGGTCAAAATGTGCTCCACTCGGGCTGAAAACGCTTGTTCGGAACATTTCCTTAATGTTGACTATAAATCATAAACTAAGCATTTTTCAGCTGAAATAATGAATGTAGTCCTCTTAATTCTTGCTTCTAAAGCATACGCAAGCAGAAATTTCAATGTACAATGATGTTTTTAGAAAAAACAGTCAAAATGCGCTCCACTCGGGCTGAAAACGCTGTTGGGGACATTTCATTAATGTTGACTACAAATCAAAAACTAAGCATTTTTCAGCTGAAATAATGAATGTAGTCCTCTTAATTCTTGCTTCTAAAGCATACGCAAGCAGAAATTTCAATGTACAATGATGTTTTTAAAAAAAGGGTCAAAATGTGCTCCACTCGGGCTGAAAACGCTTGTTTGGAACATTTCATTAATGTTGACTATAAATCATAAACTAAGCATTTTTCAGCTGAAATAATGAATGTAGTCCTCTTAATTCTTGCTTCTAAAGCATACGCAAGCAGAAATTTCAATGTACAATGATGTTTTTAAAAAAACGGTCAAAATGTGCTCCACTCGGGCTGAAAACACTTGTTTGGAACATTTCCTTAATGTTGACTATAAATCATAAACTAAGCATTTTTCAGCTGAAATAATGAATGTAGTCCTCTTAATTCTTGCTTCTAAAGCATACGCAAGCAGAAATTTCAATGTACAATGATGTTTTTAAAAAAAACAGTCAAAATGCGCTCCACTCGGGCTGAAAACGCTGTTGGGGACATTTCATTAATGTTGACTACAAATCAAAAACTAAGCATTTTTCAGCTGAAATAATGAATGTAGTCCTCTTATTTCTTGCTTCTAAAGCATACGCAAGCAGAAATTTCAATGTACAATGATGTTTTTAAAAAAAGGGTCAAAATGTGCTCCACTCGGGCTGAAAACGCTTGTTTGGAACATTTCATTAATGTTGACTATAAATCATAAACTAAGCATTTTTCAGCTGAAATAATGAATGTAGTCCTCTTAATTCTTGCTTCTAAAGCATACGCAAGCAGAAATTTCAATGTACAATGATGTTTTTAAAAAAACAGTCAAAATGTGCTCCACTCGGGCTGAAAACGCTTGTTTGGGACATGACATTAATGTTGACTATAAATCATAAACTAAGCATTTTTCAGCTGAAATAATGAATGTAGTCCTCTTAATTCTTGCTTCTAAAGCATACGCAAGCAGAAATTTCAATGTACAATGATGTTTTTAAAAAAACAGTCAAAATGTGCTCCACTCGGGCTGAAAACGCTTGTTTGGGACATTACATTAATGTTGACTATAAATCATAAACTAAGCATTTTTCAGCTGAAATAATGAATGTAGTCCTCTTAATTCTTGCTTCTAAAGCATACGCAAAAAGAAATTTCAATGTACAATGATGTTTTTTAAAAAACGGTCAAAATGTGCTCCACTCGGGCTGAAAACGCTTGTTCGGAACATTTCCTTAATGTTGACTATAAATCATAAACTAAGCATTTTTCAGCTGAAATAATGAATGTAGTCCTCTTAATTCTTGCTTCTAAAGCATACGCAAGCAGAAATTTCAATGTACAATGATGTTTTTAAAAAAAACAGTCAAAATGCGCTCCACTCGGGCTGAAAACGCTGTTGGGGACATTTCATTAATGTTGACTACAAATCAAAAACTAAGCATTTTTCAGCTGAAATAATGAATGTAGTCCTCTTAATTCTTGCTTCTAAAGCATACGCAAGCAGAAATTTCAATGTACAATGATGTTTTTAAAAAAAGGGTCAAAATGTGCTCCACTCGGGCTGAAAACGCTTGTTTGGAACATTTCATTAATGTTGACTATAAATCATAAACTAAGCATTTTTCAGCTGAAATAATGAATGTAGTCCTCTTAATTCTTGCTTCTAAAGCATACGCAAGCAGAAATTTCAATGTACAATGATGTTTTTAAAAAAACAGTCAAAATGTGCTCCACTCGGGCTGAAAACGCTTGTTTGGGACATGACATTAATGTTGACTATAAATCATAAACTAAGCATTTTTCAGCTGAAATAATGAATGTAGTCCTCTTAATTCTTGCTTCTAAAGCATACGCAAGCAGAAATTTCAATGTACAATGATGTTTTTAAAAAAAGGGTCAAAATGTGCTCCACTCGGGCTGAAAACGCTTGTTTGGAACATTTCATTAATGTTGACTATAAATCATAAACTAAGCATTTTTCAGCTGAAATAATGAATGTAGTCCTCTTAATTCTTGCTTCTAAAGCATACGCAAGCAGAAATTTCAATGTACAATGATGTTTTTAAAAAAACAGTCAAAATGTGCTCCACTCGGGCTGAAAACGCTTGTTTGGGACATGACATTAATGTTGACTAT
Source organism: Hippichthys cyanospilos (assembly GCF_059441005.1). Lineage (NCBI taxonomy): Eukaryota > Metazoa > Chordata > Actinopteri > Syngnathiformes > Syngnathidae > Hippichthys > Hippichthys cyanospilos. The sequence goes on along the minus strand of NW_028283393.1, from coordinate 254,614 downwards.
AAATCATAAACTAAGCATTTTTCAGCTGAAATAATGAATGTAGTCCTCTTAATTCTTGCTTCTAAAGCATACGCAAGCAGAAATTTCAATGTACAATGATGTTTTTAAAAAAAGGGTCAAAATGTGCTCCACTCGGGCTGAAAACGCTTGTTTGGAACATTTCATTAATGTTGACTATAAATCATAAACTAAGCATTTTTCAGCTGAAATAATGAATGTAGTCCTCTTAATTCTTGCTTCTAAAGCATACGCAAGCAGAAATTTCAATGTACAATGATGTTTTTAAAAAAACAGTCAAAATGTGCTCCACTCGGGCTGAAAACGCTTGTTTGGGACATGACATTAATGTTGACTATAAATCATAAACTAAGCATTTTTCAGCTGAAATAATGAATGTAGTCCTCTTAATTCTTGCTTCTAAAGCATACGCAAAAAGAAATTTCAATGTACAATGATGTTTTTTAAAAAACGGTCAAAATGTGCTCCACTCGGGCTGAAAACGCTTGTTCGGAACATTTCCTTAATGTTGACTATAAATCATAAACTAAGCATTTTTCAGCTGAAATAATGAATGTAGTCCTCTTAATTCTTGCTTCTAAAGCATACGCAAGCAGAAATTTCAATGTACAATGATGTTTTTAAAAAAAACAGTCAAAATGCGCTCCACTCGGGCTGAAAACGCTGTTGGGGACATTTCATTAATGTTGACTACAAATCAAAAACTAAGCATTTTTCAGCTGAAATAATGAATGTAGTCCTCTTAATTCTTGCTTCTAAAGCATACGCAAGCAGAAATTTCAATGTACAATGATGTTTTTAAAAAAGGGTCAAAATGTGCTCCACTCGGGCTGAAAACGCTTGTTTGGAACATTTCATTAATGTTGACTATAAATCATAAACTAAGCATTTTTCAGCTGAAATAATGAATGTAGTCCTCTTAATTCTTGCTTCTAAAGCATACGCAAGCAGAAATTTCAATGTACAATGATGTTTTTAAAAAAACAGTCAAAATGTGCTCCACTCGGGCTGAAAACGCTTGTTTGGGACATGACATTAATGTTGACTATAAATCATAAACTAAGCATTTTTCAGCTGAAATAATGAATGTAGTCCTCTTAATTCTTGCTTCTAAAGCATACGCAAGCAGAAATTTCAATGTACAATGATGTTTTTAAAAAAACAGTCAAAATGTGCTCCACTCGGGCTGAAAACGCTTGTTTGGAACATTTCATTAATGTTGACTATAAATCATAAACTAAGCATTTTTCAGCTGAAATAATGAATGTAGTCCTCTTAATTCTTGCTTCTAAAGCATACGCAAGCAGAAATTTCAATGTACAATGATGTTTTTAAAAAAACAGTCAAAATGTGCTCCACTCGGGCTGAAAACGCTGTTGGGGACATTTCATTAATGTTGACTATAAATCATAAACTAAGCATTTTTCAGCTGAAATAATGAATGTAGTCCTTTTAATTCTTGCTTCTAAAGCATACGCAAGCAGAAATTTCAATGTACAATGATGTTTTTAAAAAAAACAGTCAAAATGTGCTCCACTCGGGCTGAAAACGCTGTTGGGGACATTTCATTAATGTTGACTATAAATCAAAAACTAAGCATTTTTCAGCTGAAATAATGAATGTAGTCCTCTTAATTCTTGCTTCTAAAGCATACGCAAGCAGAAATTTCAATGTACAATGATGTTTTTAAAAAAAACAGTCAAAATGCGCTCCACTCGGGCTGAAAACGCTGTTGGGGACATTTCATTAATGTTGACTACAAATCAAAAACTAAGCATTTTTCAGCTGAAATAATGAATGTAGTCCTCTTAATTCTTGCTTCTAAAGCATACGCAAGCAGAAATTTCAATGTACAATGATGTTTTTAAAAAAACAGTCAAAATGTGCTCCACTCGGGCTGAAAACGCTGTTGGGGACATTTCTTTAATGTTGACTATAAATCAAAAACTAAGCATTTTTCAGCTGAAATAATGAATGTAGTCCTCTTAATTCTTGCTTCTAAAGCATACGCAAGCAGAAATTTCAATGTACAATGATGTTTTTAAAAAAACAGTCAAAATGTGCTCCACTCGGGCTGAAAACGCTGTTGGGGACATTTCATTAATGTTGACTATAAATCATAAACTAAGCATTTTTCAGCTGAAATAATGAATGTAGTCCTCTTAATTCTTGCTTCTAAAGCATACACAAACAGAAAATTCAATGTACAATGATGTTTTTAAAAAAACGGTCAAAATGTGCTCCACTCGGGCTGAAAACGCTGTTGGGGACATTTCATTAATGTTGACTATAAATCATAAACTAAGCATTTTTCAGCTGAAATAATGAATGTAGTCCTCTTAATTCTTGCTTCTAAAGCATACGCAAAAAGAAATTTCAATGTACAATGATGTTTTTAAAAAAACGGTCAAAATGTGCTCCACTCGGGCTGAAAACGCTTGTTTGGGACATTACATTAATGTTGACTATAAATCATAAACTAAGCATTTTTCAGCTGAAATAATGAATGTAGTCCTCTTAATTCTTGCTTCTAAAGCATACGCAAGCAGAAATTTCAATGTACAATGATGTTTTTAAAAAAAGGGTCAAAATGTGCTCCACTCGGGCTGAAAACGCTTGTTTGGAACATTTCATTAATGTTGACTATAAATCATAAACTAAGCATTTTTCAGCTGAAATAATGAATGTAGTCCTCTTAATTCTTGCTTCTAAAGCATACGCAAGCAGAAATTTCAATGTACAATGATGTTTTTAAAAAAGCAGTCAAAATGTGCTCCACTCCGGCTGAAAACGCTTGTTTGGGACATTACATTAATGTTGACTATAAATCATAAACTAAGCATTTTTCAGCTGAAATAATGAATGTAGTCCTCTTAATTCTTGCTTCTAAAGCATACGCAAAAAGAAATTTCAATGTACAATGATGTTTTTTAAAAAACGGTCAAAATGTGCTCCACTCGGGCTGAAAACGCTTGTTCGGAACATTTCCTTAATGTTGACTATAAATCATAAACTAAGCATTTTTCAGCTGAAATAATGAATGTAGTCCTCTTAATTCTTGCTTCTAAAGCATACGCAAGCAGAAATTTCAATGTACAATGATGTTTTTAAAAAAAACAGTCAAAATGCGCTCCACTCGGGCTGAAAACGCTGTTGGGGACATTTCATTAATGTTGACTACAAATCAAAAACTAAGCATTTTTCAGCTGAAATAATGAATGTAGTCCTCTTAATTCTTGCTTCTAAAGCATACGCAAGCAGAAATTTCAATGTACAATGATGTTTTTAAAAAAAGGGTCAAAATGTGCTCCACTCGGGCTGAAAACGCTTGTTTGGAACATTTCATTAATGTTGACTATAAATCATAAACTAAGCATTTTTCAGCTGAAATAATGAATGTAGTCCTCTTAATTCTTGCTTCTAAAGCATACGCAAGCAGAAATTTCAATGTACAATGATGTTTTTAAAAAAACAGTCAAAATGTGCTCCACTCGGGCTGAAAACGCTTGTTTGGGACATGACATTAATGTTGACTATAAATCATAAACTAAGCATTTTTCAGCTGAAATAATGAATGTAGTCCTCTTAATTCTTGCTTCTAAAGCATACGCAAAAAGAAATTTCAATGTACAATGATGTTTTTTAAAAAACGGTCAAAATGTGCTCCACTCGGGCTGAAAACGCTTGTTCGGAACATTTCCTTAATGTTGACTATAAATCATAAACTAAGCATTTTTCAGCTGAAATAATGAATGTAGTCCTCTTAATTCTTGCTTCTAAAGCATACGCAAGCAGAAATTTCAATGTACAATGATGTTTTTAAAAAAAACAGTCAAAATGCGCTCCACTCGGGCTGAAAACGCTGTTGGGGACATTTCATTAATGTTGACTACAAATCAAAAACTAAGCATTTTTCAGCTGAAATAATGAATGTAGTCCTCTTAATTCTTGCTTCTAAAGCATACGCAAGCAGAAATTTCAATGTACAATGATGTTTTTAAAAAAGGGTCAAAATGTGCTCCACTCGGGCTGAAAACGCTTGTTTGGAACATTTCATTAATGTTGACTATAAATCATAAACTAAGCATTTTTCAGCTGAAATAATGAATGTAGTCCTCTTAATTCTTGCTTCTAAAGCATACGCAAGCAGAAATTTCAATGTACAATGATGTTTTTAAAAAAACAGTCAAAATGTGCTCCACTCGGGCTGAAAACGCTTGTTTGGGACATGACATTAATGTTGACTATAAATCATAAACTAAGCATTTTTCAGCTGAAATAATGAATGTAGTCCTCTTAATTCTTGCTTCTAAAGCATACGCAAGCAGAAATTTCAATGTACAATGATGTTTTTAAAAAAACAGTCAAAATGTGCTCCACTCGGGCTGAAAACGCTTGTTTGGGACATTACATTAATGTTGACTATAAATCATAAACTAAGCATTTTTCAGCTGAAATAATGAATGTAGTCCTCTTAATTCTTGCTTCTAAAGCATACGCAAACAGAAATTTCAATGTACAATGATGTTTTTTAAAAAACGGTCAAAATGTGCTCCACTCGGGCTGAAAACGCTTGTTCGGAACATTTCCTTAATGTTGACTATAAATCATAAACTAAGCATTTTTCAGCTGAAATAATGAATGTAGTCCTTTTAATTCTTGCTTCTAAAGCATACGCAAGCAGAAATTTCAATGTACAATGATGTTTTTAAAAAAAACAGTCAAAATGCGCTCCACTCGGGCTGAAAACGCTGTTGGGGACATTTCATTAATGTTGACTACAAATCAAAAACTAAGCATTTTTCAGCTGAAATAATGAATGTAGTCCTCTTAATTCTTGCTTCTAAAGCATACGCAAGCAGAAATTTCAATGTACAATGATGTTTTTGAAAAAAGGGTCAAAATGTGCTCCACTCGGGCTGAAAACGCTTGTTTGGAACATTTCATTAATGTTGACTATAAATCATAAACTAAGCATTTTTCAGCTGAAATAATGAATGTAGTCCTCTTAATTCTTGCTTCTAAAGCATACGCAAGCAGAAATTTCAATGTACAATGATGTTTTTAAAAAAACAGTCAAAATGTGCTCCACTCGGGCTGAAAACGCTTGTTTGGGACATGACATTAATGTTGACTATAAATCATAAACTAAGCATTTTTCAGCTGAAATAATGAATGTAGTCCTCTTAATTCTTGCTTCTAAAGCATACGCAAGCAGAAATTTCAATGTACAATGATGTTTTTAAAAAAACAGTCAAAATGTGCTCCACTCGGGCTGAAAACGCTTGTTTGGGACATTACATTAATGTTGACTATAAATCATAAACTAAGCATTTTTCAGCTGAAATAATGAATGTAGTCCTCTTAATTCTTGCTTCTAAAGCATACGCAAAAAGAAATTTCAATGTACAATGATGTTTTTTAAAAAACGGTCAAAATGTGCTCCACTCGGGCTGAAAACGCTTGTTCGGAACATTTCCTTAATGTTGACTATAAATCATAAACTAAGCATTTTTCAGCTGAAATAATGAATGTAGTCCTCTTAATTCTTGCTTCTAAAGCATACGCAAGCAGAAATTTCAATGTACAATGATGTTTTTAAAAAAAGGGTCAATATGTGCTCCACTCGGGCTGAAAACGCTTGTTTGGAACATTTCATTAATGTTGACTATAAATCATAAACTAAGCATTTTTCAGCTGAAATAATGAATGTAGTCCTCTTAATTCTTGCTTCTAAAGCATACGCAAGCAGAAATTTCAATGTACAATGATGTTTTTAAAAAAACAGTCAAAATGTGCTCCACTCGGGCTGAAAACGCTTGTTTGGGACATGACATTAATGTTGACTATAAATCATAAACTAAGCATTTTTCAGCTGAAATTATGAATGTAGTCCTCTTAATTCTTGCTTCTAAAGCATACGCAAGCAGAAATTTCAATGTACAATGATGTTTTTAAAAAAACAGTCAAAATGTGCTCCACTCGGGCTGAAAACGCTTGTTTGGGACATTACATTAATGTTGACTATAAATCATAAACTAAGCATTTTTCAGCTGAAATAATGAATGTAGTCCTCTTAATTCTTGCTTCTAAAGCATACGCAAAAAGAAATTTCAATGTACAATGATGTTTTTTAAAAAACGGTCAAAATGTGCTCCACTCGGGCTGAAAACGCTTGTTCGGAACATTTCCTTAATGTTGACTATAAATCATAAACTAAGCATTTTTCAGCTGAAATAATGAATGTAGTCCTCTTAATTCTTGCTTCTAAAGCATACGCAAGCAGAAATTTCAATGTACAATGATGTTTTTAAAAAAAACAGTCAAAATGCGCTCCACTCGGGCTGAAAACGCTGTTGGGGACATTTCATTAATGTTGACTACAAATCAAAAACTAAGCATTTTTCAGCTGAAATAATGAATGTAGTCCTCTTAATTCTTGCTTCTAAAGCATACGCAAGCAGAAATTTCAATGTACAATGATGTTTTTAAAAAAAGGGTCAAAATGTGCTCCACTCGGGCTGAAAACGCTTGTTTGGAACATTTCATTAATGTTGACTATAAATCATAAACTAAGCATTTTTCAGCTGAAATAATGAATGTAGTCCTCTTAATTCTTGCTTCTAAAGCATACGCAAGCAGAAATTTCAATGTACAATGATGTTTTTAAAAAAACAGTCAAAATGTGCTCCACTCGGGCTGAAAACGCTTGTTTGGGACATGACATTAATGTTGACTATAAATCATAAACTAAGCATTTTTCAGCTGAAATAATGAATGTAGTCCTCTTAATTCTTGCTTCTAAAGCATACGCAAGCAGAAATTTCAATGTACAATGATGTTTTTAAAAAAAGGGTCAAAATGTGCTCCACTCGGGCTGAAAACGCTTGTTTGGAACATTTCATTAATGTTGACTATAAATCATAAACTAAGCATTTTTCAGCTGAAATAATGAATGTAGTCCTCTTAATTCTTGCTTCTAAAGCATACGCAAGCAGAAATTTCAATGTACAATGATGTTTTTAAAAAAACAGTCAAAATGTGCTCCACTCGGGCTGAAAACGCTTGTTTGGGACATGACATTAATGTTGACTATAAATCATAAACTAAGCATTTTTCAGCTGAAATAATGAATGTAGTCCTCTTAATTCTTGCTTCTAAAGCATACGCAAGCAGAAATTTCAATGTACAATGATGTTTTTAAAAAAAGGGTCAAAATGTGCTCCACTCGGGCTGAAAACGCTTGTTTGGAACATTTCATTAATGTTGACTATAAATCATAAACTAAGCATTTTTCAGCTGAAATAATGAATGTAGTCCTCTTAATTCTTGCTTCTAAAGCATACGCAAGCAGAAATTTCAATGTACAATGATGTTTTTAAAAAAACAGTCAAAATGTGCTCCACTCGGGCTGAAAACGCTTGTTTGGGACATGACATTAATGTTGACTATAAATCATAAACTAAGCATTTTTCAGCTGAAATAATGAATGTAGTCCTCTTAATTCTTGCTTCTAAAGCATACGCAAAAAGAAATTTCAATGTACAATGATGTTTTTTAAAAAACGGTCAAAATGTGCTCCACTCGGGCTGAAAACGCTTGTTCGGAACATTTCCTTAATGTTGACTATAAATCATAAACTAAGCATTTTTCAGCTGAAATAATGAATGTAGTCCTCTTAATTCTTGCTTCTAAAGCATACGCAAGCAGAAATTTCAATGTACAATGATGTTTTTAAAAAAAACAGTCAAAATGCGCTCCACTCGGGCTGAAAACGCTGTTGGGGACATTTCATTAATGTTGACTACAAATCAAAAACTAAGCATTTTTCAGCTGAAATAATGAATGTAGTCCTCTTAATTCTTGCTTCTAAAGCATACGCAAGCAGAAATTTCAATGTACAATGATGTTTTTAAAAAAGGGTCAAAATGTGCTCCACTCGGGCTGAAAACGCTTGTTTGGAACATTTCATTAATGTTGACTATAAATCATAAACTAAGCATTTTTCAGCTGAAATAATGAATGTAGTCCTCTTAATTCTTGCTTCTAAAGCATACGCAAGCAGAAATTTCAATGTACAATGATGTTTTTAAAAAAACAGTCAAAATGTGCTCCACTCGGGCTGAAAACGCTTGTTTGGGACATGACATTAATGTTGACTATAAATCATAAACTAAGCATTTTTCAGCTGAAATAATGAATGTAGTCCTCTTAATTCTTGCTTCTAAAGCATACGCAAGCAGAAATTTCAATGTACAATGATGTTTTTAAAAAAACAGTCAAAATGTGCTCCACTCGGGCTGAAAACGCTTGTTTGGAACATTTCATTAATGTTGACTATAAATCATAAACTAAGCATTTTTCAGCTGAAATAATGAATGTAGTCCTCTTAATTCTTGCTTCTAAAGCATACGCAAGCAGAAATTTCAATGTACAATGATGTTTTTAAAAAAACAGTCAAAATGTGCTCCACTCGGGCTGAAAACGCTGTTGGGGACATTTCATTAATGTTGACTATAAATCATAAACTAAGCATTTTTCAGCTGAAATAATGAATGTAGTCCTTTTAATTCTTGCTTCTAAAGCATACGCAAGCAGAAATTTCAATGTACAATGATGTTTTTAAAAAAAACAGTCAAAATGTGCTCCACTCGGGCTGAAAACGCTGTTGGGGACATTTCATTAATGTTGACTATAAATCAAAAACTAAGCATTTTTCAGCTGAAATAATGAATGTAGTCCTCTTAATTCTTGCTTCTAAAGCATACGCAAGCAGAAATTTCAATGTACAATGATGTTTTTAAAAAAACAGTCAAAATGTGCTCCACTCGGGCTGAAAACGCTGTTGGGGACATTTCATTAATGTTGACTATAAATCATAAACTAAGCATTTTTCAGCTGAAATAATGAATGTAGTCCTCTTAATTCTTGCTTCTAAAGCATACACAAACAGAAAATTCAATGTACAATGATGTTTTTAAAAAAACGGTCAAAATGTGCTCCACTCGGGCTGAAAACGCTGTTGGGGACATTTCATTAATGTTGACTATAAATCATAAACTAAGCATTTTTCAGCTGAAATAATGAATGTAGTCCTCTTAATTCTTGCTTCTAAAGCATACGCAAAAAGAAATTTCAATGTACAATGATGTTTTTAAAAAAACGGTCAAAATGTGCTCCACTCGGGCTGAAAACGCTTGTTTGGGACATTACATTAATGTTGACTATAAATCATAAACTAAGCATTTTTCAGCTGAAATAATGAATGTAGTCCTCTTAATTCTTGCTTCTAAAGCATACGCAAGCAGAAATTTCAATGTACAATGATGTTTTTAAAAAAAGGGTCAAAATGTGCTCCACTCGGGCTGAAAACGCTTGTTCGGAACATTTCATTAATGTTGACTATAAATCATAAACTAAGCATTTTTCAGCTGAAATAATGAATGTAGTCCTCTTAATTCTTGCTTCTAAAGCATACGCAAGCAGAAATTTCAATGTACAATGATGTTTTTAAAAAAACGGTCAAAATGTGCTCCACTCGGGCTGAAAACGCTTGTTTGGAACATTTCCTTAATGTTGACTATAAATCATAAACTAAGCATTTTTCAGCTGAAATAATGAATGTAGTCCTCTTAATTCTTGCTTCTAAAGCATACGCAAGCAGAAATTTCAATGTACAATGATGTTTTTAAAAAAAACAGTCAAAATGCGCTCCACTCGGGCTGAAAACGCTGTTGGGGACATTTCATTAATGTTGACTACAAATCAAAAACTAAGCATTTTTCAGCTGAAATAATGAATGTAGTCCTCTTAATTCTTGCTTCTAAAGCATACGCAAGCAGAAATTTCAATGTACAATGATGTTTTTAAAAAAAGGGTCAAAATGTGCTCCACTCGGGCTGAAAACGCTTGTTTGGAACATTTCATTAATGTTGACTATAAATCATAAACTAAGCATTTTTCAGCTGAAATAATGAATGTAGTCCTCTTAATTCTTGCTTCTAAAGCATACGCAAGCAGAAATTTCAATGTACAATGATGTTTTTAAAAAAACAGTCAAAATGTGCTCCACTCGGGCTGAAAACGCTTGTTTGGGACATGACATTAATGTTGACTATAAATCATAAACTAAGCATTTTTCAGCTGAAATAATGAATGTAGTCCTCTTAATTCTTGCTTCTAAAGCATACGCAAGCAGAAATTTCAATGTACAATGATGTTTTTAAAAAAACAGTCAAAATGTGCTCCACTCGGGCTGAAAACGCTTGTTTGGGACATTACATTAATGTTGACTATAAATCATAAACTAAGCATTTTTCAGCTGAAATAATGAATGTAGTCCTCTTAATTCTTGCTTCTAAAGCATACGCAAAAAGAAATTTCAATGTACAATGATGTTTTTTAAAAAACGGTCAAAATGTGCTCCACTCGGGCTGAAAACGCTTGTTCGGAACATTTCCTTAATGTTGACTATAAATCATAAACTAAGCATTTTTCAGCTGAAATAATGAATGTAGTCCTCTTAATTCTTGCTTCTAAAGCATACGCAAGCAGAAATTTCAATGTACAATGATGTTTTTAAAAAAACAGTCAAAATGTGCTCCACTCGGGCTGAAAACGCTTGTTTGGAACATTTCATTAATGTTGACTATAAATCATAAACTAAGCATTTTTCAGCTGAAATAATGAATGTAGTCCTCTTAATTCTTGCTTCTAAAGCATACGCAAGCAGAAATTTCAATGTACAATGATGTTTTTAAAAAAAACAGTCAAAATGCGCTCCACTCGGGCTGAAAACGCTGTTGGGGACATTTCATTAATGTTGACTACAAATCAAAAACTAAGCATTTTTCAGCTGAAATAATGAATGTAGTCCTCTTAATTCTTGCTTCTAAAGCATACGCAAGCAGAAATTTCAATGTACAATGATGTTTTTAAAAAAAGGGTCAAAATGTGCTCCACTCGGGCTGAAAACGCTTGTTTGGAACATTTCATTAATGTTGACTATAAATCATAAACTAAGCATTTTTCAGCTGAAATAATGAATGTAGTCCTCTTAATTCTTGCTTCTAAAGCATACGCAAGCAGAAATTTCAATGTACAATGATGTTTTTAAAAAAACAGTCAAAATGTGCTCCACTCGGGCTGAAAACGCTTGTTTGGGACATGACATTAATGTTGACTATAAATCATAAACTAAGCATTTTTCAGCTGAAATAATGAATGTAGTCCTCTTAATTCTTGCTTCTAAAGCATACGCAAAAAGAAATTTCAATGTACAATGATGTTTTTTAAAAAACGGTCAAAATGTGCTCCACTCGGGCTGAAAACGCTTGTTCGGAACATTTCCTTAATGTTGACTATAAATCATAAACTAAGCATTTTTCAGCTGAAATAATGAATGTAGTCCTCTTAATTCTTGCTTCTAAAGCATACGCAAGCAGAAATTTCAATGTACAATGATGTTTTTAAAAAAAACAGTCAAAATGCGCTCCACTCGGGCTGAAAACGCTGTTGGGGACATTTCATTAATGTTGACTACAAATCAAAAACTAAGCATTTTTCAGCTGAAATAATGAATGTAGTCCTCTTAATTCTTGCTTCTAAAGCATACGCAAGCAGAAATTTCAATGTACAATGATGTTTTTAAAAAAGGGTCAAAATGTGCTCCACTCGGGCTGAAAACGCTTGTTTGGAACATTTCATTAATGTTGACTATAAATCATAAACTAAGCATTTTTCAGCTGAAATAATGAATGTAGTCCTCTTAATTCTTGCTTCTAAAGCATACGCAAGCAGAAATTTCAATGTACAATGATGTTTTTAAAAAAACAGTCAAAATGTGCTCCACTCGGGCTGAAAACGCTTGTTTGGGACATGACATTAATGTTGACTATAAATCATAAACTAAGCATTTTTCAGCTGAAATAATGAATGTAGTCCTCTTAATTCTTGCTTCTAAAGCATACGCAAGCAGAAATTTCAATGTACAATGATGTTTTTAAAAAAACAGTCAAAATGTGCTCCACTCGGGCTGAAAACGCTTGTTTGGAACATTTCATTAATGTTGACTATAAATCATAAACTAAGCATTTTTCAGCTGAAATAATGAATGTAGTCCTCTTAATTCTTGCTTCTAAAGCATACGCAAGCAGAAATTTCAATGTACAATGATGTTTTTAAAAAAACAGTCAAAATGTGCTCCACTCGGGCTGAAAACGCTGTTGGGGACATTTCATTAATGTTGACTATAAATCATAAACTAAGCATTTTTCAGCTGAAATAATGAATGTAGTCCTTTTAATTCTTGCTTCTAAAGCATACGCAAGCAGAAATTTCAATGTACAATGATGTTTTTAAAAAAAACAGTCAAAATGTGCTCCACTCGGGCTGAAAACGCTGTTGGGGACATTTCATTAATGTTGACTATAAATCAAAAACTAAGCATTTTTCAGCTGAAATAATGAATGTAGTCCTCTTAATTCTTGCTTCTAAAGCATACGCAAGCAGAAATTTCAATGTACAATGATGTTTTTAAAAAAACAGTCAAAATGTGCTCCACTCGGGCTGAAAACGCTGTTGGGGACATTTCATTAATGTTGACTATAAATCATAAACTAAGCATTTTTCAGCTGAAATAATGAATGTAGTCCTCTTAATTCTTGCTTCTAAAGCATACACAAACAGAAAATTCAATGTACAATGATGTTTTTAAAAAAACGGTCAAAATGTGCTCCACTCGGGCTGAAAACGCTGTTGGGGACATTTCATTAATGTTGACTATAAATCATAAACTAAGCATTTTTCAGCTGAAATAATGAATGTAGTCCTCTTAATTCTTGCTTCTAAAGCATACGCAAAAAGAAATTTCAATGTACAATGATGTTTTTAAAAAAACGGTCAAAATGTGCTCCACTCGGGCTGAAAACGCTTGTTTGGGACATTACATTAATGTTGACTATAAATCATAAACTAAGCATTTTTCAGCTGAAATAATGAATGTAGTCCTCTTAATTCTTGCTTCTAAAGCATACGCAAGCAGAAATTTCAATGTACAATGATGTTTTTAAAAAAAGGGTCAAAATGTGCTCCACTCGGGCTGAAAACGCTTGTTCGGAACATTTCATTAATGTTGACTATAAATCATAAACTAAGCATTTTTCAGCTGAAATAATGAATGTAGTCCTCTTAATTCTTGCTTCTAAAGCATACGCAAGCAGAAATTTCAATGTACAATGATGTTTTTAAAAAAACGGTCAAAATGTGCTCCACTCGGGCTGAAAACGCTTGTTTGGAACATTTCCTTAATGTTGACTATAAATCATAAACTAAGCATTTTTCAGCTGAAATAATGAATGTAGTCCTCTTAATTCTTGCTTCTAAAGCATACGCAAGCAGAAATTTCAATGTACAATGATGTTTTTAAAAAAAACAGTCAAAATGCGCTCCACTCGGGCTGAAAACGCTGTTGGGGACATTTCATTAATGTTGACTACAAATCAAAAACTAAGCATTTTTCAGCTGAAATAATGAATGTAGTCCTCTTAATTCTTGCTTCTAAAGCATACGCAAGCAGAAATTTCAATGTACAATGATGTTTTTAAAAAAAGGGTCAAAATGTGCTCCACTCGGGCTGAAAACGCTTGTTTGGAACATTTCATTAATGTTGACTATAAATCATAAACTAAGCATTTTTCAGCTGAAATAATGAATGTAGTCCTCTTAATTCTTGCTTCTAAAGCATACGCAAGCAGAAATTTCAATGTACAATGATGTTTTTAAAAAAACAGTCAAAATGTGCTCCACTCGGGCTGAAAACGCTTGTTTGGGACATGACATTAATGTTGACTATAAATCATAAACTAAGCATTTTTCAGCTGAAATAATGAATGTAGTCCTCTTAATTCTTGCTTCTAAAGCATACGCAAGCAGAAATTTCAATGTACAATGATGTTTTTAAAAAAACAGTCAAAATGTGCTCCACTCGGGCTGAAAACGCTTGTTTGGGACATTACATTAATGTTGACTATAAATCATAAACTAAGCATTTTTCAGCTGAAATAATGAATGTAGTCCTCTTAATTCTTGCTTCTAAAGCATACGCAAAAAGAAATTTCAATGTACAATGATGTTTTTTAAAAAACGGTCAAAATGTGCTCCACTCGGGCTGAAAACGCTTGTTCGGAACATTTCCTTAATGTTGACTATAAATCATAAACTAAGCATTTTTCAGCTGAAATAATGAATGTAGTCCTCTTAATTCTTGCTTCTAAAGCATACGCAAGCAGAAATTTCAATGTACAATGATGTTTTTAGAAAAAACAGTCAAAATGCGCTCCACTCGGGCTGAAAACGCTGTTGGGGACATTTCATTAATGTTGACTACAAATCAAAAACTAAGCATTTTTCAGCTGAAATAATGAATGTAGTCCTCTTAATTCTTGCTTCTAAAGCATACGCAAGCAGAAATTTCAATGTACAATGATGTTTTTAAAAAAAGGGTCAAAATGTGCTCCACTCGGGCTGAAAACGCTTGTTTGGAACATTTCATTAATGTTGACTATAAATCATAAACTAAGCATTTTTCAGCTGAAATAATGAATGTAGTCCTCTTAATTCTTGCTTCTAAAGCATACGCAAGCAGAAATTTCAATGTACAATGATGTTTTTAAAAAAACGGTCAAAATGTGCTCCACTCGGGCTGAAAACGCTTGTTTGGAACATTTCCTTAATGTTGACTATAAATCATAAACTAAGCATTTTTCAGCTGAAATAATGAATGTAGTCCTCTTAATTCTTGCTTCTAAAGCATACGCAAGCAGAAATTTCAATGTACAATGATGTTTTTAAAAAAAACAGTCAAAATGCGCTCCACTCGGGCTGAAAACGCTGTTGGGGACATTTCATTAATGTTGACTACAAATCAAAAACTAAGCATTTTTCAGCTGAAATAATGAATGTAGTCCTCTTAATTCTTGCTTCTAAAGCATACGCAAGCAGAAATTTCAATGTACAATGATGTTTTTAAAAAAAGGGTCAATATGTGCTCCACTCGGGCTGAAAACGCTTGTTTGGAACATTTCATTAATGTTGACTATAAATCATAAACTAAGCATTTTTCAGCTGAAATAATGAATGTAGTCCTCTTAATTCTTGCTTCTAAAGCATACGCAAGCAGAAATTTCAATGTACAATGATGTTTTTAAAAAAACAGTCAAAATGTGCTCCACTCGGGCTGAAAACGCTTGTTTGGGACATGACATTAATGTTGACTATAAATCATAAACTAAGCATTTTTCAGCTGAAATTATGAATGTAGTCCTCTTAATTCTTGCTTCTAAAGCATACGCAAGCAGAAATTTCAATGTACAATGATGTTTTTAAAAAAACAGTCAAAATGTGCTCCACTCGGGCTGAAAACGCTTGTTTGGGACATTACATTAATGTTGACTATAAATCATAAACTAAGCATTTTTCAGCTGAAATAATGAATGTAGTCCTCTTAATTCTTGCTTCTAAAGCATACGCAAAAAGAAATTTCAATGTACAATGATGTTTTTTAAAAAACGGTCAAAATGTGCTCCACTCGGGCTGAAAACGCTTGTTCGGAACATTTCCTTAATGTTGACTATAAATCATAAACTAAGCATTTTTCAGCTGAAATAATGAATGTAGTCCTCTTAATTCTTGCTTCTAAAGCATACGCAAGCAGAAATTTCAATGTACAATGATGTTTTTAAAAAAAACAGTCAAAATGCGCTCCACTCGGGCTGAAAACGCTGTTGGGGACATGACATTAATGTTGACTATAAATCATAAACTAAGCATTTTTCAGCTGAAATAATGAATGTAGTCCTCTTAATTCTTGCTTCTAAAGCATACGCAAAAAGAAATTTCAATGTACAATGATGTTTTTTAAAAAACGGTCAAAATGTGCTCCACTCGGGCTGAAAACGCTTGTTCGGAACATTTCCTTAATGTTGACTATAAATCATAAACTAAGCATTTTTCAGCTGAAATAATGAATGTAGTCCTCTTAATTCTTGCTTCTAAAGCATACGCAAGCAGAAATTTCAATGTACAATGATGTTTTTAAAAAAAACAGTCAAAATGCGCTCCACTCGGGCTGAAAACGCTGTTGGGGACATTTCATTAATGTTGACTACAAATCAAAAACTAAGCATTTTTCAGCTGAAATAATGAATGTAGTCCTCTTAATTCTTGCTTCTAAAGCATACGCAAGCAGAAATTTCAATGTACAATGATGTTTTTAAAAAAAACAGTCAAAATGCGCTCCACTCGGGCTGAAAACGCTTGTTTGGAACATTTCATTAATGTTGACTATAAATCATAAACTAAGCATTTTTCAGCTGAAATAATGAATGTAGTCCTCTTAATTCTTGCTTCTAAAGCATACGCAAGCAGAAATTTCAATGTACAATGATGTTTTTAAAAAAGCAGTCAAAATGTGCTCCACTCGGGCTGAAAACGCTTGTTTGGGACATGACATTAATGTTGACTATAAATCATAAACTAAGCATTTTTCAGCTGAAATAATGAATGTAGTCCTCTTAATTCTTGCTTCTAAAGCATACGCAAAAAGAAATTTCAATGTACAATGATGTTTTTTAAAAAACGGTCAAAATGTGCTCCACTCGGGCTGAAAACGCTTGTTCGGAACATTTCCTTAATGTTGACTATAAATCATAAACTAAGCATTTTTCAGCTGAAATAATGAATGTAGTCCTCTTAATTCTTGCTTCTAAAGCATACGCAAGCAGAAATTTCAATGTACAATGATGTTTTTAAAAAAAACAGTCAAAATGCGCTCCACTCGGGCTGAAAACGCTGTTGGGGACATGACATTAATGTTGACTATAAATCATAAACTAAGCATTTTTCAGCTGAAATAATGAATGTAGTCCTCTTAATTCTTGCTTCTAAAGCATACGCAAGCAGAAATTTCAATGTACAATGATGTTTTTAAAAAAAGGGTCAAAATGTGCTCCACTCGGGCTGAAAACGCTTGTTTGGAACATTTCATTAATGTTGACTATAAATCATAAACTAAGCATTTTTCAGCTGAAATAATGAATGTAGTCCTCTTAATTCTTGCTTCTAAAGCATACGCAAGCAGAAATTTCAATGTACAATGATGTTTTTAAAAAAACAGTCAAAATGTGCTCCACTCGGGCTGAAAACGCTTGTTTGGGACATGACATTAATGTTGACTATAAATCATAAACTAAGCATTTTTCAGCTGAAATAATGAATGTAGTCCTCTTAATTCTTGCTTCTAAAGCATACGCAAAAAGAAATTTCAATGTACAATGATGTTTTTTAAAAAACGGTCAAAATGTGCTCCACTCGGGCTGAAAACGCTTGTTCGGAACATTTCCATAATGTTGACTATAAATCATAAACTAAGCATTTTTCAGCTGAAATAATGAATGTAGTCCTCTTAATTCTTGCTTCTAAAGCATACGCAAGCAGAAATTTCAATGTACAATGATGTTTTTAAAAAAAACAGTCAAAATGCGCTCCACTCGGGCTGAAAATGCTGTTGGGGACATTTCATTAATGTTGACTACAAATCAAAAACTAAGCATTTTTCAGCTGAAATAATGAATGTAGTCCTCTTAATTCTTGCTTCTAAAGCATACGCAAGCAGAAATTTCAATGTACAATGATGTTTTTAAAAAAGGGTCAAAATGTGCTCCACTCGGGCTGAAAACGCTTGTTTGGAACATTTCATTAATGTTGACTATAAATCATAAACTAAGCATTTTTCAGCTGAAATAATGAATGTAGTCCTCTTAATTCTTGCTTCTAAAGCATACGCAAGCAGAAATTTCAATGTACAATGATGTTTATAAAAAAACAGTCAAAATGTGCTCCACTCGGGCTGAAAACGCTTGTTTGGGACATGACATTAATGTTGACTATAAATCATAAACTAAGCATTTTTCAGCTGAAATAATGAATGTAGTCCTCTTAATTCTTGCTTCTAAAGCATACGCAAGCAGAAATTTCAATGTACAATGATGTTTTTAAAAAAACAGTCAAAATGTGCTCCACTCGGGCTGAAAACGCTTGTTTGGAACATTTCATTAATGTTGACTATAAATCATAAACTAAGCATTTTTCAGCTGAAATAATGAATGTAGTCCTCTTAATTCTTGCTTCTAAAGCATACGCAAGCAGAAATTTCAATGTACAATGATGTTTTTAAAAAAACAGTCAAAATGTGCTCCACTCGGGCTGAAAACGCTGTTGGGGACATTTCATTAATGTTGACTATAAATCATAAACTAAGCATTTTTCAGCTGAAATAATGAATGTAGTCCTTTTAATTCTTGCTTCTAAAGCATACGCAAGCAGAAATTTCAATGTACAATGATGTTTTTAAAAAAAACAGTCAAAATGTGCTCCACTCGGGCTGAAAACGCTGTTGGGGACATTTCATTAATGTTGACTATAAATCAAAAACTAAGCATTTTTCAGCTGAAATAATGAATGTAGTCCTCTTAATTCTTGCTTCTAAAGCATACGCAAGCAGAAATTTCAATGTACAATGATGTTTTTAAAAAAACAGTCAAAATGTGCTCCACTCGGGCTGAAAACGCTGTTGGGGACATTTCATTAATGTTGACTATAAATCATAAACTAAGCATTTTTCAGCTGAAATAATGAATGTAGTCCTCTTAATTCTTGCTTCTAAAGCATACACAAACAGAAAATTCAATGTACAATGATGTTTTTAAAAAAACGGTCAAAATGTGCTCCACTCGGGCTGAAAACGCTGTTGGGGACATTTCATTAATGTTGACTATAAATCATAAACTAAGCATTTTTCAGCTGAAATAATGAATGTAGTCCTCTTAATTCTTGCTTCTAAAGCATACGCAAACAGAAATTTCAATGTACAATGATGTTTTTAAAAAAACGGTCAAAATGTGCTCCACTCGGGCTGAAAACGCTTGTTTGGGACATTACATTAATGTTGACTATAAATCATAAACTAAGCATTTTTCAGCTGAAATAATGAATGTAGTCCTCTTAATTCTTGCTTCTAAAGCATACGCAAGCAGAAATTTCAATGTACAATGATGTTTTTAAAAAAAGGGTCAAAATGTGCTCCACTCGGGCTGAAAACGCTTGTTTGGGACATGACATTAATGTTGACTATAAATCATAAACTAAGCATTTTTCAGCTGAAATAATGAATGTAGTCCTCTTAATTCTTGCTTCTAAAGCATACGCAAGCAGAAATTTCAATGTACAATGATGTTTTTAAAAAAAGGGTCAAAATGTGCTCCACTCGGGCTGAAAACGCTTGTTTGGAACATTTCATTAATGTTGACTATAAATCATAAACTAAGCATTTTTCAGCTGAAATAATGAATGTAGTCCTCTTAATTCTTGCTTCTAAAGCATACGCAAGCAGAAATTTCAATGTACAATGATGTTTTTTAAAAAACGGTCAAAATGTGCTCCACTCGGGCTGAAAACGCTTGTTCGGAACATTTCCTTAATGTTGACTATAAATCATAAACTAAGCATTTTTCAGCTGAAATAATGAATGTAGTCCTCTTAATTCTTGCTTCTAAAGCATACGCAAGCAGAAATTTCAATGTACAATGATGTTTTTAAAAAAAACAGTCAAAATGCGCTCCACTCGGGCTGAAAACGCTGTTGGGGACATTTCATTAATGTTGACTACAAATCAAAAACTAAGCATTTTTCAGCTGAAATAATGAATGTAGTCCTCTTAATTCTTGCTTCTAAAGCATACGCAAGCAGAAATTTCAATGTACAATGATGTTTTTAAAAAAAGGGTCAAAATGTGCTCCACTCGGGCTGAAAACGCTTGTTTGGAACATTTCATTAATGTTGACTATAAATCATAAACTAAGCATTTTTCAGCTGAAATAATGAATGTAGTCCTCTTAATTCTTGCTTCTAAAGCATACGCAAGCAGAAATTTCAATGTACAATGATGTTTTTAAAAAAACAGTCAAAATGTGCTCCACTCGGGCTGAAAACGCTTGTTTGGGACATGACATTAATGTTGACTATAAATCATAAACTAAGCATTTTTCAGCTGAAATAATGAATGTAGTCCTCTTAATTCTTGCTTCAAAAGCATACGCAAGCAGAAATTTCAATGTACAATGATGTTTTTAAAAAAAGGGTCAAAATGTGCTCCACTCGGGCTGAAAACGCTTGTTTGGAACATTTCATTAATGTTGACTATAAATCATAAACTAAGCATTTTTCAGCTGAAATAATGAATGTAGTCCTCTTAATTCTTGCTTCTAAAGCATACGCAAGCAGAAATTTCAATGTACAATGATGTTTTTAAAAAAACAGTCAAAATGTGCTCCACTCGGGCTGAAAACGCTGTTGGGGACATTTCATTAATGTTGACTACAAATCAAAAACTAAGCATTTTTCAGCTGAAATAATGAATGTAGTCCTCTTAATTCTTGCTTCTAAAGCATACGCAAAAAGAAATTTCAATGTACAATGATGTTTTTTAAAAAACGGTCAAAATGTGCTCCACTCGGGCTGAAAACGCTTGTTCGGAACATTTCCTTAATGTTGACTATAAATCATAAACTAAGCATTTTTCAGCTGAAATAATGAATGTAGTCCTCTTAATTCTTGCTTCTAAAGCATACGCAAGCAGAAATTTCAATGTACAATGATGTTTTTAAAAAAAACAGTCAAAATGCGCTCCACTCGGGCTGAAAACGCTGTTGGGGACATTTCATTAATGTTGACTACAAATCAAAAACTAAGCATTTTTCAGCTGAAATAATGAATGTAGTCCTCTTAATTCTTGCTTCTAAAGCATACGCAAGCAGAAATTTCAATGTACAATGATGTTTTTAAAAAAAGGGTCAAAATGTGCTCCACTCGGGCTGAAAACGCTTGTTTGGAACATTTCATTAATGTTGACTATAAATCATAAACTAAGCATTTTTCAGCTGAAATAATGAATGTAGTCCTCTTAATTCTTGCTTCTAAAGCATACGCAAGCAGAAATTTCAATGTACAATGATGTTTTTAAAAAAACAGTCAAAATGTGCTCCACTCGGGCTGAAAACGCTTGTTTGGGACATGACATTAATGTTGACTATAAATCATAAACTAAGCATTTTTCAGCTGAAATAATGAATGTAGTCCTCTTAATTCTTGCTTCTAAAGCATACGCAAGCAGAAATTTCAATGTACAATGATGTTTTTAAAAAAAGGGTCAA
This sequence comes from Hippichthys cyanospilos, assembly GCF_059441005.1. Classification (NCBI taxonomy): domain Eukaryota; kingdom Metazoa; phylum Chordata; class Actinopteri; order Syngnathiformes; family Syngnathidae; genus Hippichthys; species Hippichthys cyanospilos. The sequence goes on along the minus strand of NW_028283393.1, from coordinate 233,330 downwards.
AATGTGCTCCACTCGGGCTGAAAACGCTGTTGGGGACATTTCATTAATGTTGACTACAAATCAAAAACTAAGCATTTTTCAGCTGAAATAATGAATGTAGTCCTCTTAATTCTTGCTTCTAAAGCATACGCAAGCAGAAATTTCAATGTACAATGATGTTTTTAAAAAAAGGGTCAAAATGTGCTCCACTCGGGCTGAAAACGCTTGTTTGGAACATTTCATTAATGTTGACTATAAATCATAAACTAAGCATTTTTCAGCTGAAATAATGAATGTAGTCCTCTTAATTCTTGCTTCTAAAGCATACGCAAGCAGAAATTTCAATGTACAATGATGTTTTTAAAAAAACAGTCAAAATGTGCTCCACTCGGGCTGAAAACGCTTGTTTGGGACATGACATTAATGTTGACTATAAATCATAAACTAAGCATTTTTCAGCTGAAATAATGAATGTAGTCCTCTTAATTCTTGCTTCTAAAGCATACGCAAAAAGAAATTTCAATGTACAATGATGTTTTTTAAAAAACGGTCAAAATGTGCTCCACTCGGGCTGAAAACGCTTGTTCGGAACATTTCCTTAATGTTGACTATAAATCATAAACTAAGCATTTTTCAGCTGAAATAATGAATGTAGTCCTCTTAATTCTTGCTTCTAAAGCATACGCAAGCAGAAATTTCAATGTACAATAATGTTTTTAAAAAAAACAGTCAAAATGCGCTCCACTCGGGCTGAAAACGCTGTTGGGGACATTTCATTAATGTTGACTACAAATCAAAAACTAAGCATTTTTCAGCTGAAATAATGAAAGTAGTCCTCTTAATTCTTGCTTCTAAAGCATACGCAAGCAGAAATTTCAATGTACAATGATGTTTTTAAAAAAAACAGTCAAAATGTGCTCCACTCGGGCTGAAAACGCTGTTGGGGACATTTCATTAATGTTGACTACAAATCAAAAACTAAGCATTTTTCAGCTGAAATAATGAATGTAGTCCTCTTAATTCTTGCTTCTAAAGCATTCGCAAGCAGAAATTTCAATGTACAATGATGTTTTTAAAAAAACAGTCAAAATGTGCTCCACTCGGGCTGAAAACGCTGTTGGGGACATTTCATTAATGTTGACTATAAATCATAAACTAAGCATTTTTCAGCTGAAATAATGAATGTAGTCCTCTTAATTCTTGCTTCTAAAGCATACGCAAGCAGAAATTTCAATGTACAATGATGTTTTTAAAAAAACGGTCAAAATGTGCTCCACTCGGGATGAAAACGCTTGTTTGGAACATTTCCTTAATGTTGATTTTAAATCATAAACTAAGCATTTTTCAGCTGAAATAATGAATGTAGTCCTCTTAATTCTTGCTTCTAAAGCATACGCAAGCAGAAATTTCAATGTACAATGATGTTTTTAAAAAAAACAGTCAAAATGCGCTCCACTCGGGCTGAAAACGCTGTTGGGGACATTTCATTAATGTTGACTACAAATCAAAAACTAAGCATTTTTCAGCTGAAATAATGAATGTAGTCCTCTTAATTCTTGCTTCTAAAGCATACGCAAGCAGAAATTTCAATGTACAATGATGTTTTTAAAAAAAGGGTCAAAATGTGCTCCACTCGGGCTGAAAACGCTTGTTTGGAACATTTCATTTGTGTTGACTATAAATCATAAACTAAGCATTTTTCAGCTGAAATAATGAATGTAGTCCTCTTAATTCTTGCTTCTAAAGCATACGCAAGCAGAAATTTCAATGTACAATGATGTTTTTAAAAAAACAGTCAAAATGTGCTCCACTCGGGCTGAAAACGCTTGTTTGGGACATGACATTAATGTTGACTATAAATCATAAACTAAGCATTTTTCAGCTGAAATAATGAATGTAGTCCTCTTAATTCTTGCTTCTAAAGCATACGCAAAAAGAAATTTCAATGTACAATGATGTTTTTTAAAAAACGGTCAAAATGTGCTCCACTCGGGCTGAAAACGCTTGTTCGGAACATTTCCTTAATGTTGACTATAAATCATAAACTAAGCATTTTTCAGCTGAAATAATGAATGTAGTCCTCTTAATTCTTGCTTCTAAAGCATACGCAAGCAGAAATTTCAATGTACAATGATGTTTTTAAAAAAAACAGTCAAAATGCGCTCCACTCGGGCTGAAAACGCTGTTGGGGACATTTCATTAATGTTGACTACAAATATAAAACTAAGCATTTTTCAGCTGAAATAATGAATGTAGTCCTCTTAATTCTTGCTTCTAAAGCATACGCAAGCAGAAATTTCAATGTACAATGATGTTTTTAAAAAAAGGGTCAAAATGTGCTCCACTCGGGCTGAAAACGCTTGTTTGGAACATTTCATTAATGTTGACTATAAATCATAAACTAAGCATTTTTCAGCTGAAATAATGAATGTAGTCCTCTTAATTCTTGCTTCTAAAGCATACGCAAGCAGAAATTTCAATGTACAATGATGTTTTTAAAAAAACAGTCAAAATGTGCTCCACTCGGGCTGAAAACGCTTGTTTGGGACATGACATTAATGTTGACTATAAATCATAAACTAAGCATTTTTCAGCTGAAATAATGAATGTAGTCCTCTTAATTCTTGCTTCTAAAGCATACGCAAGCAGAAATTTCAATGTACAATGATGTTTTTAAAAAAAGGGTCAAAATGTGCTCCACTCGGGCTGAAAACGCTTGTTTGGAACATTTCATTAATGTTGACTATAAATCATAAACTAAGCATTTTTCAGCTGAAATAATGAATGTAGTCCTCTTAATTCTTGCTTCTAAAGCATACGCAAGCAGAAATTTCAATGTACAATGATGTTTTTAAAAAAACAGTCAAAATGTGCTCCACTCGGGCTGAAAACGCTTGTTTGGGACATGACATTAATGTTGACTATAAATCATAAACTAAGCATTTTTCAGCTGAAATAATGAATGTAGTCCTCTTAATTCTTGCTTCTAAAGCATACGCAAGCAGAAATTTCAAAGTACAATGATGTTTTTAAAAAAAGGGTCAAAATGTGCTCCACTCGGGCTGAAAACGCTTGTTTGGAACATTTCATTAATGTTGACTATAAATCATAAACTAAGCATTTTTCAGCTGAAATAATGAATGTAGTCCTCTTAATTCTTGCTTCTAAAGCATACGCAAGCAGAAATTTCAATGTACAATGATGTTTTTAAAAAAGCAGTCAAAATGTGCTCCACTCGGGCTGAAAACGCTTGTTTGGGACATGACATTAATGTTGACTATAAATCATAAACTAAGCATTTTTCAGCTGAAATAATGAATGTAGTCCTCTTAATTCTTGCTTCTAAAGCATACGCAAGCAGAAATTTCAATGTACAATGATGTTTTTAAAAAAACAGTCAAAATGTGCTCCACTCGGGCTGAAAACGCTTGTTTGGGACATTACATTAATGTTGACTATAAATCATAAACTAAGCATTTTTCAGCTGAAATAATGAATGTAGTCCTCTTAATTCTTGCTTCTAAAGCATACGCAAAAAGAAATTTCAATGTACAATGATGTTTTTTAAAAAACGGTCAAAATGTGCTCCACTCGGGCTGAAAACGCTTGTTCGGAACATTTCCTTAATGTTGACTATAAATCATAAACTAAGCATTTTTCAGCTGAAATAATGAATGTAGTCCTCTTAATTCTTGCTTCTAAAGCATACGCAAGCAGAAATTTCAATGTACAATGATGTTTTTAAAAAAAACAGTCAAAATGCGCTCCACTCGGGCTGAAAACGCTGTTGGGGACATTTCATTAATGTTGACTACAAATCAAAAACTAAGCATTTTTCAGCTGAAATAATGAATGTAGTCCTCTTAATTCTTGCTTCTAAAGCATACGCAAGCAGAAATTTCAATGTACAATGATGTTTTTAAAAAAAGGGTCAAAATGTGCTCCACTCGGGCTGAAAACGCTTGTTTGGAACATTTCATTAATGTTGACTATAAATCATAAACTAAGCATTTTTCAGCTGAAATAATGAATGTAGTCCTCTTAATTCTTGCTTCTAAAGCATACGCAAGCAGAAATTTCAATGTACAATGATGTTTTTAAAAAAACAGTCAAAATGTGCTCCACTCGGGCTGAAAACGCTTGTTTGGGACATGACATTAATGTTGACTATAAATCATAAACTAAGCATTTTTCAGCTGAAATAATGAATGTAGTCCTCTTAATTCTTGCTTCTAAAGCATACGCAAGCAGAAATTTCAATGTACAATGATGTTTTTAAAAAAACAGTCAAAATGTGCTCCACTCGGGCTGAAAACGCTTGTTTGGGACATTACATTAATGTTAACTATAAATCATAAACTAAGCATTTTTCAGCTGAAATAATGAATGTAGTCCTCTTAATTCTTGCTTCTAAAGCATACGCAAAAAGAAATTTCAATGTACAATGATGTTTTTTAAAAAACGGTCAAAATGTGCTCCACTCGGGCTGAAAACGCTTGTTCGGAACATTTCCTTAATGTTGACTATAAATCATAAACTAAGCATTTTTCAGCTGAAATAATGAATGTAGTCCTCTTAATTCTTGCTTCTAAAGCATACGCAAGCAGAAATTTCAATGTACAATGATGTTTTTAAAAAAAACAGTCAAAATGCGCTCCACTCGGGCTGAAAACGCTGTTGGGGACATTTCATTAATGTTGACTACAAATCAAAAACTAAGCATTTTTCAGCTGAAATAATGAAAGTAGTCCTCTTAATTCTTGCTTCTAAAGCATACGCAAGCAGAAATTTCAATGTACAATGATGTTTTTAAAAAAAACAGTCAAAATGTGCTCCACTCGGGCTGAAAACGCTGTTGGGGACATTTCATTAATGTTGACTACAAATCAAAAACTAAGCATTTTTCAGCTGAAATAATGAATGTAGTCCTCTTAATTCTTGCTTCTAAAGCATTCGCAAGCAGAAATTTCAATGTACAATGATGTTTTTAAAAAAACAGTCAAAATGTGCTCCACTCGGGCTGAAAACGCTGTTGGGGACATTTCATTAATGTTGACTATAAATCATAAACTAAGCATTTTTCAGCTGAAATAATGAATGTAGTCCTCTTAATTCTTGCTTCTAAAGCATACGCAAGCAGAAATTTCAATGTACAATGATGTTTTTAAAAAAACGGTCAAAATGTGCTCCACTCGGGCTGAAAACGCTTGTTTGGAACATTTCCTTAATGTTGACTATAAATCATAAACTAAGCATTTTTCAGCTGAAATAATGAATGTAGTCCTCTTAATTCTTGCTTCTAAAGCATACGCAAGCAGAAATTTCAATGTACAATGATGTTTTTAAAAAAAACAGTCAAAATGCGCTCCACTCGGGCTGAAAACGCTGTTGGGGACATTTCATTAATGTTGACTACAAATCAAAAACTAAGCATTTTTCAGCTGAAATAATGAATGTAGTCCTCTTAATTCTTGCTTCTAAAGCATACGCAAGCAGAAATTTCAATGTACAATGATGTTTTTAAAAAAAGGGTCAAAATGTGCTCCACTCGGGCTGAAAACGCTTGTTTGGAACATTTCATTTGTGTTGACTATAAATCATAAACTAAGCATTTTTCAGCTGAAATAATGAATGTAGTCCTCTTAATTCTTGCTTCTAAAGCATACGCAAGCAGAAATTTCAATGTACAATGATGTTTTTAAAAAAACAGTCAAAATGTGCTCCACTCGGGCTGAAAACGCTTGTTTGGGACATGACATTAATGTTGACTATAAATCATAAACTAAGCATTTTTCAGCTGAAATAATGAATGTAGTCCTCTTAATTCTTGCTTCTAAAGCATACGCAAGCAGAAATTTCAATGTACAATGATGTTTTTAAAAAAACAGTCAAAATGTGCTCCACTCGGGCTGAAAACGCTTGTTTGGGACATTACATTAATGTTGACTATAAATCATAAACTAAGCATTTTTCAGCTGAAATAATGAATGTAGTCCTCTTAATTCTTGCTTCTAAAGCATACGCAAAAAGAAATTTCAATGTACAATGATGTTTTTTAAAAAACGGTCAAAATGTGCTCCACTCGGGCTGAAAACGCTTGTTCGGAACATTTCCTTAATGTTGACTATAAATCATAAACTAAGCATTTTTCAGCTGAAATAATGAATGTAGTCCTCTTAATTCTTGCTTCTAAAGCATACGCAAGCAGAAATTTCAATGTACAATGATGTTTTTAAAAAAAACAGTCAAAATGCGCTCCACTCGGGCTGAAAACGCTGTTGGGGACATTTCATTAATGTTGACTACAAATCAAAAACTAAGCATTTTTCAGCTGAAATAATGAATGTAGTCCTCTTAATTCTTGCTTCTAAAGCATACGCAAGCAGAAATTTCAATGTACAATGATGTTTTTAAAAAAAGGGTCAAAATGTGCTCCACTCGGGCTGAAAACGCTTGTTTGGAACATTTCATTAATGTTGACTATAAATCATAAACTAAGCATTTTTCAGCTGAAATAATGAATGTAGTCCTCTTAATTCTTGCTTCTAAAGCATACGCAAGCAGAAATTTCAATGTACAATGATGTTTTTAAAAAAACAGTCAAAATGTGCTCCACTCGGGCTGAAAACGCTTGTTTGGGACATGACATTAATGTTGACTATAAATCATAAACTAAGCATTTTTCAGCTGAAATAATGAATGTAGTCCTCTTAATTCTTGCTTCTAAAGCATACGCAAGCAGAAATTTCAATGTACAATGATGTTTTTAAAAAAAGGGTCAAAATGTGCTCCACTCGGGCTGAAAACGCTTGTTTGGAACATTTCATTAATGTTGACTATAAATCATAAACTAAGCATTTTTCAGCTGAAATAATGAATGTAGTCCTCTTAATTCTTGCTTCTAAAGCATACGCAAGCAGAAATTTCAATGTACAATGATGTTTTTAAAAAAACAGTCAAAATGTGCTCCACTCGGGCTGAAAACGCTTGTTTGGGACATGACATTAATGTTGACTATAAATCATAAACTAAGCATTTTTCAGCTGAAATAATGAATGTAGTCCTCTTAATTCTTGCTTCTAAAGCATACGCAAGCAGAAATTTCAATGTACAATGATGTTTTTAAAAAAAGGGTCAAAATGTGCTCCACTCGGGCTGAAAACGCTTGTTTGGAACATTTCATTAATGTTGACTATAAATCATAAACTAAGCATTTTTCAGCTGAAATAATGAATGTAGTCCTCTTAATTCTTGCTTCTAAAGCATACGCAAGCAGAAATTTCAATGTACAATGATGTTTTTAAAAAAACAGTCAAAATGTGCTCCACTCGGGCTGAAAACGCTTGTTTGGGACATGACATTAATGTTGACTATAAATCATAAACTAAGCATTTTTCAGCTGAAATAATGAATGTAGTCCTCTTAATTCTTGCTTCTAAAGCATACGCAAGCAGAAATTTCAATGTACAATGATGTTTTTAAAAAAACAGTCAAAATGTGCTCCACTCGGGCTGAAAACGCTTGTTTGGGACATTACATTAATGTTGACTATAAATCATAAACTAAGCATTTTTCAGCTGAAATAATGAATGTAGTCCTCTTAATTCTTGCTTCTAAAGCATACGCAAACAGAAATTTCAATGTACAATGATGTTTTTTAAAAAACGGTCAAAATGTGCTCCACTCGGGCTGAAAACGCTTGTTCGGAACATTTCCTTAATGTTGACTATAAATCATAAACTAAGCATTTTTCAGCTGAAATAATGAATGTAGTCCTCTTAATTCTTGCTTCTAAAGCATACGCAAGCAGAAATTTCAATGTACAATGATGTTTTTAAAAAAAACAGTCAAAATGCGCTCCACTCGGGCTGAAAACGCTGTTGGGGACATTTCATTAATGTTGACTACAAATCAAAAACTAAGCATTTTTCAGCTGAAATAATGAATGTAGTCCTCTTAATTCTTGCTTCTAAAGCATACGCAAGCAGAAATTTCAATGTACAATGATGTTTTTAAAAAAAGGGTCAAAATGTGCTCCACTCGGGCTGAAAACGCTTGTTTGGAACATTTCATTAATGTTGACTATAAATCATAAACTAAGCATTTTTCAGCTGAAATAATGAATGTAGTCCTCTTAATTCTTGCTTCTAAAGCATACGCAAGCAGAAATTTCAATGTACAATGATGTTTTTAAAAAAACAGTCAAAATGTGCTCCACTCGGGCTGAAAACGCTTGTTTGGGACATGACATTAATGTTGACTATAAATCATAAACTAAGCATTTTTCAGCTGAAATAATGAATGTAGTCCTCTTAATTCTTGCTTCTAAAGCATACGCAAGCAGAAATTTCAATGTACAATGATGTTTTTAAAAAAACAGTCAAAATGTGCTCCACTCGGGCTGAAAACGCTTGTTTGGGACATTACATTAATGTTGACTATAAATCATAAACTAAGCATTTTTCAGCTGAAATAATGAATGTAGTCCTCTTAATTCTTGCTTCTAAAGCATACGCAAAAAGAAATTTCAATGTACAATGATGTTTTTTAAAAAACGGTCAAAATGTGCTCCACTCGGGCTGAAAACGCTTGTTCGGAACATTTCCTTAATGTTGACTATAAATCATAAACTAAGCATTTTTCAGCTGAAATAATGAATGTAGTCCTCTTAATTCTTGCTTCTAAAGCATACGCAAGCAGAAATTTCAATGTACAATGATGTTTTTAGAAAAAACAGTCAAAATGCGCTCCACTCGGGCTGAAAACGCTGTTGGGGACATTTCATTAATGTTGACTACAAATCAAAAACTAAGCATTTTTCAGCTGAAATAATGAATGTAGTCCTCTTAATTCTTGCTTCTAAAGCATACGCAAGCAGAAATTTCAATGTACAATGATGTTTTTAAAAAAAGGGTCAAAATGTGCTCCACTCGGGCTGAAAACGCTTGTTTGGAACATTTCATTAATGTTGACTATAAATCATAAACTAAGCATTTTTCAGCTGAAATAATGAATGTAGTCCTCTTAATTCTTGCTTCTAAAGCATACGCAAGCAGAAATTTCAATGTACAATGATGTTTTTAAAAAAACGGTCAAAATGTGCTCCACTCGGGCTGAAAACGCTTGTTTGGAACATTTCCTTAATGTTGACTATAAATCATAAACTAAGCATTTTTCAGCTGAAATAATGAATGTAGTCCTCTTAATTCTTGCTTCTAAAGCATACGCAAGCAGAAATTTCAATGTACAATGATGTTTTTAAAAAAAACAGTCAAAATGTGCTCCACTCGGGCTGAAAACGCTGTTGGGGACATTTCATTAATGTTGACTACAAATCAAAAACTAAGCATTTTTCAGCTGAAATAATGAATGTAGTCCTCTTAATTCTTGCTTCTAAAGCATTCGCAAGCAGAAATTTCAATGTACAATGATGTTTTTAAAAAAACAGTCAAAATGTGCTCCACTCGGGCTGAAAACGCTGTTGGGGACATTTCATTAATGTTGACTATAAATCATAAACTAAGCATTTTTCAGCTGAAATAATGAATGTAGTCCTCTTAATTCTTGCTTCTAAAGCATACGCAAGCAGAAATTTCAATGTACAATGATGTTTTTAAAAAAACAGTCAAAATGTGCTCCACTCGGGCTGAAAACGCTTGTTTGGGACATTACATTAATGTTGACTATAAATCATAAACTAAGCATTTTTCAGCTGAAATAATGAATGTAGTCCTCTTAATTCTTGCTTCTAAAGCATACGCAAACAGAAATTTCAATGTACAATGATGTTTTTTAAAAAACGGTCAAAATGTGCTCCACTCGGGCTGAAAACGCTTGTTCGGAACATTTCCTTAATGTTGACTATAAATCATAAACTAAGCATTTTTCAGCTGAAATAATGAATGTAGTCCTCTTAATTCTTGCTTCTAAAGCATACGCAAGCAGAAATTTCAATGTACAATGATGTTTTTAAAAAAAACAGTCAAAATGCGCTCCACTCGGGCTGAAAACGCTGTTGGGGACATTTCATTAATGTTGACTACAAATCAAAAACTAAGCATTTTTCAGCTGAAATAATGAATGTAGTCCTCTTAATTCTTGCTTCTAAAGCATACGCAAGCAGAAATTTCAATGTACAATGATGTTTTTAAAAAAAGGGTCAAAATGTGCTCCACTCGGGCTGAAAACGCTTGTTTGGAACATTTCATTAATGTTGACTATAAATCATAAACTAAGCATTTTTCAGCTGAAATAATGAATGTAGTCCTCTTAATTCTTGCTTCTAAAGCATACGCAAGCAGAAATTTCAATGTACAATGATGTTTTTAAAAAAACAGTCAAAATGTGCTCCACTCGGGCTGAAAACGCTTGTTTGGGACATGACATTAATGTTGACTATAAATCATAAACTAAGCATTTTTCAGCTGAAATAATGAATGTAGTCCTCTTAATTCTTGCTTCTAAAGCATACGCAAGCAGAAATTTCAATGTACAATGATGTTTTTAAAAAAACAGTCAAAATGTGCTCCACTCGGGCTGAAAACGCTTGTTTGGGACATTACATTAATGTTGACTATAAATCATAAACTAAGCATTTTTCAGCTGAAATAATGAATGTAGTCCTCTTAATTCTTGCTTCTAAAGCATACGCAAACAGAAATTTCAATGTACAATGATGTTTTTTAAAAAACGGTCAAAATGTGCTCCACTCGGGCTGAAAACGCTTGTTCGGAACATTTCCTTAATGTTGACTATAAATCATAAACTAAGCATTTTTCAGCTGAAATAATGAATGTAGTCCTCTTAATTCTTGCTTCTAAAGCATACGCAAGCAGAAATTTCAATGTACAATGATGTTTTTAAAAAAAACAGTCAAAATGCACTCCACTCGGGCTGAAAACGCTGTTGGGGACATTTCATTAATGTTGACTACAAATCAAAAACTAAGCATTTTTCAGCTGAAATAATGAATGTAGTCCTCTTAATTCTTGCTTCTAAAGCATACGCAAGCAGAAATTTCAATGTACAATGATGTTTTTAAAAAAAGGATCAAAATGTGCTCCACTCGGGCTGAAAACGCTTGTTTGGAACATTTCATTAATGTTGACTATAAATCATAAACTAAGCATTTTTCAGCTGAAATAATGAATGTAGTCCTCTTAATTCTTGCTTCTAAAGCATACGCAAGCAGAAATTTCAATGTACAATGATGTTTTTAAAAAAACAGTCAAAATGTGCTCCACTCGGGCTGAAAACGCTTGTTTGGGACATGACATTAATGTTGACTATAAATCATAAACTAAGCATTTTTCAGCTGAAATAATGAATGTAGTCCTCTTAATTCTTGCTTCTAAAGCATACGCAAGCAGAAATTTCAATGTACAATGATGTTTTTAAAAAAACAGTCAAAATGTGCTCCACTCGGGCTGAAAACGCTTGTTTGGGACATTACATTAATGTTGACTATAAATCATAAACTAAGCATTTTTCAGCTGAAATAATGAATGTAGTCCTCTTAATTCTTGCTTCTAAAGCATACGCAAACAGAAATTTCAATGTACAATGATGTTTTTTAAAAAACGGTCAAAATGTGCTCCACTCGGGCTGAAAACGCTTGTTCGGAACATTTCCTTAATGTTGACTATAAATCATAAACTAAGCATTTTTCAGCTGAAATAATGAATGTAGTCCTCTTAATTCTTGCTTCTAAAGCATACGCAAGCAGAAATTTCAATGTACAATGATGTTTTTTAAAAAAACAGTCAAAATGCGCTCCACTCGGGCTGAAAACGCTGTTGGGGACATTTCATTAATGTTGACTACAAATCAAAAACTAAGCATTTTTCAGCTGAAATAATGAATGTAGTCCTCTTAATTCTTGCTTCTAAAGCATACGCAAGCAGAAATTTCAATGTACAATGATGTTTTTAAAAAAAGGGTCAAAATGTGCTCCACTCGGGCTGAAAACGCTTGTTTGGAACATTTCATTAATGTTGACTATAAATCATAAACTAAGCATTTTTCAGCTGAAATAATGAATGTAGTCCTCTTAATTCTTGCTTCTAAAGCATACGCAAGCAGAAATTTCAATGTACAATGATGTTTTTAAAAAAACAGTCAAAATGTGCTCCACTCGGGCTGAAAACGCTTGTTTGGGACATGACATTAATGTTGACTATAAATCATAAACTAAGCATTTTTCAGCTGAAATAATGAATGTAGTCCTCTTAATTCTTGCTTCTAAAGCATACGCAAGCAGAAATTTCAATGTACAATGATGTTTTTAAAAAAACAGTCAAAATGTGCTCCACTCGGGCTGAAAACGCTTGTTTGGGACATTACATTAATGTTGACTATAAATCATAAACTAAGCATTTTTCAGCTGAAATAATGAATGTAGTCCTCTTAATTCTTGCTTCTAAAGCATACGCAAACAGAAATTTCAATGTACAATGATGTTTTTTAAAAAACGGTCAAAATGTGCTCCACTCGGGCTGAAAACGCTTGTTCGGAACATTTCCTTAATGTTGACTATAAATCATAAACTAAGCATTTTTCAGCTGAAATAATGAATGTAGTCCTCTTAATTCTTGCTTCTAAAGCATACGCAAGCAGAAATTTCAATGTACAATGATGTTTTTAAAAAAAACAGTCAAAATGCGCTCCACTCGGGCTGAAAACGCTGTTGGGGACATTTCATTAATGTTGACTACAAATCAAAAACTAAGCATTTTTCAGCTGAAATAATGAATGTAGTCCTCTTAATTCTTGCTTCTAAAGCATACGCAAGCAGAAATTTCAATGTACAATGATGTTTTTAAAAAAAGGGTCAAAATGTGCTCCACTCGGGCTGAAAACGCTTGTTTGGAACATTTCATTAATGTTGACTATAAATCATAAACTAAGCATTTTTCAGCTGAAATAATGAATGTAGTCCTCTTAATTCTTGCTTCTAAAGCATACGCAAGCAGAAATTTCAATGTACAATGATGTTTTTAAAAAAACAGTCAAAATGTGCTCCACTCGGGCTGAAAACGCTTGTTTGGGACATTACATTAATGTTGACTATAAATCATAAACTAAGCATTTTTCAGCTGAAATAATGAATGTAGTCCTCTTAATTCTTGCTTCTAAAGCATACGCAAAAAGAAATTTCAATGTACAATGATGTTTTTTAAAAAACGGTCAAAATGTGCTCCACTCGGGCTGAAAACGCTTGTTCGGAACATTTCCTTAATGTTGACTATAAATCATAAACTAAGCATTTTTCAGCTGAAATAATGAATGTAGTCCTCTTAATTCTTGCTTCTAAAGCATACGCAAGCAGAAATTTCAATGTACAATGATGTTTTTAGAAAAAACAGTCAAAATGCGCTCCACTCGGGCTGAAAACGCTGTTGGGGACATTTCATTAATGTTGACTACAAATCAAAAACTAAGCATTTTTCAGCTGAAATAATGAATGTAGTCCTCTTAATTCTTGCTTCTAAAGCATACGCAAGCAGAAATTTCAATGTACAATGATGTTTTTAAAAAAAGGGTCAAAATGTGCTCCACTCGGGCTGAAAACGCTTGTTTGGAACATTTCATTAATGTTGACTATAAATCATAAACTAAGCATTTTTCAGCTGAAATAATGAATGTAGTCCTCTTAATTCTTGCTTCTAAAGCATACGCAAGCAGAAATTTCAATGTACAATGATGTTTTTAAAAAAACGGTCAAAATGTGCTCCACTCGGGCTGAAAACGCTTGTTTGGAACATTTCCTTAATGTTGACTATAAATCATAAACTAAGCATTTTTCAGCTGAAATAATGAATGTAGTCCTCTTAATTCTTGCTTCTAAAGCATACGCAAGCAGAAATTTCAATGTACAATGATGTTTTTAAAAAAAACAGTCAAAATGTGCTCCACTCGGGCTGAAAACGCTGTTGGGGACATTTCATTAATGTTGACTACAAATCAAAAACTAAGCATTTTTCAGCTGAAATAATGAATGTAGTCCTCTTAATTCTTGCTTCTAAAGCATTCGCAAGCAGAAATTTCAATGTACAATGATGTTTTTAAAAAAACAGTCAAAATGTGCTCCACTCGGGCTGAAAACGCTGTTGGGGACATTTCATTAATGTTGACTATAAATCATAAACTAAGCATTTTTCAGCTGAAATAATGAATGTAGTCCTCTTAATTCTTGCTTCTAAAGCATACGCAAGCAGAAATTTCAATGTACAATGATGTTTTTAAAAAAACAGTCAAAATGTGCTCCACTCGGGCTGAAAACGCTTGTTTGGGACATTACATTAATGTTGACTATAAATCATAAACTAAGCATTTTTCAGCTGAAATAATGAATGTAGTCCTCTTAATTCTTGCTTCTAAAGCATACGCAAACAGAAATTTCAATGTACAATGATGTTTTTTAAAAAACGGTCAAAATGTGCTCCACTCGGGCTGAAAACGCTTGTTCGGAACATTTCCTTAATGTTGACTATAAATCATAAACTAAGCATTTTTCAGCTGAAATAATGAATGTAGTCCTCTTAATTCTTGCTTCTAAAGCATACGCAAGCAGAAATTTCAATGTACAATGATGTTTTTAAAAAAAACAGTCAAAATGCGCTCCACTCGGGCTGAAAACGCTGTTGGGGACATTTCATTAATGTTGACTACAAATCAAAAACTAAGCATTTTTCAGCTGAAATAATGAATGTAGTCCTCTTAATTCTTGCTTCTAAAGCATACGCAAGCAGAAATTTCAATGTACAATGATGTTTTTAAAAAAAGGGTCAAAATGTGCTCCACTCGGGCTGAAAACGCTTGTTTGGAACATTTCATTAATGTTGACTATAAATCATAAACTAAGCATTTTTCAGCTGAAATAATGAATGTAGTCCTCTTAATTCTTGCTTCTAAAGCATACGCAAGCAGAAATTTCAATGTACAATGATGTTTTTAAAAAAACAGTCAAAATGTGCTCCACTCGGGCTGAAAACGCTTGTTGGGGACATTTCATTAATGTTGACTATAAATCATAAACTAAGCATTTTTCAGCTGAAATAATGAATGTAGTCCTCTTAATTCTTGCTTCTAAAGCATACGCAAGCAGAAATTTCAATGTACAATGATGTTTTTAAAAAAACAGTCAAAATGTGCTCCACTCGGGCTGAAAACGCTTGTTTGGGACATTACATTAATGTTGACTATAAATCATAAACTAAGCATTTTTCAGCTGAAATAATGAATGTAGTCCTCTTAATTCTTGCTTCTAAAGCATACGCAAACAGAAATTTCAATGTACAATGATGTTTTTTAAAAAACGGTCAAAATGTGCTCCACTCGGGCTGAAAACGCTTGTTCGGAACATTTCCTTAATGTTGACTATAAATCATAAACTAAGCATTTTTCAGCTGAAATAATGAATGTAGTCCTCTTAATTCTTGCTTCTAAAGCATACGCAAGCAGAAATTTCAATGTACAATGATGTTTTTAAAAAAAACAGTCAAAATGCACTCCACTCGGGCTGAAAACGCTGTTGGGGACATTTCATTAATGTTGACTACAAATCAAAAACTAAGCATTTTTCAGCTGAAATAATGAATGTAGTCCTCTTAATTCTTGCTTCTAAAGCATACGCAAGCAGAAATTTCAATGTACAATGATGTTTTTAAAAAAAGGATCAAAATGTGCTCCACTCGGGCTGAAAACGCTTGTTTGGAACATTTCATTAATGTTGACTATAAATCATAAACTAAGCATTTTTCAGCTGAAATAATGAATGTAGTCCTCTTAATTCTTGCTTCTAAAGCATACGCAAGCAGAAATTTCAATGTACAATGATGTTTTTAAAAAAACAGTCAAAATGTGCTCCACTCGGGCTGAAAACGCTTGTTTGGGACATGACATTAATGTTGACTATAAATCATAAACTAAGCATTTTTCAGCTGAAATAATGAATGTAGTCCTCTTAATTCTTGCTTCTAAAGCATACGCAAGCAGAAATTTCAATGTACAATGATGTTTTTAAAAAAACAGTCAAAATGTGCTCCACTCGGGCTGAAAACGCTTGTTTGGGACATTTCATTAATGTTGACTATAAATCATAAACTAAGCATTTTTCAGCTGAAATAATGAATGTAGTCCTCTTAATTCTTGCTTCTAAAGCATACGCAAAAAGAAATTTCAATGTACAATGATGTTTTTTAAAAAACGGTCAAAATGTGCTCCACTCGGGCTGAAAACGCTTGTTCGGAACATTTCCTTAATGTTGACTATAAATCATAAACTAAGCATTTTTCAGCTGAAATAATGAATGTAGTCCTCTTAATTCTTGCTTCTAAAGCATACGCAAGCAGAAATTTCAATGTACAATGATGTTTTTAGAAAAAACAGTCAAAATGCGCTCCACTCGGGCTGAAAACGCTGTTGGGGACATTTCATTAATGTTGACTACAAATCAAAAACTAAGCATTTTTCAGCTGAAATAATGAATGTAGTCCTCTTAATTCTTGCTTCTAAAGCATACGCAAGCAGAAATTTCAATGTACAATGATGTTTTTAAAAAAACAGTCAAAATGTGCTCCACTCGGGCTGAAAACGCTTGTTTGGAACATTTCATTAATGTTGACTATAAATCATAAACTAAGCATTTTTCAGCTGAAATAATGAATGTAGTCCTCTTAATTCTTGCTTCTAAAGCATACGCAAGCAGAAATTTCAATGTACAATGATGTTTTTAAAAAAACAGTCAAAATGTGCTCCACTCGGGCTGAAAACGCTTGTTTGGGACATTTCATTAATGTTGACTATAAATCATAAACTAAGCATTTTTCAGCTGAAATAATGAATGTAGTCCTCTTAATTCTTGCTTCTAAAGCATACGCAAAAAGAAATTTCAATGTACAATGATGTTTTTTAAAAAACGGTCAAAATGTGCTCCACTCGGGCTGAAAACGCTTGTTCGGAACATTTCCTTAATGTTGACTATAAATCATAAACTAAGCATTTTTCAGCTGAAATAATGAATGTAGTCCTCTTAATTCTTGCTTCTAAAGCATACGCAAGCAGAAATTTCAATGTACAATGATGTTTTTAGAAAAAACAGTCAAAATGCGCTCCACTCGGGCTGAAAACGCTGTTGGGGACATTTCATTAATGTTGACTACAAATCAAAAACTAAGCATTTTTCAGCTGAAATAATGAATGTAGTCCTCTTAATTCTTGCTTCTAAAGCATACGCAAGCAGAAATTTCAATGTACAATGATGTTTTTAAAAAAACAGTCAAAATGTGCTCCACTCGGGCTGAAAACGCTTGTTTGGAACATTTCATTAATGTTGACTATAAATCATAAACTAAGCATTTTTCAGCTGAAATAATGAATGTAGTCCTCTTAATTCTTGCTTCTAAAGCATACGCAAGCAGAAATTTCAATGTACAATGATGTTTTTAAAAAAAGGGTCAAAATGTGCTCCACTCGGGCTGAAAACGCTTGTTTGGAACATTTCATTAATGTTGACTATAAATCATAAACTAAGCATTTTTCAGCTGAAATAATGAATGTAGTCCTCTTAATTCTTGCTTCTAAAGCATACGCAAGCAGAAATTTCAATGTACAATGATGTTTTTAAAAAAACGGTCAAAATGTGCTCCACTCGGGCTGAAAACGCTTGTTTGGAACATTTCCTTAATGTTGACTATAAATCATAAACTAAGCATTTTTCAGCTGAAATAATGAATGTAGTCCTCTTAATTCTTGCTTCTAAAGCATACGCAAGCAGAAATTTCAATGTACAATGATGTTTTTAAAAAAAGGGTCAAAATGTGCTCCACTCGGGCTGAAAACGCTTGTTTGGAACATTTCATTAATGTTGACTATAAATCATAAACTAAGCATTTTTCAGCTGAAATAATGAATGTAGTCCTCTTAATTCTTGCTTCTAAAGCATACGCAAGCAGAAATTTCAATGTACAATGATGTTTTTAAAAAAACGGTCAAAATGTGCTCCACTCGGGCTGAAAACGCTTGTTTGGAACATTTCCTTAATGTTGACTATAAATCATAAACTAAGCATTTTTCAGCTGAAATAATGAATGTAGTCCTCTTAATTCTTGCTTCTAAAGCATACGCAAGCAGAAATTTCAATGTACAATGATGTTTTTAAAAAAAACAGTCAAAATGTGCTCCACTCGGGCTGAAAACGCTGTTGGGGACATTTCATTAATGTTGACTACAAATCATAAACTAAGCATTTTTCAGCTGAAATAATGAATGTAGTCCTCTTAATTCTTGCTTCTAAAGCATTCGCAAGCAGAAATTTCAATGTACAATGATGTTTTTAAAAAAACAGTCAAAATGTGCTCCACTCGGGCTGAAAACGCTGTTGGGGACATTTCATTAATGTTGACTATAAATCATAAACTAAGCATTTTTCAGCTGAAATAATGAATGTAGTCCTCTTAATTCTTGCTTCTAAAGCATACGCAAGCAGAAATTTCAATGTACAATGATGTTTTTAAAAAAACAGTCAAAATGTGCTCCACTCGGGCTGAAAACGCTTGTTTGGGACATTACATTAATGTTGACTATAAATCATAAACTAAGCATTTTTCAGCTGAAATAATGAATGTAGTCCTCTTAATTCTTGCTTCTAAAGCATACGCAAACAGAAATTTCAATGTACAATGATGTTTTTTAAAAAACGGTCAAAATGTGCTCCACTCGGGCTGAAAACGCTTGTTCGGAACATTTCCTTAATGTTGACTATAAATCATAAACTAAGCATTTTTCCGCTGAAATAATGAATGTAGTCCTCTTAATTCTTGCTTCTAAAGCATACGCAAGCAGAAATTTCAATGTACAATGATGTTTTTAAAAAAAACAGTCAAAATGCGCTCCACTCGGGCTGAAAACGCTGTTGGGGACATTTCATTAATGTTGACTACAAATCAAAAACTAAGCATTTTTCAGCTGAAATAATGAATGTAGTCCTCTTAATTCTTGCTTCTAAAGCATACGCAAGCAGAAATTTCAATGTACAATGATGTTTTTAAAAAAAGGGTCAAAATGTGCTCCACTCGGGCTGAAAACGCTTGTTTGGAACATTTCATTAATGTTGACTATAAATCATAAACTAAGCATTTTTCAGCTGAAATAATGAATGTAGTCCTCTTAATTCTTGCTTCTAAAGCATACGCAAGCAGAAATTTCAATGTACAATGATGTTTTTAAAAAAACAGTCAAAATGTGCTCCACTCGGGCTGAAAACGCTTGTTGGGGACATTTCATTAATGTTGACTATAAATCATAAACTAAGCATTTTTCAGCTGAAATAATGAATGTAGTCCTCTTAATTCTTGCTTCTAAAGCATACGCAAGCAGAAATTTCAATGTACAATGATGTTTTTAAAAAAACAGTCAAAATGTGCTCCACTCGGGCTGAAAACGCTTGTTTGGGACATTACATTAATGTTGACTATAAATCATAAACTAAGCATTTTTCAGCTGAAATAATGAATGTAGTCCTCTTAATTCTTGCTTCTAAAGCATACGCAAACAGAAATTTCAATGTACAATGATGTTTTTTAAAAAACGGTCAAAATGTGCTCCACTCGGGCTGAAAACGCTTGTTCGGAACATTTCCTTAATGTTGACTATAAATCATAAACTAAGCATTTTTCAGCTGAAATAATGAATGTAGTCCTCTTAATTCTTGCTTCTAAAGCATACGCAAGCAGAAATTTCAATGTACAATGATGTTTTTAAAAAAAACAGTCAAAATGCACTCCACTCGGGCTGAAAACGCTGTTGGGGACATTTCATTAATGTTGACTACAAATCAAAAACTAAGCATTTTTCAGCTGAAATAATGAATGTAGTCCTCTTAATTCTTGCTTCTAAAGCATACGCAAGCAGAAATTTCAATGTACAATGATGTTTTTAAAAAAAGGATCAAAATGTGCTCCACTCGGGCTGAAAACGCTTGTTTGGAACATTTCATTAATGTTGACTATAAATCATAAACTAAGCATTTTTCAGCTGAAATAATGAATGTAGTCCTCTTAATTCTTGCTTCTAAAGCATACGCAAGCAGAAATTTCAATGTACAATGATGTTTTTAAAAAAACAGTCAAAATGTGCTCCACTCGGGCTGAAAACGCTTGTTTGGGACATGACATTAATGTTGACTATAAATCATAAACTAAGCATTTTTCAGCTGAAATAATGAATGTAGTCCTCTTAATTCTTGCTTCTAAAGCATACGCAAGCAGAAATTTCAATGTACAATGATGTTTTTAAAAAAACAGTCAAAATGTGCTCCACTCGGGCTGAAAACGCTTGTTTGGGACATTTCATTAATGTTGACTATAAATCATAAACTAAGCATTTTTCAGCTGAAATAATGAATGTAGTCCTCTTAATTCTTGCTTCTAAAGCATACGCAAAAAGAAATTTCAATGTACAATGATGTTTTTTAAAAAACGGTCAAAATGTGCTCCACTCGGGCTGAAAACGCTTGTTCGGAACATTTCCTTAATGTTGACTATAAATCATAAACTAAGCATTTTTCAGCTGAAATAATGAATGTAGTCCTCTTAATTCTTGCTTCTAAAGCATACGCAAGCAGAAATTTCAATGTACAATGATGTTTTTAGAAAAAACAGTCAAAATGCGCTCCACTCGGGCTGAAAACGCTGTTGGGGACATTTCATTAATGTTGACTACAAATCAAAAACTAAGCATTTTTCAGCTGAAATAATGAATGTAGTCCTCTTAATTCTTGCTTCTAAAGCATACGCAAGCAGAAATTTCAATGTACAATGATGTTTTTAAAAAAACAGTCAAAATGTGCTCCACTCGGGCTGAAAACGCTTGTTTGGAACATTTCATTAATGTTGACTATAAATCATAAACTAAGCATTTTTCAGCTGAAATAATGAATGTAGTCCTCTTAATTCTTGCTTCTAAAGCATACGCAAGCAGAAATTTCAATGTACAATGATGTTTTTAAAAAAACAGTCAAAATGTGCTCCACTCGGGCTGAAAACGCTTGTTTGGGACATTTCATTAATGTTGACTATAAATCATAAACTAAGCATTTTTCAGCTGAAATAATGAATGTAGTCCTCTTAATTCTTGCTTCTAAAGCATACGCAAAAAGAAATTTCAATGTACAATGATGTTTTTTAAAAAACGGTCAAAATGTGCTCCACTCGGGCTGAAAACGCTTGTTCGGAACATTTCCTTAATGTTGACTATAAATCATAAACTAAGCATTTTTCAGCTGAAATAATGAATGTAGTCCTCTTAATTCTTGCTTCTAAAGCATACGCAAGCAGAAATTTCAATGTACAATGATGTTTTTAGAAAAAACAGTCAAAATGCGCTCCACTCGGGCTGAAAACGCTGTTGGGGACATTTCATTAATGTTGACTACAAATCAAAAACTAAGCATTTTTCAGCTGAAATAATGAATGTAGTCCTCTTAATTCTTGCTTCTAAAGCATACGCAAGCAGAAATTTCAATGTACAATGATGTTTTTAAAAAAACAGTCAAAATGTGCTCCACTCGGGCTGAAAACGCTTGTTTGGAACATTTCATTAATGTTGACTATAAATCATAAACTAAGCATTTTTCAGCTGAAATAATGAATGTAGTCCTCTTAATTCTTGCTTCTAAAGCATACGCAAGCAGAAATTTCAATGTACAATGATGTTTTTAAAAAAAGGGTCAAAATGTGCTCCACTCGGGCTGAAAACGCTTGTTTGGAACATTTCATTAATGTTGACTATAAATCATAAACTAAGCATTTTTCAGCTGAAATAATGAATGTAGTCCTCTTAATTCTTGCTTCTAAAGCATACGCAAGCAGAAATTTCAATGTACAATGATGTTTTTAAAAAAACGGTCAAAATGTGCTCCACTCGGGCTGAAAACGCTTGTTTGGAACATTTCCTTAATGTTGACTATAAATCATAAACTAAGCATTTTTCAGCTGAAATAATGAATGTAGTCCTCTTAATTCTTGCTTCTAAAGCATACGCAAGCAGAAATTTCAATGTACAATGATGTTTTTAAAAAAAGGGTCAAAATGTGCTCCACTCGGGCTGAAAACGCTTGTTTGGAACATTTCATTAATGTTGACTATAAATCATAAACTAAGCATTTTTCAGCTGAAATAATGAATGTAGTCCTCTTAATTCTTGCTTCTAAAGCATACGCAAGCAGAAATTTCAATGTACAATGATGTTTTTAAAAAAACGGTCAAAATGTGCTCCACTCGGGCTGAAAACGCTTGTTTGGAACATTTCCTTAATGTTGACTATAAATCATAAACTAAGCATTTTTCAGCTGAAATAATGAATGTAGTCCTCTTAATTCTTGCTTCTAAAGCATACGCAAGCAGAAATTTCAATGTACAATGATGTTTTTAAAAAAAACAGTCAAAATGTGCTCCACTCGGGCTGAAAACGCTGTTGGGGACATTTCATTAATGTTGACTACAAATCATAAACTAAGCATTTTTCAGCTGAAATAATGAATGTAGTCCTCTTAATTCTTGCTTCTAAAGCATTCGCAAGCAGAAATTTCAATGTACAATGATGTTTTTAAAAAAACAGTCAAAATGTGCTCCACTCGGGCTGAAAACGCTGTTGGGGACATTTCATTAATGTTGACTATAAATCATAAACTAAGCATTTTTCAGCTGAAATAATGAATGTAGTCCTCTTAATTCTTGCTTCTAAAGCATACGCAAGCAGAAATTTCAATGTACAATGATGTTTTTAAAAAAACAGTCAAAATGTGCTCCACTCGGGCTGAAAACGCTTGTTTGGGACATTACATTAATGTTGACTATAAATCATAAACTAAGCATTTTTCAGCTGAAATAATGAATGTAGTCCTCTTAATTCTTGCTTCTAAAGCATACGCAAACAGAAATTTCAATGTACAATGATGTTTTTTAAAAAACGGTCAAAATGTGCTCCACTCGGGCTGAAAACGCTTGTTCGGAACATTTCCTTAATGTTGACTATAAATCATAAACTAAGCATTTTTCCGCTGAAATAATGAATGTAGTCCTCTTAATTCTTGCTTCTAAAGCATACGCAAGCAGAAATTTCAATGTACAATGATGTTTTTAAAAAAAACAGTCAAAATGCGCTCCACTCGGGCTGAAAACGCTGTTGGGGACATTTCATTAATGTTGACTACAAATCAAAAACTAAGCATTTTTCAGCTGAAATAATGAATGTAGTCCTCTTAATTCTTGCTTCTAAAGCATACGCAAGCAGAAATTTCAATGTACAATGATGTTTTTAAAAAAAGGGTCAAAATGTGCTCCACTCGGGCTGAAAACGCTTGTTTGGAACATTTCATTAATGTTGACTATAAATCATAAACTAAGCATTTTTCAGCTGAAATAATGAATGTAGTCCTCTTAATTCTTGCTTCTAAAGCATACGCAAGCAGAAATTTCAATGTACAATGATGTTTTTAAAAAAACAGTCAAAATGTGCTCCACTCGGGCTGAAAACGCTTGTTGGGGACATTTCATTAATGTTGACTATAAATCATAAACTAAGCATTTTTCAGCTGAAATAATGAATGTAGTCCTCTTAATTCTTGCTTCTAAAGCATACGCAAGCAGAAATTTCAATGTACAATGATGTTTTTAAAAAAACAGTCAAAATGTGCTCCACTCGGGCTGAAAACGCTTGTTTGGGACATTACATTAATGTTGACTATAAATCATAAACTAAGCATTTTTCAGCTGAAATAATGAATGTAGTCCTCTTAATTCTTGCTTCTAAAGCATACGCAAACAGAAATTTCAATGTACAATGATGTTTTTTAAAAAACGGTCAAAATGTGCTCCACTCGGGCTGAAAACGCTTGTTCGGAACATTTCCTTAATGTTGACTATAAATCATAAACTAAGCATTTTTCAGCTGAAATAATGAATGTAGTCCTCTTAATTCTTGCTTCTAAAGCATACGCAAGCAGAAATTTCAATGTACAATGATGTTTTTAAAAAAAACAGTCAAAATGCACTCCACTCGGGCTGAAAACGCTGTTGGGGACATTTCATTAATGTTGACTACAAATCAAAAACTAAGCATTTTTCAGCTGAAATAATGAATGTAGTCCTCTTAATTCTTGCTTCTAAAGCATACGCAAGCAGAAATTTCAATGTACAATGATGTTTTTAAAAAAAGGATCAAAATGTGCTCCACTCGGGCTGAAAACGCTTGTTTGGAACATTTCATTAATGTTGACTATAAATCATAAACTAAGCATTTTTCAGCTGAAATAATGAATGTAGTCCTCTTAATTCTTGCTTCTAAAGCATACGCAAGCAGAAATTTCAATGTACAATGATGTTTTTAAAAAAACAGTCAAAATGTGCTCCACTCGGGCTGAAAACGCTTGTTTGGGACATGACATTAATGTTGACTATAAATCATAAACTAAGCATTTTTCAGCTGAAATAATGAATGTAGTCCTCTTAATTCTTGCTTCTAAAGCATACGCAAGCAGAAATTTCAATGTACAATGATGTTTTTAAAAAAACAGTCAAAATGTGCTCCACTCGGGCTGAAAACGCTTGTTTGGGACATTACATTAATGTTGACTATAAATCATAAACTAAGCATTTTTCAGCTGAAATAATGAATGTAGTCCTCTTAATTCTTGCTTCTAAAGCATACGCAAAAAGAAATTTCAATGTACAATGATGTTTTTTAAAAAACGGTCAAAATGTGCTCCACTCGGGCTGAAAACGCTTGTTCGGAACATTTCCTTAATGTTGACTATAAATCATAAACTAAGCATTTTTCAGCTGAAATAATGAATGTAGTCCTCTTAATTCTTGCTTCTAAAGCATACGCAAGCAGAAATTTCAATGTACAATGATGTTTTTAGAAAAAACAGTCAAAATGCGCTCCACTCGGGCTGAAAACGCTGTTGGGGACATTTCATTAATGTTGACTACAAATCAAAAACTAAGCATTTTTCAGCTGAAATAATGAATGTAGTCCTCTTAATTCTTGCTTCTAAAGCATACGCAAGCAGAAATTTCAATGTACAATGATGTTTTTAAAAAAACAGTCAAAATGTGCTCCACTCGGGCTGAAAACGCTTGTTTGGAACATTTCATTAATGTTGACTATAAATCATAAACTAAGCATTTTTCAGCTGAAATAATGAATGTAGTCCTCTTAATTCTTGCTTCTAAAGCATACGCAAGCAGAAATTTCAATGTACAATGATGTTTTTAAAAAAACGGTCAAAATGTGCTCCACTCGGGCTGAAAACGCTTGTTTGGAACATTTCCTTAATGTTGACTATAAATCATAAACTAAGCATTTTTCAGCTGAAATAATGAATGTAGTCCTCTTAATTCTTGCTTCTAAAGCATACGCAAGCAGAAATTTCAATGTACAATGATGTTTTTAAAAAAAGGGTCAAAATGTGCTCCACTCGGGCTGAAAACGCTTGTTTGGAACATTTCATTAATGTTGACTATAAATCATAAACTAAGCATTTTTCAGCTGAAATAATGAATGTAGTCCTCTTAATTCTTGCTTCTAAAGCATACGCAAGCAGAAATTTCAATGTACAATGATGTTTTTAAAAAAACAGTCAAAATGTGCTCCACTCGGGCTGAAAACGCTTGTTTGGGACATGACATTAATGTTGACTATAAATCATAAACTAAGCATTTTTCAGCTGAAATAATGAATGTAGTCCTCTTAATTCTTGCTTCTAAAGCATACGCAAGCAGAAATTTCAATGTACAATGATGTTTTTAAAAAAACAGTCAAAATGTGCTCCACTCGGGCTGAAAACGCTTGTTTGGGACATTACATTAATGTTGACTATAAATCATAAACTAAGCATTTTTCAGCTGAAATAATGAATGTAGTCCTCTTAATTCTGGCTTCTAAAGCATACGCAAACAGAAATTTCAATGTACAATGATGTTTTTTAAAAAACGGTCAAAATGTGCTCCACTCGGGCTGAAAACGCTTGTTCGGAACATTTCCTTAATGTTGACTATAAATCATAAACTAAGCATTTTTCAGCTGAAATAATGAATGTAGTCCTCTTAATTCTTGCTTCTAAAGCATACGCAAGCAGAAATTTCAATGTACAATGATGTTTTTAAAAAAAACAGTCAAAATGCGCTCCACTCGGGCTGAAAACGCTGTTGGGGACATTTCATTAATGTTGACTACAAATCAAAAACTAAGCATTTTTCAGCTGAAATAATGAATGTAGTCCTCTTAATTCTTGCTTCTAAAGCATACGCAAGCAGAAATTTCAATGTACAATGATGTTTTTAAAAAAAGGGTCAAAATGTGCTCCACTCGGGCTGAAAACGCTTGTTTGGAACATTTCATTAATGTTGACTATAAATCATAAACTAAGCATTTTTCAGCTGAAATAATGAATGTAGTCCTCTTAATTCTTGCTTCTAAAGCATACGCAAGCAGAAATTTCAATGTACAATGATGTTTTTAAAAAAACAGTCAAAATGTGCTCCACTCGGGCTGAAAACGCTTGTTTGGGACATGACATTAATGTTGACTATAAATCATAAACTAAGCATTTTTCAGCTGAAATAATGAATGTAGTCCTCTTAATTCTTGCTTCTAAAGCATACGCAAGCAGAAATTTCAATGTACAATGATGTTTTTAAAAAAACAGTCAAAATGTGCTCCACTCGGGCTGAAAACGCTTGTTTGGGACATTACATTAATGTTGACTATAAATCATAAACTAAGCATTTTTCAGCTGAAATAATGAATGTAGTCCTCTTAATTCTTGCTTCTAAAGCATACGCAAAAAGAAATTTCAATGTACAATGATGTTTTTTAAAAAACGGTCAAAATGTGCTCCACTCGGGCTGAAAACGCTTGTTCGGAACATTTCCTTAATGTTGACTATAAATCATAAACTAAGCATTTTTCAGCTGAAATAATGAATGTAGTCCTCTTAATTCTTGCTTCTAAAGCATACGCAAGCAGAAATTTCAATGTACAATGATGTTTTTAGAAAAAACAGTCAAAATGCGCTCCACTCGGGCTGAAAACGCTGTTGGGGACATTTCATTAATGTTGACTACAAATCAAAAACTAAGCATTTTTCAGCTGAAATAATGAATGTAGTCCTCTTAATTCTTGCTTCTAAAGCATACGCAAGCAGAAATTTCAATGTACAATGATGTTTTTAAAAAAAGGGTCAAAATGTGCTCCACTCGGGCTGAAAACGCTTGTTTGGAACATTTCATTAATGTTGACTATAAATCATAAACTAAGCATTTTTCAGCTGAAATAATGAATGTAGTCCTCTTAATTCTTGCTTCTAAAGCATACGCAAGCAGAAATTTCAATGTACAATGATGTTTTTAAAAAAACGGTCAAAATGTGCTCCACTCGGGCTGAAAACGCTTGTTTGGAACATTTCCTTAATGTTGACTATAAATCATAAACTAAGCATTTTTCAGCTGAAATAATGAATGTAGTCCTCTTAATTCTTGCTTCTAAAGCATACGCAAGCAGAAATTTCAATGTACAATGATGTTTTTAAAAAAAACAGTCAAAATGTGCTCCACTCGGGCTGAAAACGCTGTTGGGGACATTTCATTAATGTTGACTACAAATCAAAAACTAAGCATTTTTCAGCTGAAATAATGAATGTAGTCCTCTTAATTCTTGCTTCTAAAGCATTCGCAAGCAGAAATTTCAATGTACAATGATGTTTTTAAAAAAACAGTCAAAATGTGCTCCACTCGGGCTGAAAACGCTGTTGGGGACATTTCATTAATGTTGACTATAAATCATAAACTAAGCATTTTTCAGCTGAAATAATGAATGTAGTCCTCTTAATTCTTGCTTCTAAAGCATACGCAAGCAGAAATTTCAATGTACAATGATGTTTTTAAAAAAACAGTCAAAATGTGCTCCACTCGGGCTGAAAACGCTTGTTTGGGACATTACATTAATGTTGACTATAAATCATAAACTAAGCATTTTTCAGCTGAAATAATGAATGTAGTCCTCTTAATTCTTGCTTCTAAAGCATACGCAAACAGAAATTTCAATGTACAATGATGTTTTTTAAAAAACGGTCAAAATGTGCTCCACTCGGGCTGAAAACGCTTGTTCGGAACATTTCCTTAATGTTGACTATAAATCATAAACTAAGCATTTTTCAGCTGAAATAATGAATGTAGTCCTCTTAATTCTTGCTTCTAAAGCATACGCAAGCAGAAATTTCAATGTACAATGATGTTTTTAAAAAAAACAGTCAAAATGCGCTCCACTCGGGCTGAAAACGCTGTTGGGGACATTTCATTAATGTTGACTACAAATCAAAAACTAAGCATTTTTCAGCTGAAATAATGAATGTAGTCCTCTTAATTCTTGCTTCTAAAGCATACGCAAGCAGAAATTTCAATGTACAATGATGTTTTTAAAAAAAGGGTCAAAATGTGCTCCACTCGGGCTGAAAACGCTTGTTTGGAACATTTCATTAATGTTGACTATAAATCATAAACTAAGCATTTTTCAGCTGAAATAATGAATGTAGTCCTCTTAATTCTTGCTTCTAAAGCATACGCAAGCAGAAATTTCAATGTACAATGATGTTTTTAAAAAAACAGTCAAAATGTGCTCCACTCGGGCTGAAAACGCTTGTTGGGGACATTTCATTAATGTTGACTATAAATCATAAACTAAGCATTTTTCAGCTGAAATAATGAATGTAGTCCTCTTAATTCTTGCTTCTAAAGCATACGCAAGCAGAAATTTCAATGTACAATGATGTTTTTAAAAAAACAGTCAAAATGTGCTCCACTCGGGCTGAAAACGCTTGTTTGGGACATTACATTAATGTTGACTATAAATCATAAACTAAGCATTTTTCAGCTGAAATAATGAATGTAGTCCTCTTAATTCTTGCTTCTAAAGCATACGCAAACAGAAATTTCAATGTACAATGATGTTTTTTAAAAAACGGTCAAAATGTGCTCCACTCGGGCTGAAAACGCTTGTTCGGAACATTTCCTTAATGTTGACTATAAATCATAAACTAAGCATTTTTCAGCTGAAATAATGAATGTAGTCCTCTTAATTCTTGCTTCTAAAGCATACGCAAGCAGAAATTTCAATGTACAATGATGTTTTTAAAAAAAACAGTAAAAATGCACTCCACTCGGGCTGAAAACGCTGTTGGGGACATTTCATTAATGTTGACTACAAATCAAAAACTAAGCATTTTTCAGCTGAAATAATGAATGTAGTCCTCTTAATTCTTGCTTCTAAAGCATACGCAAGCAGAAATTTCAATGTACAATGATGTTTTTAAAAAAAGGATCAAAATGTGCTCCACTCGGGCTGAAAACGCTTGTTTGGAACATTTCATTAATGTTGACTATAAATCATAAACTAAGCATTTTTCAGCTGAAATAATGAATGTAGTCCTCTTAATTCTTGCTTCTAAAGCATACGCAAGCAGAAATTTCAATGTACAATGATGTTTTTAAAAAAACAGTCAAAATGTGCTCCACTCGGGCTGAAAACGCTTGTTTGGGACATGACATTAATGTTGACTATAAATCATAAACTAAGCATTTTTCAGCTGAAATAATGAATGTAGTCCTCTTAATTCTTGCTTCTAAAGCATACGCAAGCAGAAATTTCAATGTACAATGATGTTTTTAAAAAAACAGTCAAAATGTGCTCCACTCGGGCTGAAAACGCTTGTTTGGGACATTTCATTAATGTTGACTATAAATCATAAACTAAGCATTTTTCAGCTGAAATAATGAATGTAGTCCTCTTAATTCTTGCTTCTAAAGCATACGCAAAAAGAAATTTCAATGTACAATGATGTTTTTTAAAAAACGGTCAAAATGTGCTCCACTCGGGCTGAAAACGCTTGTTCGGAACATTTCCTTAATGTTGACTATAAATCATAAACTAAGCATTTTTCAGCTGAAATAATGAATGTAGTCCTCTTAATTCTTGCTTCTAAAGCATACGCAAGCAGAAATTTCAATGTACAATGATGTTTTTAGAAAAAACAGTCAAAATGCGCTCCACTCGGGCTGAAAACGCTGTTGGGGACATTTCATTAATGTTGACTACAAATCAAAAACTAAGCATTTTTCAGCTGAAATAATGAATGTAGTCCTCTTAATTCTTGCTTCTAAAGCATACGCAAGCAGAAATTTCAATGTACAATGATGTTTTTAAAAAAACAGTCAAAATGTGCTCCACTCGGGCTGAAAACGCTTGTTTGGAACATTTCCTTAATGTTGACTATAAATCATAAACTAAGCATTTTTCAGCTGAAATAATGAATGTAGTCCTCTTAATTCTTGCTTCTAAAGCATACGCAAGCAGAAATTTCAATGTACAATGATGTTTTTAAAAAAACGGTCAAAATGTGCTCCACTCGGGCTGAAAACGCTTGTTTGGAACATTTCCTTAATGTTGACTATAAATCATAAACTAAGCATTTTTCAGCTGAAATAATGAATGTAGTCCTCTTAATTCTTGCTTCTAAAGCATACGCAAGCAGAAATTTCAATGTACAATGATGTTTTTAAAAAAAGGGTCAAAATGTGCTCCACTCGGGCTGAAAACGCTTGTTTGGAACATTTCATTAATGTTGACTATAAATCATAAACTAAGCATTTTTCAGCTGAAATAATGAATGTAGTCCTCTTAATTCTTGCTTCTAAAGCATACGCAAGCAGAAATTTCAATGTACAATGATGTTTTTAAAAAAACAGTCAAAATGTGCTCCACTCGGGCTGAAAACGCTTGTTTGGGACATGACATTAATGTTGACTATAAATCATAAACTAAGCATTTTTCAGCTGAAATAATGAATGTAGTCCTCTTAATTCTTGCTTCTAAAGCATACGCAAGCAGAAATTTCAATGTACAATGATGTTTTTAAAAAAAGGGTCAAAATGTGCTCCACTCGGGCTGAAAACGCTTGTTTGGAACATTTCATTAATGTTGACTATAAATCATAAACTAAGCATTTTTCAGCTGAAATAATGAATGTAGTCCTCTTAATTCTTGCTTCTAAAGCATACGCAAGCAGAAATTTCAATGTACAATGATGTTTTTAAAAAAACGGTCAAAATGTGCTCCACTCGGGCTGAAAACGCTTGTTTGGAACATTTCCTTAATGTTGACTATAAATCATAAACTAAGCATTTTTCAGCTGAAATAATGAATGTAGTCCTCTTAATTCTTGCTTCTAAAGCATACGCAAGCAGAAATTTCAATGTACAATGATGTTTTTAAAAAAAACAGTCAAAATGTGCTCCACTCGGGCTGAAAACGCTGTTGGGGACATTTCATTAATGTTGACTACAAATCAAAAACTAAGCATTTTTCAGCTGAAATAATGAATGTAGTCCTCTTAATTCTTGCTTCTAAAGCATTCGCAAGCAGAAATTTCAATGTACAATGATGTTTTTAAAAAAACAGTCAAAATGTGCTCCACTCGGGCTGAAAACGCTGTTGGGGACATTTCATTAATGTTGACTATAAATCATAAACTAAGCATTTTTCAGCTGAAATAATGAATGTAGTCCTCTTAATTCTTGCTTCTAAAGCATACGCAAGCAGAAATTTCAATGTACAATGATGTTTTTAAAAAAACAGTCAAAATGTGCTCCACTCGGGCTGAAAACGCTTGTTTGGGACATTACATTAATGTTGACTATAAATCATAAACTAAGCATTTTTCAGCTGAAATAATGAATGTAGTCCTCTTAATTCTTGCTTCTAAAGCATACGCAAACAGAAATTTCAATGTACAATGATGTTTTTTAAAAAACGGTCAAAATGTGCTCCACTCGGGCTGAAAACGCTTGTTCGGAACATTTCCTTAATGTTGACTATAAATCATAAACTAAGCATTTTTCCGCTGAAATAATGAATGTAGTCCTCTTAATTCTTGCTTCTAAAGCATACGCAAGCAGAAATTTCAATGTACAATGATGTTTTTAAAAAAAACAGTCAAAATGCGCTCCACTCGGGCTGAAAACGCTGTTGGGGACATTTCATTAATGTTGACTACAAATCAAAAACTAAGCATTTTTCAGCTGAAATAATGAATGTAGTCCTCTTAATTCTTGCTTCTAAAGCATACGCAAGCAGAAATTTCAATGTACAATGATGTTTTTAAAAAAAGGGTCAAAATGTGCTCCACTCGGGCTGAAAACGCTTGTTTGGAACATTTCATTAATGTTGACTATAAATCATAAACTAAGCATTTTTCAGCTGAAATAATGAATGTAGTCCTCTTAATTCTTGCTTCTAAAGCATACGCAAGCAGAAATTTCAATGTACAATGATGTTTTTAAAAAAACAGTCAAAATGTGCTCCACTCGGGCTGAAAACGCTTGTTGGGGACATTTCATTAATGTTGACTATAAATCATAAACTAAGCATTTTTCAGCTGAAATAATGAATGTAGTCCTCTTAATTCTTGCTTCTAAAGCATACGCAAGCAGAAATTTCAATGTACAATGATGTTTTTAAAAAAACAGTCAAAATGTGCTCCACTCGGGCTGAAAACGCTTGTTTGGGACATTACATTAATGTTGACTATAAATCATAAATTAAGCATTTTTCAGCTGAAATAATGAATGTAGTCCTCTTAATTCTTGCTTCTAAAGCATACGCAAACAGAAATTTCAATGTACAATGATGTTTTTTAAAAAACGGTCAAAATGTGCTCCACTCGGGCTGAAAACGCTTGTTCGGAACATTTCCTTAATGTTGACTATAAATCATAAACTAAGCATTTTTCAGCTGAAATAATGAATGTAGTCCTCTTAATTCTTGCTTCTAAAGCATACGCAAGCAGAAATTTCAATGTACAATGATGTTTTTAAAAAAAACAGTCAAAATGCACTCCACTCGGGCTGAAAACGCTGTTGGGGACATTTCATTAATGTTGACTACAAATCAAAAACTAAGCATTTTTCAGCTGAAATAATGAATGTAGTCCTCTTAATTCTTGCTTCTAAAGCATACGCAAGCAGAAATTTCAATGTACAATGATGTTTTTAAAAAAAGGATCAAAATGTGCTCCACTCGGGCTGAAAACGCTTGTTTGGAACATTTCATTAATGTTGACTATAAATCATAAACTAAGCATTTTTCAGCTGAAATAATGAATGTAGTCCTCTTAATTCTTGCTTCTAAAGCATACGCAAGCAGAAATTTCAATGTACAATGATGTTTTTAAAAAAACAGTCAAAATGTGCTCCACTCGGGCTGAAAACGCTTGTTTGGGACATGACATTAATGTTGACTATAAATCATAAACTAAGCATTTTTCAGCTGAAATAATGAATGTAGTCCTCTTAATTCTTGCTTCTAAAGCATACGCAAGCAGAAATTTCAATGTACAATGATGTTTTTAAAAAAACAGTCAAAATGTGCTCCACTCGGGCTGAAAACGCTTGTTTGGGACATTACATTAATGTTGACTATAAATCATAAACTAAGCATTTTTCAGCTGAAATAATGAATGTAGTCCTCTTAATTCTTGCTTCTAAAGCATACGCAAAAAGAAATTTCAATGTACAATGATGTTTTTTAAAAAACGGTCAAAATGTGCTCCACTCGGGCTGAAAACGCTTGTTCGGAACATTTCCTTAATGTTGACTATAAATCATAAACTAAGCATTTTTCAGCTGAAATAATGAATGTAGTCCTCTTAATTCTTGCTTCTAAAGCATACGCAAGCAGAAATTTCAATGTACAATGATGTTTTTAGAAAAAACAGTCAAAATGCGCTCCACTCGGGCTGAAAACGCTGTTGGGGACATTTCATTAATGTTGACTACAAATCAAAAACTAAGCATTTTTCAGCTGAAATAATGAATGTAGTCCTCTTAATTCTTGCTTCTAAAGCATACGCAAGCAGAAATTTCAATGTACAATGATGTTTTTAAAAAAACAGTCAAAATGTGCTCCACTCGGGCTGAAAACGCTTGTTTGGAACATTTCATTAATGTTGACTATAAATCATAAACTAAGCATTTTTCAGCTGAAATAATGAATGTAGTCCTCTTAATTCTTGCTTCTAAAGCATACGCAAGCAGAAATTTCAATGTACAATGATGTTTTTAAAAAAACGGTCAAAATGTGCTCCACTCGGGCTGAAAACGCTTGTTTGGAACATTTCATTAATGTTGACTATAAATCATAAACTAAGCATTTTTCAGCTGAAATAATGAATGTAGTCCTCTTAATTCTTGCTTCTAAAGCATACGCAAGCAGAAATTTCAATGTACAATGATGTTTTTAAAAAAACAGTCAAAATGTGCTCCACTCGGGCTGAAAACGCTTGTTTGGGACATGACATTAATGTTGACTATAAATCATAAACTAAGCATTTTTCAGCTGAAATAATGAATGTAGTCCTCTTAATTCTTGCTTCTAAAGCATACGCAAGCAGAAATTTCAATGTACAATGATGTTTTTAAAAAAAGGGTCAAAATGTGCTCCACTCGGGCTGAAAACGCTTGTTTGGAACATTTCATTAATGTTGACTATAAATCATAAACTAAGCATTTTTCAGCTGAAATAATGAATGTAGTCCTCTTAATTCTTGCTTCTAAAGCATACGCAAGCAGAAATTTCAATGTACAATGATGTTTTTAAAAAAACGGTCAAAATGTGCTCCACTCGGGCTGAAAACGCTTGTTTGGAACATTTCCTTAATGTTGACTATAAATCATAAACTAAGCATTTTTCAGCTGAAATAATGAATGTAGTCCTCTTAATTCTTGCTTCTAAAGCATACGCAAGCAGAAATTTCAATGTACAATGATGTTTTTAAAAAAAACAGTCAAAATGTGCTCCACTCGGGCTGAAAACGCTGTTGGGGACATTTCATTAATGTTGACTACAAATCAAAAACTAAGCATTTTTCAGCTGAAATAATGAATGTAGTCCTCTTAATTCTTGCTTCTAAAGCATTCGCAAGCAGAAATTTCAATGTACAATGATGTTTTTAAAAAAACAGTCAAAATGTGCTCCACTCGGGCTGAAAACGCTGTTGGGGACATTTCATTAATGTTGACTATAAATCATAAACTAAGCATTTTTCAGCTGAAATAATGAATGTAGTCCTCTTAATTCTTGCTTCTAAAGCATACGCAAGCAGAAATTTCAATGTACAATGATGTTTTTAAAAAAACAGTCAAAATGTGCTCCACTCGGGCTGAAAACGCTTGTTTGGGACATTACATTAATGTTGACTATAAATCATAAACTAAGCATTTTTCAGCTGAAATAATGAATGTAGTCCTCTTAATTCTTGCTTCTAAAGCATACGCAAACAGAAATTTCAATGTACAATGATGTTTTTTAAAAAACGGTCAAAATGTGCTCCACTCGGGCTGAAAACGCTTGTTCGGAACATTTCCTTAATGTTGACTATAAATCATAAACTAAGCATTTTTCCGCTGAAATAATGAATGTAGTCCTCTTAATTCTTGCTTCTAAAGCATACGCAAGCAGAAATTTCAATGTACAATGATGTTTTTAAAAAAAACAGTCAAAATGCGCTCCACTCGGGCTGAAAACGCTGTTGGGGACATTTCATTAATGTTGACTACAAATCAAAAACTAAGCATTTTTCAGCTGAAATAATGAATGTAGTCCTCTTAATTCTTGCTTCTAAAGCATACGCAAGCAGAAATTTCAATGTACAATGATGTTTTTAAAAAAAGGGTCAAAATGTGCTCCACTCGGGCTGAAAACGCTTGTTTGGAACATTTCATTAATGTTGACTATAAATCATAAACTAAGCATTTTTCAGCTGAAATAATGAATGTAGTCCTCTTAATTCTTGCTTCTAAAGCATACGCAAGCAGAAATTTCAATGTACAATGATGTTTTTAAAAAAACAGTCAAAATGTGCTCCACTCGGGCTGAAAACGCTTGTTGGGGACATTTCATTAATGTTGACTATAAATCATAAACTAAGCATTTTTCAGCTGAAATAATGAATGTAGTCCTCTTAATTCTTGCTTCTAAAGCATACGCAAGCAGAAATTTCAATGTACAATGATGTTTTTAAAAAAACAGTCAAAATGTGCTCCACTCGGGCTGAAAACGCTTGTTTGGGACATTACATTAATGTTGACTATAAATCATAAACTAAGCATTTTTCAGCTGAAATAATGAATGTAGTCCTCTTAATTCTTGCTTCTAAAGCATACGCAAACAGAAATTTCAATGTACAATGATGTTTTTTAAAAAACGGTCAAAATGTGCTCCACTCGGGCTGAAAACGCTTGTTCGGAACATTTCCTTAATGTTGACTATAAATCATAAACTAAGCATTTTTCAGCTGAAATAATGAATGTAGTCCTCTTAATTCTTGCTTCTAAAGCATACGCAAGCAGAAATTTCAATGTACAATGATGTTTTTAAAAAAAACAGTCAAAATGCACTCCACTCGGGCTGAAAACGCTGTTGGGGACATTTCATTAATGTTGACTACAAATCAAAAACTAAGCATTTTTCAGCTGAAATAATGAATGTAGTCCTCTTAATTCTTGCTTCTAAAGCATACGCAAGCAGAAATTTCAATGTACAATGATGTTTTTAAAAAAAGGATCAAAATGTGCTCCACTCGGGCTGAAAACGCTTGTTTGGAACATTTCATTAATGTTGACTATAAATCATAAACTAAGCATTTTTCAGCTGAAATAATGAATGTAGTCCTCTTAATTCTTGCTTCTAAAGCATACGCAAGCAGAAATTTCAATGTACAATGATGTTTTTAAAAAAACAGTCAAAATGTGCTCCACTCGGGCTGAAAACGCTTGTTTGGGACATGACATTAATGTTGACTATAAATCATAAACTAAGCATTTTTCAGCTGAAATAATGAATGTAGTCCTCTTAATTCTTGCTTCTAAAGCATACGCAAGCAGAAATTTCAATGTACAATGATGTTTTTAAAAAAACAGTCAAAATGTGCTCCACTCGGGCTGAAAACGCTTGTTTGGGACATTACATTAATGTTGACTATAAATCATAAACTAAGCATTTTTCAGCTGAAATAATGAATGTAGTCCTCTTAATTCTTGCTTCTAAAGCATACGCAAAAAGAAATTTCAATGTACAATGATGTTTTTTAAAAAACGGTCAAAATGTGCTCCACTCGGGCTGAAAACGCTTGTTCGGAACATTTCCTTAATGTTGACTATAAATCATAAACTAAGCATTTTTCAGCTGAAATAATGAATGTAGTCCTCTTAATTCTTGCTTCTAAAGCATACGCAAGCAGAAATTTCAATGTACAATGATGTTTTTAGAAAAAACAGTCAAAATGCGCTCCACTCGGGCTGAAAACGCTGTTGGGGACATTTCATTAATGTTGACTACAAATCAAAAACTAAGCATTTTTCAGCTGAAATAATGAATGTAGTCCTCTTAATTCTTGCTTCTAAAGCATACGCAAGCAGAAATTTCAATGTACAATGATGTTTTTAAAAAAACAGTCAAAATGTGCTCCACTCGGGCTGAAAACGCTTGTTTGGAACATTTCATTAATGTTGACTATAAATCATAAACTAAGCATTTTTCAGCTGAAATAATGAATGTAGTCCTCTTAATTCTTGCTTCTAAAGCATACGCAAGCAGAAATTTCAATGTACAATGATGTTTTTAAAAAAACGGTCAAAATGTGCTCCACTCGGGCTGAAAACGCTTGTTTGGAACATTTCCTTAATGTTGACTATAAATCATAAACTAAGCATTTTTCAGCTGAAATAATGAATGTAGTCCTCTTAATTCTTGCTTCTAAAGCATACGCAAGCAGAAATTTCAATGTACAATGATGTTTTTAAAAAAAGGGTCAAAATGTGCTCCACTCGGGCTGAAAACGCTTGTTTGGAACATTTCATTAATGTTGACTATAAATCATAAACTAAGCATTTTTCAGCTGAAATAATGAATGTAGTCCTCTTAATTCTTGCTTCTAAAGCATACGCAAGCAGAAATTTCAATGTACAATGATGTTTTTAAAAAAACAGTCAAAATGTGCTCCACTCGGGCTGAAAACGCTTGTTTGGGACATGACATTAATGTTGACTATAAATCATAAACTAAGCATTTTTCAGCTGAAATAATGAATGTAGTCCTCTTAATTCTTGCTTCTAAAGCATACGCAAGCAGAATTTTCAATGTACAATGATGTTTTTAAAAAAACAGTCAAAATGTGCTCCACTCGGGCTGAAAACGCTTGTTTGGGACATTACATTAATGTTGACTATAAATCATAAACTAAGCATTTTTCAGCTGAAATAATGAATGTAGTCCTCTTAATTCTTGCTTCTAAAGCATACGCAAAAAGAAATTTCAATGTACAATGATGTTTTTTAAAAAACGGTCAAAATGTGCTCCACTCGGGCTGAAAACGCTTGTTCGGAACATTTCCTTAATGTTGACTATAAATCATAAACTAAGCATTTTTCAGCTGAAATAATGAATGTAGTCCTCTTAATTCTTGCTTCTAAAGCATACGCAAGCAGAAATTTCAATGTACAATGATGTTTTTAAAAAAAACAGTCAAAATGCGCTCCACTCGGGCTGAAAACGCTGTTGGGGACATTTCATTAATGTTGACTACAAATCAAAAACTAAGCATTTTTCAGCTGAAATAATGAATGTAGTCCTCTTAATTCTTGCTTCTAAAGCATACGCAAGCAGAAATTTCAATGTACAATGATGTTTTTAAAAAAGCAGTCAAAATGTGCTCCACTCGGGCTGAAAACGCTTGTTTGGGACATGACATTAATGTTGACTATAAATCATAAACTAAGCATTTTTCAGCTGAAATAATGAATGTAGTCCTCTTAATTCTTGCTTCTAAAGCATACGCAAAAAGAAATTTCAATGTACAATGATGTTTTTTAAAAAACGGTCAAAATGTGCTCCACTCGGGCTGAAAACGTTTGTTCGGAACATTTCCTTAATGTTGACTATAAATCATAAACTAAGCATTTTTCAGCTGAAATAATGAATGTAGTCCTCTTAATTCTTGCTTCTAAAGCATACGCAAGCAGAAATTTCAATGTACAATGATGTTTTTAAAAAAAACAGTCAAAATGCGCTCCACTCGGGCTGAAAACGCTGTTGGGGACATTTCATTAATGTTGACTACAAATCAAAAACTAAGCATTTTTCAGCTGAAATAATGAATGTAGTCCTCTTAATTCTTGCTTCTAAAGCATACGCAAGCAGAAATTTCAATGTACAATGATGTTTTTAAAAAAAGGGTCAAAATGTGCTCCACTCGGGCTGAAAACGCTTGTTTGGAACATTTCATTAATGTTGACTATAAATCATAAACTAAGCATTTTTCAGCTGAAATAATGAATGTAGTCCTCTTAATTCTTGCTTCTAAAGCATACGCAAGCAGAAATTTCAATGTACAATGATGTTTTTAAAAAAACAGTCAAAATGTGCTCCACTCGGGCTGAAAACGCTTGTTTGGGACATGACATTAATGTTGACTATAAATCATAAACTAAGCATTTTTCAGCTGAAATAATGAATGTAGTCCTCTTAATTCTTGCTTCTAAAGCATACGCAAAAAGAAATTTCAATGTACAATGATGTTTTTTAAAAAACGGTCAAAATGTGCTCCACTCGGGCTGAAAACGCTTGTTCGGAACATTTCCTTAATGTTGACTATAAATCATAAACTAAGCATTTTTCAGCTGAAATAATGAATGTAGTCCTCTTAATTCTTGCTTCTAAAGCATACGCAAGCAGAAATTTCAATGTACAATGATGTTTTTAAAAAAAACAGTCAAAATGCGCTCCACTCGGGCTGAAAACGCTTTTGGGGACATTTCATTAATGTTGACTACAAATCAAAAACAGCATTTTTCAGCTGAAAAAATGAATGTAGTCCTCTTAATTCTTGCTTCTAAAGCATACGCAAGCAGAAATTTCAATGTACAATGATGTTTTTAAAAAAGGGTCAAAATGTGCTCCACTCGGGCTGAAAACGCTTGTTTGGAACATTTCATTAATGTTGACTATAAATCATAAACTAAGCATTTTTCAGCTGAAATAATGAATGTAGTCCTCTTAATTCTTGCTTCTAAAGCATACGCAAGCAGAAATTTCAATGTACAATGATGTTTTTAAAAAAACAGTCAAAATGTGCTCCACTCGGGCTGAAAACGCTTGTTTGGGACATGACATTAATGTTGACTATAAATCGTAAACTAAGCATTTTTCAGCTGAAATAATGAATGTAGTCCTCTTAATTCTTGCTTCTAAAGCATACGCAAGCAGAAATTTCAATGTACAATGATGTTTTTAAAAAAACAGTCAAAATGTGCTCCACTCGGGCTGAAAACGCTTGTTTGGGACATTACATTAATGTTAACTATAAATCATAAACTAAGCATTTTTCAGCTGAAATAATGAATGTAGTCCTCTTAATTCTTGCTTCTAAAGCATACGCAAAAAGAAATTTCAATGTACAATGATGTTTTTTAAAAAACGGTCAAAATGTGCTCCACTCGGGCTGAAAACGCTTGTTCGGAACATTTCCTTAATGTTGACTATAAATCATAAACTAAGCATTTTTCAGCTGAAATAATGAATGTAGTCCTCTTAATTCTTGCTTCTAAAGCATACGCAAGCAGAAATTTCAATGTACAATGATGTTTTTAAAAAAAACAGTCAAAATGCGCTCCACTCGGGCTGAAAACGCTGTTGGGGACATTTCATTAATGTTGACTACAAATCAAAAACTAAGCATTTTTCAGCTGAAATAATGAAAGTAGTCCTCTTAATTCTTGCTTCTAAAGCATACGCAAGCAGAAATTTCAATGTACAATGATGTTTTTAAAAAAAACAGTCAAAATGTGCTCCACTCGGGCTGAAAACGCTGTTGGGGACATTTCATTAATGTTGACTACAAATCAAAAACTAAGCATTTTTCAGCTGAAATAATGAATGTAGTCCTCTTAATTCTTGCTTCTAAAGCATTCGCAAGCAGAAATTTCAATGTACAATGATGTTTTTAAAAAAACAGTCAAAATGTGCTCCACTCGGGCTGAAAACGCTGTTGGGGACATTTCATTAATGTTGACTATAAATCATAAACTAAGCATTTTTCAGCTGAAATAATGAATGTAGTCCTCTTAATTCTTGCTTCTAAAGCATACGCAAGCAGAAATTTCAATGTACAATGATGTTTTTAAAAAAACAGTCAAAATGTGCTCCACTCGGGCTGAAAACGCTTGTTTGGGACATTACATTAATGTTGACTATAAATCATAAACTAAGCATTTTTCAGCTGAAATAATGAATGTAGTCCTCTTAATTCTTGCTTCTAAAGCATACGCAAGCAGAAATTTCAATGTACAATGATGTTTTTAAAAAAACAGTCAAAATGTGCTCCACTCGGGCTGAAAACGCTTGTTGGGGACATTTCATTAATGTTGACTATAAATCATAAACTAAGCATTTTTCAGCTGAAATAATGAATGTAGTCCTCTTAATTCTTGCTTCTAAAGCATACGCAAGCAGAAATTTCAATGTACAATGATGTTTTTAAAAAAACAGTCAAAATGTGCTCCACTCGGGCTGAAAACGCTTGTTTGGGACATTACATTAATGTTGACTATAAATCATAAACTAAGCATTTTTCAGCTGAAATAATGAATGTAGTCCTCTTAATTCTTGCTTCTAAAGCATACGCAAACAGAAATTTCAATGTACAATGATGTTTTTTAAAAAACGGTCAAAATGTGCTCCACTCGGGCTGAAAACGCTTGTTCGGAACATTTCCTTAATGTTGACTATAAATCATAAACTAAGCATTTTTCAGCTGAAATAATGAATGTAGTCCTCTTAATTCTTGCTTCTAAAGCATACGCAAGCAGAAATTTCAATGTACAATGATGTTTTTAAAAAAAACAGTCAAAATGCACTCCACTCGGGCTGAAAACGCTGTTGGGGACATTTCATTAATGTTGACTACAAATCAAAAACTAAGCATTTTTCAGCTGAAATAATGAATGTAGTCCTCTTAATTCTTGCTTCTAAAGCATACGCAAGCAGAAATTTCAATGTACAATGATGTTTTTAAAAAAAGGATCAAAATGTGCTCCACTCGGGCTGAAAACGCTTGTTTGGAACATTTCATTAATGTTGACTATAAATCATAAACTAAGCATTTTTCAGCTGAAATAATGAATGTAGTCCTCTTAATTCTTGCTTCTAAAGCATACGCAAGCAGAAATTTCAATGTACAATGATGTTTTTAAAAAAACAGTCAAACTGTGCTCCACTCGGGCTGAAAACGCTTGTTTGGGACATGACATTAATGTTGACTATAAATCATAAACTAAGCATTTTTCAGCTGAAATAATGAATGTAGTCCTCTTAATTCTTGCTTCTAAAGCATACGCAAGCAGAAATTTCAATGTACAATGATGTTTTTAAAAAAACAGTCAAAATGTGCTCCACTCGGGCTGAAAACGCTTGTTTGGGACATTTCATTAATGTTGACTATAAATCATAAACTAAGCATTTTTCAGCTGAAATAATGAATGTAGTCCTCTTAATTCTTGCTTCTAAAGCATACGCAAAAAGAAATTTCAATGTACAATGATGTTTTTTAAAAAACGGTCAAAATGTGCTCCACTCGGGCTGAAAACGCTTGTTCGGAACATTTCCTTAATGTTGACTATAAATCATAAACTAAGCATTTTTCAGCTGAAATAATGAATGTAGTCCTCTTAATTCTTGCTTCTAAAGCATACGCAAGCAGAAATTTCAATGTACAATGATGTTTTTAGAAAAAACAGTCAAAATGCGCTCCACTCGGGCTGAAAACGCTGTTGGGGACATTTCATTAATGTTGACTACAAATCAAAAACTAAGCATTTTTCAGCTGAAATAATGAATGTAGTCCTCTTAATTCTTGCTTCTAAAGCATACGCAAGCAGAAATTTCAATGTACAATGATGTTTTTAAAAAAACAGTCAAAATGTGCTCCACTCGGGCTGAAAACGCTTGTTTGGAACATTTCATTAATGTTGACTATAAATCATAAACTAAGCATTTTTCAGCTGAAATAATGAATGTAGTCCTCTTAATTCTTGCTTCTAAAGCATACGCAAGCAGAAATTTCAATGTACAATGATGTTTTTAAAAAAACGGTCAAAATGTGCTCCACTCGGGCTGAAAACGCTTGTTTGGAACATTTCCTTAATGTTGACTATAAATCATAAACTAAGCATTTTTCAGCTGAAATAATGAATGTAGTCCTCTTAATTCTTGCTTCTAAAGCATACGCAAGCAGAAATTTCAATGTACAATGATGTTTTTAAAAAAAGGGTCAAAATGTGCTCCACTCGGGCTGAAAACGCTTGTTTGGAACATTTCATTAATGTTGACTATAAATCATAAACTAAGCATTTTTCAGCTGAAATAATGAATGTAGTCCTCTTAATTCTTGCTTCTAAAGCATACGCAAGCAGAAATTTCAATGTACAATGATGTTTTTAAAAAAACAGTCAAAATGTGCTCCACTCGGGCTGAAAACGCTTGTTTGGGACATGACATTAA
This sequence comes from Hippichthys cyanospilos, assembly GCF_059441005.1. Lineage (NCBI taxonomy): Eukaryota > Metazoa > Chordata > Actinopteri > Syngnathiformes > Syngnathidae > Hippichthys > Hippichthys cyanospilos. Next base: position 189,686 of record NW_028283393.1, on the reverse strand, counting down.
TGTTGACTATAAATCATAAACTAAGCATTTTTCAGCTGAAATAATGAATGTAGTCCTCTTAATTCTTGCTTCTAAAGCATACGCAAGCAGAAATTTCAATGTACAATGATGTTTTTAAAAAAAGGGTCAAAATGTGCTCCACTCGGGCTGAAAACGCTTGTTTGGAACATTTCATTAATGTTGACTATAAATCATAAACTAAGCATTTTTCAGCTGAAATAATGAATGTAGTCCTCTTAATTCTTGCTTCTAAAGCATACGCAAGCAGAAATTTCAATGTACAATGATGTTTTTAAAAAAACGGTCAAAATGTGCTCCACTCGGGCTGAAAACGCTTGTTTGGAACATTTCCTTAATGTTGACTATAAATCATAAACTAAGCATTTTTCAGCTGAAATAATGAATGTAGTCCTCTTAATTCTTGCTTCTAAAGCATACGCAAGCAGAAATTTCAATGTACAATGATGTTTTTAAAAAAAACAGTCAAAATGTGCTCCACTCGGGCTGAAAACGCTGTTGGGGACATTTCATTAATGTTGACTACAAATCAAAAACTAAGCATTTTTCAGCTGAAATAATGAATGTAGTCCTCTTAATTCTTGCTTCTAAAGCATTCGCAAGCAGAAATTTCAATGTACAATGATGTTTTTAAAAAAACAGTCAAAATGTGCTCCACTCGGGCTGAAAACGCTGTTGGGGACATTTCATTAATGTTGACTATAAATCATAAACTAAGCATTTTTCAGCTGAAATAATGAATGTAGTCCTCTTAATTCTTGCTTCTAAAGCATACGCAAGCAGAAATTTCAATGTACAATGATGTTTTTAAAAAAACAGTCAAAATGTGCTCCACTCGGGCTGAAAACGCTTGTTTGGGACATTACATTAATGTTGACTATAAATCATAAACTAAGCATTTTTCAGCTGAAATAATGAATGTAGTCCTCTTAATTCTTGCTTCTAAAGCATACGCAAACAGAAATTTCAATGTACAATGATGTTTTTTAAAAAACGGTCAAAATGTGCTCCACTCGGGCTGAAAACGCTTGTTCGGAACATTTCCTTAATGTTGACTATAAATCATAAACTAAGCATTTTTCCGCTGAAATAATGAATGTAGTCCTCTTAATTCTTGCTTCTAAAGCATACGCAAGCAGAAATTTCAATGTACAATGATGTTTTTAAAAAAAACAGTCAAAATGCGCTCCACTCGGGCTGAAAACGCTGTTGGGGACATTTCATTAATGTTGACTACAAATCAAAAACTAAGCATTTTTCAGCTGAAATAATGAATGTAGTCCTCTTAATTCTTGCTTCTAAAGCATACGCAAGCAGAAATTTCAATGTACAATGATGTTTTTAAAAAAAGGGTCAAAATGTGCTCCACTCGGGCTGAAAACGCTTGTTTGGAACATTTCATTAATGTTGACTATAAATCATAAACTAAGCATTTTTCAGCTGAAATAATGAATGTAGTCCTCTTAATTCTTGCTTCTAAAGCATACGCAAGCAGAAATTTCAATGTACAATGATGTTTTTAAAAAAACAGTCAAAATGTGCTCCACTCGGGCTGAAAACGCTTGTTGGGGACATTTCATTAATGTTGACTATAAATCATAAACTAAGCATTTTTCAGCTGAAATAATGAATGTAGTCCTCTTAATTCTTGCTTCTAAAGCATACGCAAGCAGAAATTTCAATGTACAATGATGTTTTTAAAAAAACAGTCAAAATGTGCTCCACTCGGGCTGAAAACGCTTGTTTGGGACATTACATTAATGTTGACTATAAATCATAAATTAAGCATTTTTCAGCTGAAATAATGAATGTAGTCCTCTTAATTCTTGCTTCTAAAGCATACGCAAACAGAAATTTCAATGTACAATGATGTTTTTTAAAAAACGGTCAAAATGTGCTCCACTCGGGCTGAAAACGCTTGTTCGGAACATTTCCTTAATGTTGACTATAAATCATAAACTAAGCATTTTTCAGCTGAAATAATGAATGTAGTCCTCTTAATTCTTGCTTCTAAAGCATACGCAAGCAGAAATTTCAATGTACAATGATGTTTTTAAAAAAAACAGTCAAAATGCACTCCACTCGGGCTGAAAACGCTGTTGGGGACATTTCATTAATGTTGACTACAAATCAAAAACTAAGCATTTTTCAGCTGAAATAATGAATGTAGTCCTCTTAATTCTTGCTTCTAAAGCATACGCAAGCAGAAATTTCAATGTACAATGATGTTTTTAAAAAAAGGATCAAAATGTGCTCCACTCGGGCTGAAAACGCTTGTTTGGAACATTTCATTAATGTTGACTATAAATCATAAACTAAGCATTTTTCAGCTGAAATAATGAATGTAGTCCTCTTAATTCTTGCTTCTAAAGCATACGCAAGCAGAAATTTCAATGTACAATGATGTTTTTAAAAAAACAGTCAAAATGTGCTCCACTCGGGCTGAAAACGCTTGTTTGGGACATGACATTAATGTTGACTATAAATCATAAACTAAGCATTTTTCAGCTGAAATAATGAATGTAGTCCTCTTAATTCTTGCTTCTAAAGCATACGCAAGCAGAAATTTCAATGTACAATGATGTTTTTAAAAAAACAGTCAAAATGTGCTCCACTCGGGCTGAAAACGCTTGTTTGGGACATTACATTAATGTTGACTATAAATCATAAACTAAGCATTTTTCAGCTGAAATAATGAATGTAGTCCTCTTAATTCTTGCTTCTAAAGCATACGCAAAAAGAAATTTCAATGTACAATGATGTTTTTTAAAAAACGGTCAAAATGTGCTCCACTCGGGCTGAAAACGCTTGTTCGGAACATTTCCTTAATGTTGACTATAAATCATAAACTAAGCATTTTTCAGCTGAAATAATGAATGTAGTCCTCTTAATTCTTGCTTCTAAAGCATACGCAAGCAGAAATTTCAATGTACAATGATGTTTTTAGAAAAAACAGTCAAAATGCGCTCCACTCGGGCTGAAAACGCTGTTGGGGACATTTCATTAATGTTGACTACAAATCAAAAACTAAGCATTTTTCAGCTGAAATAATGAATGTAGTCCTCTTAATTCTTGCTTCTAAAGCATACGCAAGCAGAAATTTCAATGTACAATGATGTTTTTAAAAAAACAGTCAAAATGTGCTCCACTCGGGCTGAAAACGCTTGTTTGGAACATTTCATTAATGTTGACTATAAATCATAAACTAAGCATTTTTCAGCTGAAATAATGAATGTAGTCCTCTTAATTCTTGCTTCTAAAGCATACGCAAGCAGAAATTTCAATGTACAATGATGTTTTTAAAAAAACGGTCAAAATGTGCTCCACTCGGGCTGAAAACGCTTGTTTGGAACATTTCATTAATGTTGACTATAAATCATAAACTAAGCATTTTTCAGCTGAAATAATGAATGTAGTCCTCTTAATTCTTGCTTCTAAAGCATACGCAAGCAGAAATTTCAATGTACAATGATGTTTTTAAAAAAACAGTCAAAATGTGCTCCACTCGGGCTGAAAACGCTTGTTTGGGACATGACATTAATGTTGACTATAAATCATAAACTAAGCATTTTTCAGCTGAAATAATGAATGTAGTCCTCTTAATTCTTGCTTCTAAAGCATACGCAAGCAGAAATTTCAATGTACAATGATGTTTTTAAAAAAAGGGTCAAAATGTGCTCCACTCGGGCTGAAAACGCTTGTTTGGAACATTTCATTAATGTTGACTATAAATCATAAACTAAGCATTTTTCAGCTGAAATAATGAATGTAGTCCTCTTAATTCTTGCTTCTAAAGCATACGCAAGCAGAAATTTCAATGTACAATGATGTTTTTAAAAAAACGGTCAAAATGTGCTCCACTCGGGCTGAAAACGCTTGTTTGGAACATTTCCTTAATGTTGACTATAAATCATAAACTAAGCATTTTTCAGCTGAAATAATGAATGTAGTCCTCTTAATTCTTGCTTCTAAAGCATACGCAAGCAGAAATTTCAATGTACAATGATGTTTTTAAAAAAAACAGTCAAAATGTGCTCCACTCGGGCTGAAAACGCTGTTGGGGACATTTCATTAATGTTGACTACAAATCAAAAACTAAGCATTTTTCAGCTGAAATAATGAATGTAGTCCTCTTAATTCTTGCTTCTAAAGCATTCGCAAGCAGAAATTTCAATGTACAATGATGTTTTTAAAAAAACAGTCAAAATGTGCTCCACTCGGGCTGAAAACGCTGTTGGGGACATTTCATTAATGTTGACTATAAATCATAAACTAAGCATTTTTCAGCTGAAATAATGAATGTAGTCCTCTTAATTCTTGCTTCTAAAGCATACGCAAGCAGAAATTTCAATGTACAATGATGTTTTTAAAAAAACAGTCAAAATGTGCTCCACTCGGGCTGAAAACGCTTGTTTGGGACATTACATTAATGTTGACTATAAATCATAAACTAAGCATTTTTCAGCTGAAATAATGAATGTAGTCCTCTTAATTCTTGCTTCTAAAGCATACGCAAACAGAAATTTCAATGTACAATGATGTTTTTTAAAAAACGGTCAAAATGTGCTCCACTCGGGCTGAAAACGCTTGTTCGGAACATTTCCTTAATGTTGACTATAAATCATAAACTAAGCATTTTTCCGCTGAAATAATGAATGTAGTCCTCTTAATTCTTGCTTCTAAAGCATACGCAAGCAGAAATTTCAATGTACAATGATGTTTTTAAAAAAAACAGTCAAAATGCGCTCCACTCGGGCTGAAAACGCTGTTGGGGACATTTCATTAATGTTGACTACAAATCAAAAACTAAGCATTTTTCAGCTGAAATAATGAATGTAGTCCTCTTAATTCTTGCTTCTAAAGCATACGCAAGCAGAAATTTCAATGTACAATGATGTTTTTAAAAAAAGGGTCAAAATGTGCTCCACTCGGGCTGAAAACGCTTGTTTGGAACATTTCATTAATGTTGACTATAAATCATAAACTAAGCATTTTTCAGCTGAAATAATGAATGTAGTCCTCTTAATTCTTGCTTCTAAAGCATACGCAAGCAGAAATTTCAATGTACAATGATGTTTTTAAAAAAACAGTCAAAATGTGCTCCACTCGGGCTGAAAACGCTTGTTGGGGACATTTCATTAATGTTGACTATAAATCATAAACTAAGCATTTTTCAGCTGAAATAATGAATGTAGTCCTCTTAATTCTTGCTTCTAAAGCATACGCAAGCAGAAATTTCAATGTACAATGATGTTTTTAAAAAAACAGTCAAAATGTGCTCCACTCGGGCTGAAAACGCTTGTTTGGGACATTACATTAATGTTGACTATAAATCATAAACTAAGCATTTTTCAGCTGAAATAATGAATGTAGTCCTCTTAATTCTTGCTTCTAAAGCATACGCAAACAGAAATTTCAATGTACAATGATGTTTTTTAAAAAACGGTCAAAATGTGCTCCACTCGGGCTGAAAACGCTTGTTCGGAACATTTCCTTAATGTTGACTATAAATCATAAACTAAGCATTTTTCAGCTGAAATAATGAATGTAGTCCTCTTAATTCTTGCTTCTAAAGCATACGCAAGCAGAAATTTCAATGTACAATGATGTTTTTAAAAAAAACAGTCAAAATGCACTCCACTCGGGCTGAAAACGCTGTTGGGGACATTTCATTAATGTTGACTACAAATCAAAAACTAAGCATTTTTCAGCTGAAATAATGAATGTAGTCCTCTTAATTCTTGCTTCTAAAGCATACGCAAGCAGAAATTTCAATGTACAATGATGTTTTTAAAAAAAGGATCAAAATGTGCTCCACTCGGGCTGAAAACGCTTGTTTGGAACATTTCATTAATGTTGACTATAAATCATAAACTAAGCATTTTTCAGCTGAAATAATGAATGTAGTCCTCTTAATTCTTGCTTCTAAAGCATACGCAAGCAGAAATTTCAATGTACAATGATGTTTTTAAAAAAACAGTCAAAATGTGCTCCACTCGGGCTGAAAACGCTTGTTTGGGACATGACATTAATGTTGACTATAAATCATAAACTAAGCATTTTTCAGCTGAAATAATGAATGTAGTCCTCTTAATTCTTGCTTCTAAAGCATACGCAAGCAGAAATTTCAATGTACAATGATGTTTTTAAAAAAACAGTCAAAATGTGCTCCACTCGGGCTGAAAACGCTTGTTTGGGACATTACATTAATGTTGACTATAAATCATAAACTAAGCATTTTTCAGCTGAAATAATGAATGTAGTCCTCTTAATTCTTGCTTCTAAAGCATACGCAAAAAGAAATTTCAATGTACAATGATGTTTTTTAAAAAACGGTCAAAATGTGCTCCACTCGGGCTGAAAACGCTTGTTCGGAACATTTCCTTAATGTTGACTATAAATCATAAACTAAGCATTTTTCAGCTGAAATAATGAATGTAGTCCTCTTAATTCTTGCTTCTAAAGCATACGCAAGCAGAAATTTCAATGTACAATGATGTTTTTAGAAAAAACAGTCAAAATGCGCTCCACTCGGGCTGAAAACGCTGTTGGGGACATTTCATTAATGTTGACTACAAATCAAAAACTAAGCATTTTTCAGCTGAAATAATGAATGTAGTCCTCTTAATTCTTGCTTCTAAAGCATACGCAAGCAGAAATTTCAATGTACAATGATGTTTTTAAAAAAACAGTCAAAATGTGCTCCACTCGGGCTGAAAACGCTTGTTTGGAACATTTCATTAATGTTGACTATAAATCATAAACTAAGCATTTTTCAGCTGAAATAATGAATGTAGTCCTCTTAATTCTTGCTTCTAAAGCATACGCAAGCAGAAATTTCAATGTACAATGATGTTTTTAAAAAAACGGTCAAAATGTGCTCCACTCGGGCTGAAAACGCTTGTTTGGAACATTTCCTTAATGTTGACTATAAATCATAAACTAAGCATTTTTCAGCTGAAATAATGAATGTAGTCCTCTTAATTCTTGCTTCTAAAGCATACGCAAGCAGAAATTTCAATGTACAATGATGTTTTTAAAAAAAGGGTCAAAATGTGCTCCACTCGGGCTGAAAACGCTTGTTTGGAACATTTCATTAATGTTGACTATAAATCATAAACTAAGCATTTTTCAGCTGAAATAATGAATGTAGTCCTCTTAATTCTTGCTTCTAAAGCATACGCAAGCAGAAATTTCAATGTACAATGATGTTTTTAAAAAAACAGTCAAAATGTGCTCCACTCGGGCTGAAAACGCTTGTTTGGGACATGACATTAATGTTGACTATAAATCATAAACTAAGCATTTTTCAGCTGAAATAATGAATGTAGTCCTCTTAATTCTTGCTTCTAAAGCATACGCAAGCAGAAATTTCAATGTACAATGATGTTTTTAAAAAAACAGTCAAAATGTGCTCCACTCGGGCTGAAAACGCTTGTTTGGGACATTACATTAATGTTGACTATAAATCATAAACTAAGCATTTTTCAGCTGAAATAATGAATGTAGTCCTCTTAATTCTTGCTTCTAAAGCATACGCAAAAAGAAATTTCAATGTACAATGATGTTTTTTAAAAAACGGTCAAAATGTGCTCCACTCGGGCTGAAAACGCTTGTTCGGAACATTTCCTTAATGTTGACTATAAATCATAAACTAAGCATTTTTCAGCTGAAATAATGAATGTAGTCCTCTTAATTCTTGCTTCTAAAGCATACGCAAGCAGAAATTTCAATGTACAATGATGTTTTTAAAAAAAACAGTCAAAATGCGCTCCACTCGGGCTGAAAACGCTGTTGGGGACATTTCATTAATGTTGACTACAAATCAAAAACTAAGCATTTTTCAGCTGAAATAATGAATGTAGTCCTCTTAATTCTTGCTTCTAAAGCATACGCAAGCAGAAATTTCAATGTACAATGATGTTTTTAAAAAAGCAGTCAAAATGTGCTCCACTCGGGCTGAAAACGCTTGTTTGGGACATGACATTAATGTTGACTATAAATCATAAACTAAGCATTTTTCAGCTGAAATAATGAATGTAGTCCTCTTAATTCTTGCTTCTAAAGCATACGCAAAAAGAAATTTCAATGTACAATGATGTTTTTTAAAAAACGGTCAAAATGTGCTCCACTCGGGCTGAAAACGTTTGTTCGGAACATTTCCTTAATGTTGACTATAAATCATAAACTAAGCATTTTTCAGCTGAAATAATGAATGTAGTCCTCTTAATTCTTGCTTCTAAAGCATACGCAAGCAGAAATTTCAATGTACAATGATGTTTTTAAAAAAAACAGTCAAAATGCGCTCCACTCGGGCTGAAAACGCTGTTGGGGACATTTCATTAATGTTGACTACAAATCAAAAACTAAGCATTTTTCAGCTGAAATAATGAATGTAGTCCTCTTAATTCTTGCTTCTAAAGCATACGCAAGCAGAAATTTCAATGTACAATGATGTTTTTAAAAAAAGGGTCAAAATGTGCTCCACTCGGGCTGAAAACGCTTGTTTGGAACATTTCATTAATGTTGACTATAAATCATAAACTAAGCATTTTTCAGCTGAAATAATGAATGTAGTCCTCTTAATTCTTGCTTCTAAAGCATACGCAAGCAGAAATTTCAATGTACAATGATGTTTTTAAAAAAACAGTCAAAATGTGCTCCACTCGGGCTGAAAACGCTTGTTTGGGACATGACATTAATGTTGACTATAAATCATAAACTAAGCATTTTTCAGCTGAAATAATGAATGTAGTCCTCTTAATTCTTGCTTCTAAAGCATACGCAAAAAGAAATTTCAATGTACAATGATGTTTTTTAAAAAACGGTCAAAATGTGCTCCACTCGGGCTGAAAACGCTTGTTCGGAACATTTCCTTAATGTTGACTATAAATCATAAACTAAGCATTTTTCAGCTGAAATAATGAATGTAGTCCTCTTAATTCTTGCTTCTAAAGCATACGCAAGCAGAAATTTCAATGTACAATGATGTTTTTAAAAAAAACAGTCAAAATGCGCTCCACTCGGGCTGAAAACGCTTTTGGGGACATTTCATTAATGTTGACTACAAATCAAAAACAGCATTTTTCAGCTGAAAAAATGAATGTAGTCCTCTTAATTCTTGCTTCTAAAGCATACGCAAGCAGAAATTTCAATGTACAATGATGTTTTTAAAAAAGGGTCAAAATGTGCTCCACTCGGGCTGAAAACGCTTGTTTGGAACATTTCATTAATGTTGACTATAAATCATAAACTAAGCATTTTTCAGCTGAAATAATGAATGTAGTCCTCTTAATTCTTGCTTCTAAAGCATACGCAAGCAGAAATTTCAATGTACAATGATGTTTTTAAAAAAACAGTCAAAATGTGCTCCACTCGGGCTGAAAACGCTTGTTTGGGACATGACATTAATGTTGACTATAAATCATAAACTAAGCATTTTTCAGCTGAAATAATGAATGTAGTCCTCTTAATTCTTGCTTCTAAAGCATACGCAAGCAGAAATTTCAATGTACAATGATGTTTTTAAAAAAACAGTCAAAATGTGCTCCACTCGGGCTGAAAACGCTTGTTTGGGACATTACATTAATGTTAACTATAAATCATAAACTAAGCATTTTTCAGCTGAAATAATGAATGTAGTCCTCTTAATTCTTGCTTCTAAAGCATACGCAAAAAGAAATTTCAATGTACAATGATGTTTTTTAAAAAACGGTCAAAATGTGCTCCACTCGGGCTGAAAACGCTTGTTCGGAACATTTCCTTAATGTTGACTATAAATCATAAACTAAGCATTTTTCAGCTGAAATAATGAATGTAGTCCTCTTAATTCTTGCTTCTAAAGCATACGCAAGCAGAAATTTCAATGTACAATGATGTTTTTAAAAAAAACAGTCAAAATGCGCTCCACTCGGGCTGAAAACGCTGTTGGGGACATTTCATTAATGTTGACTACAAATCAAAAACTAAGCATTTTTCAGCTGAAATAATGAAAGTAGTCCTCTTAATTCTTGCTTCTAAAGCATACGCAAGCAGAAATTTCAATGTACAATGATGTTTTTAAAAAAAACAGTCAAAATGTGCTCCACTCGGGCTGAAAACGCTGTTGGGGACATTTCATTAATGTTGACTACAAATCAAAAACTAAGCATTTTTCAGCTGAAATAATGAATGTAGTCCTCTTAATTCTTGCTTCTAAAGCATTCGCAAGCAGAAATTTCAATGTACAATGATGTTTTTAAAAAAACAGTCAAAATGTGCTCCACTCGGGCTGAAAACGCTGTTGGGGACATTTCATTAATGTTGACTATAAATCATAAACTAAGCATTTTTCAGCTGAAATAATGAATGTAGTCCTCTTAATTCTTGCTTCTAAAGCATACGCAAGCAGAAATTTCAATGTACAATGATGTTTTTAAAAAAACAGTCAAAATGTGCTCCACTCGGGCTGAAAACGCTTGTTTGGGACATTACATTAATGTTGACTATAAATCATAAACTAAGCATTTTTCAGCTGAAATAATGAATGTAGTCCTCTTAATTCTTGCTTCTAAAGCATACGCAAACAGAAATTTCAATGTACAATGATGTTTTTTAAAAAACGGTCAAAATGTGCTCCACTCGGGCTGAAAACGCTTGTTCGGAACATTTCCTTAATGTTGACTATAAATCATAAACTAAGCATTTTTCAGCTGAAATAATGAATGTAGTCCTCTTAATTCTTGCTTCTAAAGCATACGCAAGCAGAAATTTCAATGTACAATGATGTTTTTAAAAAAAACAGTCAAAATGCGCTCCACTCGGGCTGAAAACGCTGTTGGGGACATTTCATTAATGTTGACTACAAATCAAAAACTAAGCATTTTTCAGCTGAAATAATGAATGTAGTCCTCTTAATTCTTGCTTCTAAAGCATACGCAAGCAGAAATTTCAATGTACAATGATGTTTTTAAAAAAAGGGTCAAAATGTGCTCCACTCGGGCTGAAAACGCTTGTTTGGAACATTTCATTAATGTTGACTATAAATCATAAACTAAGCATTTTTCAGCTGAAATAATGAATGTAGTCCTCTTAATTCTTGCTTCTAAAGCATACGCAAGCAGAAATTTCAATGTACAATGATGTTTTTAAAAAAACAGTCAAAATGTGCTCCACTCGGGCTGAAAACGCTTGTTTGGGACATGACATTAATGTTGACTATAAATCATAAACTAAGCATTTTTCAGCTGAAATAATGAATGTAGTCCTCTTAATTCTTGCTTCTAAAGCATACGCAAGCAGAAATTTCAATGTACAATGATGTTTTTAAAAAAACAGTCAAAATGTGCTCCACTCGGGCTGAAAACGCTTGTTTGGGACATTACATTAATGTTGACTATAAATCATAAACTAAGCATTTTTCAGCTGAAATATTGAATGTAGTCCTCTTAATTCTTGCTTCTAAAGCATACGCAAACAGAAATTTCAATGTACAATGATGTTTTTTAAAAAACGGTCAAAATGTGCTCCACTCGGGCTGAAAACGCTTGTTCGGAACATTTCCTTAATGTTGACTATAAATCATAAACTAAGCATTTTTCAGCTGAAATAATGAATGTAGTCCTCTTAATTCTTGCTTCTAAAGCATACGCAAGCAGAAATTTCAATGTACAATGATGTTTTTAAAAAAAACAGTTAAAATGCGCTCCACTCGGGCTGAAAACGCTGTTGGGGACATTTCATTAATGTTGACTACAAATCAAAAACTAAGCATTTTTCAGCTGAAATAATGAATGTAGTCCTCTTAATTCTTGCTTCTAAAGCATACGCAAGCAGAAATTTCAATGTACAATGATGTTTTTAAAAAAAGGGTCAAAATGTGCTCCACTCGGGCTGAAAACGCTTGTTTGGAACATTTCATTAATGTTGACTATAAATCATAAACTAAGCATTTTTCAGCTGAAATAATGAATGTAGTCCTCTTAATTCTTGCTTCTAAAGCATACGCAAGCAGAAATTTCAATGTACAATGATGTTTTTAAAAAAACAGTCAAAATGTGCTCCACTCGGGCTGAAAACGCTTGTTTGGGACATGACATTAATGTTGACTATAAATCATAAACTAAGCATTTTTCAGCTGAAATAATGAATGTAGTCCTCTTAATTCTTGCTTCTAAAGCATACGCAAGCAGAAATTTCAATGTACAATGATGTTTTTAAAAAAACAGTCAAAATGTGCTCCACTCGGGCTGAAAACGCTTGTTTGGGACATTACATTAATGTTGACTATAAATCATAAACTAAGCATTTTTCAGCTGAAATAATGAATGTAGTCCTCTTAATTCTTGCTTCTAAAGCATACGCAAAAAGAAATTTCAATGTACAATGATGTTTTTTAAAAAACGGTCAAAATGTGCTCCACTCGGGCTGAAAACGCTTGTTCGGAACATTTCCTTAATGTTGACTATAAATCATAAACTAAGCATTTTTCAGCTGAAATAATGAATGTAGTCCTCTTAATTCTTGCTTCTAAAGCATACGCAAGCAGAAATTTCAATGTACAATGATGTTTTTAGAAAAAACAGTCAAAATGCGCTCCACTCGGGCTGAAAACGCTGTTGGGGACATTTCATTAATGTTGACTACAAATCAAAAACTAAGCATTTTTCAGCTGAAATAATGAATGTAGTCCTCTTAATTCTTGCTTCTAAAGCATACGCAAGCAGAAATTTCAATGTACAATGATGTTTTTAAAAAAAGGGTCAAAATGTGCTCCACTCGGGCTGAAAACGCTTGTTTGGAACATTTCATTAATGTTGACTATAAATCATAAACTAAGCATTTTTCAGCTGAAATAATGAATGTAGTCCTCTTAATTCTTGCTTCTAAAGCATACGCAAGCAGAAATTTCAATGTACAATGATGTTTTTAAAAAAAGGGTCAAAATGTGCTCCACTCGGGCTGAAAACGCTTGTTTGGAACATTTCCTTAATGTTGACTATAAATCATAAACTAAGCATTTTTCAGCTGAAATAATGAATGTAGTCCTCTTAATTCTTGCTTCTAAAGCATACGCAAGCAGAAATTTCAATGTACAATGATGTTTTTAAAAAAAACAGTCAAAATGCGCTCCACTCGGGCTGAAAACGCTGTTGGGGACATTTCATTAATGTTGACTACAAATCAAAAACTAAGCATTTTTCAGCTGAAATAATGAATGTAGTCCTCTTAATTCTTGCTTCTAAAGCATACGCAAGCAGAAATTTCAATGTACAATGATGTTTTTAAAAAAAGGGTCAAAATGTGCTCCACTCGGGCTGAAAACGCTTGTTTGGAACATTTCATTAATGTTGACTATAAATCATAAACTAAGCATTTTTCAGCTGAAATAATGAATGTAGTCCTCTTAATTCTTGCTTCTAAAGCATACGCAAGCAGAAATTTCAATGTACAATGATGTTTTTAAAAAAACAGTCAAAATGTGCTCCACTCGGGCTGAAAACGCTTGTTTGGGACATGACATTAATGTTGACTATAAATCATAAACTAAGCATTTTTCAGCTGAAATAATGAATGTAGTCCTCTTAATTCTTGCTTCTAAAGCATACGCAAGCAGAAATTTCAATGTACAATGATGTTTTTAAAAAAAACAGTCAAAATGTGCTCCACTCGGGCTGAAAACGCTGTTGGGGACATTTCATTAATGTTGACTACAAATCAAAAACTAAGCATTTTTCAGCTGAAATAATGAATGTAGTCCTCTTAATTCTTGCTTCTAAAGCATTCGCAAGCAGAAATTTCAATGTACAATGATGTTTTTAAAAAAACAGTCAAAATGTGCTCCACTCGGGCTGAAAACGCTGTTGGGGACATTTCATTAATGTTGACTATAAATCATAAACTAAGCATTTTTCAGCTGAAATAATGAATGTAGTCCTCTTAATTCTTGCTTCTAAAGCATACGCAAGCAGAAATTTCAATGTACAATGATGTTTTTAAAAAAACAGTCAAAATGTGCTCCACTCGGGCTGAAAACGCTTGTTTGGGACATTACATTAATGTTGACTATAAATCATAAACTAAGCATTTTTCAGCTGAAATAATGAATGTAGTCCTCTTAATTCTTGCTTCTAAAGCATACGCAAACAGAAATTTCAATGTACAATGATGTTTTTTAAAAAACGGTCAAAATGTGCTCCACTCGGGCTGAAAACGCTTGTTCGGAACATTTCCTTAATGTTGACTATAAATCATAAACTAAGCATTTTTCAGCTGAAATAATGAATGTAGTCCTCTTAATTCTTGCTTCTAAAGCATACGCAAGCAGAAATTTCAATGTACAATGATGTTTTTAAAAAAAACAGTCAAAATGCGCTCCACTCGGGCTGAAAACGCTGTTGGGGACATTTCATTAATGTTGACTACAAATCTAAAACTAAGCATTTTTCAGCTGAAATAATGAATGTAGTCCTCTTAATTCTTGCTTCTAAAGCATACGCAAGCAGAAATTTCAATGTACAATGATGTTTTTAAAAAAACAGTCAAAATGTGCTCCACTCGGGCTGAAAACGCTTGTTTGGGACATGACATTAATGTTGACTATAAATCATAAACTAAGCATTTTTCAGCTGAAATAATGAATGTAGTCCTCTTAATTCTTGCTTCTAAAGCATACGCAAGCAGAAATTTCAATGTACAATGATGTTTTTAAAAAAACAGTCAAAATGTGCTCCACTCGGGCTGAAAACGCTTGTTTGGGACATTACATTAATGTTGACTATAAATCATAAACTAAGCATTTTTCAGCTGAAATAATGAATGTAGTCCTCTTAATTCTTGCTTCTAAAGCATACGCAAACAGAAATTTCAATGTACAATGATGTTTTTTAAAAAACGGTCAAAATGTGCTCCACTCGGGCTGAAAACGCTTGTTCGGAACATTTCCTTAATGTTGACTATAAATCATAAACTAAGCATTTTTCAGCTGAAATAATGAATGTAGTCCTCTTAATTCTTGCTTCTAAAGCATACGCAAGCAGAAATTTCAATGTACAATGATGTTTTTTAAAAAAACAGTCAAAATGCACTCCACTCGGGCTGAAAACGCTGTTGGGGACATTTCATTAATGTTGACTACAAATCAAAAACTAAGCATTTTTCAGCTGAAATAATGAATGTAGTCCTCTTAATTCTTGCTTCTAAAGCATACGCAAGCAGAAATTTCAATGTACAATGATGTTTTTAAAAAAAGGATCAAAATGTGCTCCACTCGGGCTGAAAACGCTTGTTTGGAACATTTCATTAATGTTGACTATAAATCATAAACTAAGCATTTTTCAGCTGAAATAATGAATGTAGTCCTCTTAATTCTTGCTTCTAAAGCATACGCAAGCAGAAATTTCAATGTACAATGATGTTTTTAAAAAAACAGTCAAAATGTGCTCCACTCGGGCTGAAAACGCTTGTTTGGGACATGACATTAATGTTGACTATAAATCATAAACTAAGCATTTTTCAGCTGAAATAATGAATGTAGTCCTCTTAATTCTTGCTTCTAAAGCATACGCAAGCAGAAATTTCAATGTACAATGATGTTTTTAAAAAAACAGTCAAAATGTGCTCCACTCGGGCTGAAAACGCTTGTTTGGGACATTACATTAATGTTGACTATAAATCATAAACTAAGCATTTTTCAGCTGAAATAATGAATGTAGTCCTCTTAATTCTTGCTTCTAAAGCATACGCAAAAAGAAATTTCAATGTACAATGATGTTTTTTAAAAAACGGTCAAAATGTGCTCCACTCGGGCTGAAAACGCTTGTTCGGAACATTTCCTTAATGTTGACTATAAATCATAAACTAAGCATTTTTCAGCTGAAATAATGAATGTAGTCCTCTTAATTCTTGCTTCTAAAGCATACGCAAGCAGAAATTTCAATGTACAATGATGTTTTTAGAAAAAACAGTCAAAATGTGCTCCACTCGGGCTGAAAACGCTTGTTTGGAACATTTCCTTAATGTTGACTATAAATCATAAACTAAGCATTTTTCAGCTGAAATAATGAATGTAGTCCTCTTAATTCTTGCTTCTAAAGCATACGCAAGCAGAAATTTCAATGTACAATGATGTTTTTAAAAAAAACAGTCAAAATGCGCTCCACTCGGGCTGAAAACGCTGTTGGGGACATTTCATTAATGTTGACTACAAATCAAAAACTAAGCATTTTTCAGCTGAAATAATGAATGTAGTCCTCTTAATTCTTGCTTCTAAAGCATACGCAAGCAGAAATTTCAATGTACAATGATGTTTTTAAAAAAAGGGTCAAAATGTGCTCCACTCGGGCTGAAAACGCTTGTTTGGAACATTTCATTAATGTTGACTATAAATCATAAACTAAGCATTTTTCAGCTGAAATAATGAATGTAGTCCTCTTAATTCTTGCTTCTAAAGCATACGCAAGCAGAAATTTCAATGTACAATGATGTTTTTAAAAAAACAGTCAAAATGTGCTCCACTCGGGCTGAAAACGCTTGTTTGGGACATTACATTAATGTTGACTATAAATCATAAACTAAGCATTTTTCAGCTGAAATAATGAATGTAGTCCTCTTAATTCTTGCTTCTAAAGCATACGCAAAAAGAAATTTCAATGTACAATGATGTTTTTTAAAAAACGGTCAAAATGTGCTCCACTCGGGCTGAAAACGCTTGTTCGGAACATTTCCTTAATGTTGACTATAAATCATAAACTAAGCATTTTTCAGCTGAAATAATGAATGTAGTCCTCTTAATTCTTGCTTCTAAAGCATACGCAAGCAGAAATTTCAATGTACAATGATGTTTTTAAAAAAAACAGTCAAAATGCGCTCCACTCGGGCTGAAAACGCTGTTGGGGACATTTCATTAATGTTGACTACAAATCAAAAACTAAGCATTTTTCAGCTGAAATAATGAATGTAGTCCTCTTAATTCTTGCTTCTAAAGCATACGCAAGCAGAAATTTCAATGTACAATGATGTTTTTAAAAAAAGGGTCAAAATGTGCTCCACTCGGGCTGAAAACGCTTGTTTGGAACATTTCATTAATGTTGACTATAAATCATAAACTAAGCATTTTTCAGCTGAAATAATGAATGTAGTCCTCTTAATTCTTGCTTCTAAAGCATACGCAAGCAGAAATTTCAATGTACAATGATGTTTTTAAAAAAACAGTCAAAATGTGCTCCACTCGGGCTGAAAACGCTTGTTTGGGACATGACATTAATGTTGACTATAAATCATAAACTAAGCATTTTTCAGCTGAAATAATGAATGTAGTCCTCTTAATTCTTGCTTCTAAAGCATACGCAAGCAGAAATTTCAATGTACAATGATGTTTTTAAAAAAAGGGTCAAAATGTGCTCCACTCGGGCTGAAAACGCTTGTTTGGAACATTTCATTAATGTTGACTATAAATCATAAACTAAGCATTTTTCAGCTGAAATAAAGAATGTAGTCCTCTTAATTCTTGCTTCTAAAGCATACGCAAGCAGAAATTTCAATGTACAATGATGTTTTTAAAAAAACAGTCAAAATGTGCTCCACTCGGGCTGAAAACGCTTGTTTGGGACATGACATTAATGTTGACTATAAATCATAAACTAAGCATTTTTCAGCTGAAATAATGAATGTAGTCCTCTTAATTCTTGCTTCTAAAGCATACGCAAGCAGAAATTTCAATGTACAATGATGTTTTTAAAAAAAGGGTCAAAATGTGCTCCACTCGGGCTGAAAACGCTTGTTTGGAACATTTCATTAATGTTGACTATAAATCATAAACTAAGCATTTTTCAGCTGAAATAATGAATGTAGTCCTCTTAATTCTTGCTTCTAAAGCATACGCAAGCAGAAATTTCAATGTACAATGATGTTTTTAAAAAAACAGTCAAAATGTGCTCCACTCGGGCTGAAAACGCTTGTTTGGGACATGACATTAATGTTGACTATAAATCATAAACTAAGCATTTTTCAGCTGAAATAATGAATGTAGTCCTCTTAATTCTTGCTTCTAAAGCATACGCAAGCAGAAATTTCAATGTACAATGATGTTTTTAAAAAAAGGGTCAAAATGTGCTCCACTCGGGCTGAAAACGCTTGTTTGGAACATTTCATTAATGTTGACTATAAATCATAAACTAAGCATTTTTCAGCTGAAATAATGAATGTAGTCCTCTTAATTCTTGCTTCTAAAGCATACGCAAGCAGAAATTTCAATGTACAATGATGTTTTTAAAAAAACAGTCAAAATGTGCTCCACTCGGGCTGAAAACGCTTGTTTGGGACATGACATTAATGTTGACTATAAATCATAAACTAAGCATTTTTCAGCTGAAATAATGAATGTAGTCCTCTTAATTCTTGCTTCTAAAGCATACGCAAGCAGAAATTTCAATGTACAATGATGTTTTTAAAAAAAGGGTCAAAATGTGCTCCACTCGGGCTGAAAACGCTTGTTTGGAACATTTCATTAATGTTGACTATAAATCATAAACTAAGCATTTTTCAGCTGAAATAATGAATGTAGTCCTCTTAATTCTTGCTTCTAAAGCATACGCAAGCAGAAATTTCAATGTACAATGATGTTTTTAAAAAAGCAGTCAAAATGTGCTCCACTCGGGCTGAAAACGCTTGTTTGGGACATGACATTAATGTTGACTATAAATCATAAACTAAGCATTTTTCAGCTGAAATAATGAATGTAGTCCTCTTAATTCTTGCTTCTAAAGCATACGCAAAAAGAAATTTCAATGTACAATGATGTTTTTTAAAAAACGGTCAAAATGTGCTCCACTCGGGCTGAAAACGCTTGTTCGGAACATTTCCTTAATGTTGACTATAAATCATAAACTAAGCATTTTTCAGCTGAAATAATGAATGTAGTCCTCTTAATTCTTGCTTCTAAAGCATACGCAAGCAGAAATTTCAATGTACAATGATGTTTTTAAAAAAAACAGTCAAAATGCGCTCCACTCGGGCTGAAAACGCTGTTGGGGACATTTCATTAATGTTGACTACAAATCAAAAACTAAGCATTTTTCAGCTGAAATAATGAATGTAGTCCTCTTAATTCTTGCTTCTAAAGCATACGCAAGCAGAAATTTCAATGTACAATGATGTTTTTAAAAAAAGGGTCAAAATGTGCTCCACTCGGGCTGAAAACGCTTGTTTGGAACATTTCATTAATGTTGACTATAAATCATAAACTAAGCATTTTTCAGCTGAAATAATGAATGTAGTCCTCTTAATTCTTGCTTCTAAAGCATACGCAAGCAGAAATTTCAATGTACAATGATGTTTTTAAAAAAACAGTCAAAATGTGCTCCACTCGGGCTGAAAACGCTTGTTTGGGACATGACATTAATGTTGACTATAAATCATAAACTAAGCATTTTTCAGCTGAAATAATGAATGTAGTCCTCTTAATTCTTGCTTCTAAAGCATACGCAAAAAGAAATTTCAATGTACAATGATGTTTTTTAAAAAACGGTCAAAATGTGCTCCACTCGGGCTGAAAACGCTTGTTCGGAACATTTCCTTAATGTTGACTATAAATCATAAACTAAGCATTTTTCAGCTGAAATAATGAATGTAGTCCTCTTAATTCTTGCTTCTAAAGCATACGCAAGCAGAAATTTCAATGTACAATGATGTTTTTAAAAAAAACAGTCAAAATGCGCTCCACTCGGGCTGAAAACGCTGTTGGGGACATTTCATTAATGTTGACTACAAATCAAAAACTAAGCATTTTTCAGCTGAAATAATGAATGTAGTCCTCTTAATTCTTGCTTCTAAAGCATACGCAAGCAGAAATTTCAATGTACAATGATGTTTTTAAAAAAGGGTCAAAATGTGCTCCACTCGGGCTGAAAACGCTTGTTTGGAACATTTCATTAATGTTGACTATAAATCATAAACTAAGCATTTTTCAGCTGAAATAATGAATGTAGTCCTCTTAATTCTTGCTTCTAAAGCATACGCAAGCAGAAATTTCAATGTACAATGATGTTTTTAAAAAAACAGTCAAAATGTGCTCCACTCGGGCTGAAAACGCTTGTTTGGGACATGACATTAATGTTGACTATAAATCATAAACTAAGCATTTTTCAGCTGAAATAATGAATGTAGTCCTCTTAATTCTTGCTTCTAAAGCATACGCAAGCAGAAATTTCAATGTACAATGATGTTTTTAAAAAAACAGTCAAAATGTGCTCCACTCGGGCTGAAAACGCTTGTTTGGGACATTACATTAATGTTAACTATAAATCATAAACTAAGCATTTTTCAGCTGAAATAATGAATGTAGTCCTCTTAATTCTTGCTTCTAAAGCATACGCAAAAAGAAATTTCAATGTACAATGATGTTTTTTAAAAAACGGTCAAAATGTGCTCCACTCGGGCTGAAAACGCTTGTTCGGAACATTTCCTTAATGTTGACTATAAATCATAAACTAAGCATTTTTCAGCTGAAATAATGAATGTAGTCCTCTTAATTCTTGCTTCTAAAGCATACGCAAGCAGAAATTTCAATGTACAATGATGTTTTTAAAAAAAACAGTCAAAATGCGCTCCACTCGGGCTGAAAACGCTGTTGGGGACATTTCATTAATGTTGACTACAAATCAAAAACTAAGCATTTTTCAGCTGAAATAATGAAAGTAGTCCTCTTAATTCTTGCTTCTAAAGCATTCGCAAGCAGAAATTTCAATGTACAATGATGTTTTTAAAAAAACAGTCAAAATGTGCTCCACTCGGGCTGAAAACGCTGTTGGGGACATTTCATTAATGTTGACTATAAATCATAAACTAAGCATTTTTCAGCTGAAATAATGAATGTAGTCCTCTTAATTCTTGCTTCTAAAGCATACGCAAGCAGAAATTTCAATGTACAATGATGTTTTTAAAAAAACAGTCAAAATGTGCTCCACTCGGGCTGAAAACGCTTGTTTGGGACATTACATTAATGTTGACTATAAATCATAAACTAAGCATTTTTCAGCTGAAATAATGAATGTAGTCCTCTTAATTCTTGCTTCTAAAGCATACGCAAACAGAAATTTCAATGTACAATGATGTTTTTTAAAAAACGGTCAAAATGTGCTCCACTCGGGCTGAAAACGCTTGTTCGGAACATTTCCTTAATGTTGACTATAAATCATAAACTAAGCATTTTTCAGCTGAAATAATGAATGTAGTCCTCTTAATTCTTGCTTCTAAAGCATACGCAAGCAGAAATTTCAATGTACAATGATGTTTTTAAAAAAAACAGTCAAAATGCGCTCCACTCGGGCTGAAAACGCTGTTGGGGACATTTCATTAATGTTGACTACAAATCAAAAACTAAGCATTTTTCAGCTGAAATAATGAATGTAGTCCTCTTAATTCTTGCTTCTAAAGCATACGCAAGCAGAAATTTCAATGTACAATGATGTTTTTAAAAAAAGGGTCAAAATGTGCTCCACTCGGGCTGAAAACGCTTGTTTGGAACATTTCATTAATGTTGACTATAAATCATAAACTAAGCATTTTTCAGCTGAAATAATGAATGTAGTCCTCTTAATTCTTGCTTCTAAAGCATACGCAAGCAGAAATTTCAATGTACAATGATGTTTTTAAAAAAACAGTCAAAATGTGCTCCACTCGGGCTGAAAACGCTTGTTTGGGACATGACATTAATGTTGACTATAAATCATAAACTAAGCATTTTTCAGCTGAAATAATGAATGTAGTCCTCTTAATTCTTGCTTCTAAAGCATACGCAAGCAGAAATTTCAATGTACAATGATGTTTTTAAAAAAACAGTCAAAATGTGCTCCACTCGGGCTGAAAACGCTTGTTTGGGACATTACATTAATGTTGACTATAAATCATAAACTAAGCATTTTTCAGCTGAAATAATGAATGTAGTCCTCTTAATTCTTGCTTCTAAAGCATACGCAAACAGAAATTTCAATGTACAATGATGTTTTTTAAAAAACGGTCAAAATGTGCTCCACTCGGGCTGAAAACGCTTGTTCGGAACATTTCCTTAATGTTGACTATAAATCATAAACTAAGCATTTTTCAGCTGAAATAATGAATGTAGTCCTCTTAATTCTTGCTTCTAAAGCATACGCAAGCAGAAATTTCAATGTACAATGATGTTTTTAAAAAAAACAGTCAAAATGCGCTCCACTCGGGCTGAAAACGCTGTTGGGGACATTTCATTAATGTTGACTACAAATCAAAAACTAAGCATTTTTCAGCTGAAATAATGAATGTAGTCCTCTTAATTCTTGCTTCTAAAGCATACGCAAGCAGAAATTTCAATGTACAATGATGTTTTTAAAAAAAGGGTCAAAATGTGCTCCACTCGGGCTGAAAACGCTTGTTTGGAACATTTCATTAATGTTGACTATAAATCATAAACTAAGCATTTTTCAGCTGAAATAATGAATGTAGTCCTCTTAATTCTTGCTTCTAAAGCATACGCAAGCAGAAATTTCAATGTACAATGATGTTTTTAAAAAAACGGTCAAAATGTGCTCCACTCGGGCTGAAAACGCTTGTTTGGAACATTTCCTTAATGTTGACTATAAATCATAAACTAAGCATTTTTCAGCTGAAATAATGAATGTAGTCCTCTTAATTCTTGCTTCTAAAGCATACGCAAGCAGAAATTTCAATGTACAATGATGTTTTTAAAAAAAACAGTCAAAATGCGCTCCACTCGGGCTGAAAACGCTGTTGGGGACATTTCATTAATGTTGACTACAAATCAAAAACTAAGCATTTTTCAGCTGAAATAATGAATGTAGTCCTCTTATTTCTTGCTTCTAAAGCATACGCAAGCAGAAATTTCAATGTACAATGATGTTTTTAAAAAAAGGGTCAAAATGTGCTCCACTCGGGCTGAAAACGCTTGTTTGGAACATTTCATTAATGTTGACTATAAATCATAAACTAAGCATTTTTCAGCTGAAATAATGAATGTAGTCCTCTTAATTCTTGCTTCTAAAGCATACGCAAGCAGAAATTTCAATGTACAATGATGTTTTTAAAAAAACAGTCAAAATGTGCTCCACTCGGGCTGAAAACGCTTGTTTGGGACATGACATTAATGTTGACTATAAATCATAAACTAAGCATTTTTCAGCTGAAATAATGAATGTAGTCCTCTTAATTCTTGCTTCTAAAGCATACGCAAGCAGAAATTTCAATGTACAATGATGTTTTTAAAAAAACAGTCAAAATGTGCTCCACTCGGGCTGAAAACGCTTGTTTGGGACATTACATTAATGTTGACTATAAATCATAAACTAAGCATTTTTCAGCTGAAATAATGAATGTAGTCCTCTTAATTCTTGCTTCTAAAGCATACGCAAAAAGAAATTTCAATGTACAATGATGTTTTTTAAAAAACGGTCAAAATGTGCTCCACTCGGGCTGAAAACGCTTGTTCGGAACATTTCCTTAATGTTGACTATAAATCATAAACTAAGCATTTTTCAGCTGAAATAATGAATGTAGTCCTCTTAATTCTTGCTTCTAAAGCATACGCAAGCAGAAATTTCAATGTACAATGATGTTTTTAAAAAAAACAGTCAAAATGCGCTCCACTCGGGCTGAAAACGCTGTTGGGGACATTTCATTAATGTTGACTACAAATCAAAAACTAAGCATTTTTCAGCTGAAATAATGAATGTAGTCCTCTTAATTCTTGCTTCTAAAGCATACGCAAGCAGAAATTTCAATGTACAATGATGTTTTTAAAAAAAGGGTCAAAATGTGCTCCACTCGGGCTGAAAACGCTTGTTTGGAACATTTCATTAATGTTGACTATAAATCATAAACTAAGCATTTTTCAGCTGAAATAATGAATGTAGTCCTCTTAATTCTTGCTTCTAAAGCATACGCAAGCAGAAATTTCAATGTACAATGATGTTTTTAAAAAAACAGTCAAAATGTGCTCCACTCGGGCTGAAAACGCTTGTTTGGGACATGACATTAATGTTGACTATAAATCATAAACTAAGCATTTTTCAGCTGAAATAATGAATGTAGTCCTCTTAATTCTTGCTTCTAAAGCATACGCAAGCAGAAATTTCAATGTACAATGATGTTTTTAAAAAAAGGGTCAAAATGTGCTCCACTCGGGCTGAAAACGCTTGTTTGGAACATTTCATTAATGTTGACTATAAATCATAAACTAAGCATTTTTCAGCTGAAATAATGAATGTAGTCCTCTTAATTCTTGCTTCTAAAGCATACGCAAGCAGAAATTTCAATGTACAATGATGTTTTTAAAAAAACAGTCAAAATGTGCTCCACTCGGGCTGAAAACGCTTGTTTGGGACATGACATTAATGTTGACTATAAATCATAAACTAAGCATTTTTCAGCTGAAATAATGAATGTAGTCCTCTTAATTCTTGCTTCTAAAGCATACGCAAGCAGAAATTTCAATGTACAATGATGTTTTTAAAAAAAGGGTCAAAATGTGCTCCACTCGGGCTGAAAACGCTTGTTTGGAACATTTCATTAATGTTGACTATAAATCATAAACTAAGCATTTTTCAGCTGAAATAATGAATGTAGTCCTCTTAATTCTTGCTTCTAAAGCATACGCAAGCAGAAATTTCAATGTACAATGATGTTTTTAAAAAAGCAGTCAAAATGTGCTCCACTCCGGCTGAAAACGCTTGTTTGGGACATTACATTAATGTTGACTATAAATCATAAACTAAGCATTTTTTAGCTGAAATAATGAATGTAGTCCTCTTAATTCTTGCTTCTAAAGCATACGCAAAAAGAAATTTCAATGTACAATGATGTTTTTTAAAAAACGGTCAAAATGTGCTCCACTCGGGCTGAAAACGCTTGTTCGGAACATTTCCTTAATGTTGACTATAAATCATAAACTAAGCATTTTTCAGCTGAAATAATGAATGTAGTCCTCTTAATTCTTGCTTCTAAAGCATACGCAAGCAGAAATTTCAATGTACAATGATGTTTTTAAAAAAAACAGTCAAAATGCGCTCCACTCGGGCTGAAATTGCTGTTGGGGACATTTCATTAATGTTGACTACAAATCAAAAACTAAGCATTTTTCAGCTGAAATAATGAATGTAGTCCTCTTAATTCTTGCTTCTAAAGCATACGCAAGCAGAAATTTCAATGTACAATGATGTTTTTAAAAAAAGGGTCAAAATGTGCTCCACTCGGGCTGAAAACGCTTGTTTGGAACATTTCATTAATGTTGACTATAAATCATAAACTAAGCATTTTTCAGCTGAAATAATGAATGTAGTCCTCTTAATTCTTGCTTCTAAAGCATACGCAAGCAGAAATTTCAATGTACAATGATGTTTTTAAAAAAACAGTCAAAATGTGCTCCACTCGGGCTGAAAACGCTTGTTTGGGACATGACATTAATGTTGACTATAAATCATAAACTAAGCATTTTTCAGCTGAAATAATGAATGTAGTCCTCTTAATTCTTGCTTCTAAAGCATACGCAAAAAGAAATTTCAATGTACAATGATGTTTTTTAAAAAACGGTCAAAATGTGCTCCACTCGGGCTGAAAACGCTTGTTCGGAACATTTCCTTAATGTTGACTATAAATCATAAACTAAGCATTTTTCAGCTGAAATAATGAATGTAGTCCTCTTAATTCTTGCTTCTAAAGCATACGCAAGCAGAAATTTCAATGTACAATGATGTTTTTAAAAAAAACAGTCAAAATGCGCTCCACTCGGGCTGAAAACGCTGTTGGGGACATTTCATTAATGTTGACTACAAATCAAAAACTAAGCATTTTTCAGCTGAAATAA
Organism: Hippichthys cyanospilos; assembly: GCF_059441005.1. Classification (NCBI taxonomy): domain Eukaryota; kingdom Metazoa; phylum Chordata; class Actinopteri; order Syngnathiformes; family Syngnathidae; genus Hippichthys; species Hippichthys cyanospilos. Next base: position 163,840 of record NW_028283393.1, on the reverse strand, counting down.
TGAATGTAGTCCTCTTAATTCTTGCTTCTAAAGCATACGCAAGCAGAAATTTCAATGTACAATGATGTTTTTAAAAAAGGGTCAAAATGTGCTCCACTCGGGCTGAAAACGCTTGTTTGGAACATTTCATTAATGTTGACTATAAATCATAAACTAAGCATTTTTCAGCTGAAATAATGAATGTAGTCCTCTTAATTCTTGCTTCTAAAGCATACGCAAGCAGAAATTTCAATGTACAATGATGTTTTTAAAAAAACAGTCAAAATGTGCTCCACTCGGGCTGAAAACGCTTGTTTGGGACATGACATTAATGTTGACTATAAATCATAAACTAAGCATTTTTCAGCTGAAATAATGAATGTAGTCCTCTTAATTCTTGCTTCTAAAGCATACGCAAGCAGAAATTTCAATGTACAATGATGTTTTTAAAAAAAACAGTCAAAATGCGCTCCACTCGGGCTGAAAACGCTGTTGGGGACATTTCATTAATGTTGACTATAAATCATAAACTAAGCATTTTTCAGCTGAAATAATGAATGTAGTCCTTTTAATTCTTGCTTCTAAAGCATACGCAAGCAGAAATTTCAATGTACAATGATGTTTTTAAAAAAAACAGTCAAAATGTGCTCCACTCGGGCTGAAAACGCTGTTGGGGACATTTCATTAATGTTGACTATAAATCAAAAACTAAGCATTTTTCAGCTGAAATAATGAATGTAGTCCTCTTAATTCTTGCTTCTAAAGCATACGCAAGCAGAAATTTCAATGTACAATGATGTTTTTAAAAAAACTGTCAAAATGTGCTCCACTCGGGCTGAAAACGCTGTTGGGGACATTTCATTAATGTTGACTATAAATCATAAACTAAGCATTTTTCAGCTGAAATAATGAATGTAGTCCTCTTAATTCTTGCTTCTAAAGCATACACAAACAGAAAATTCAATGTACAATGATGTTTTTAAAAAAACGGTCAAAATGTGCTCCACTCGGGCTGAAAACGCTGTTGGGGACATTTCATTAATGTTGACTATAAATCATAAACTAAGCATTTTTCAGCTGAAATAATGAATGTAGTCCTCTTAATTCTTGCTTCTAAAGCATACGCAAAAAGAAATTTCAATGTACAATGATGTTTTTAAAAAAACGGTCAAAATGTGCTCCACTCGGGCTGAAAACGCTTGTTTGGGACATTACATTAATGTTGACTATAAATCATAAACTAAGCATTTTTCAGCTGAAATAATGAATGTAGTCCTCTTAATTCTTGCTTCTAAAGCATACGCAAGCAGAAATTTCAATGTACAATGATGTTTTTAAAAAAAGGGTCAAAATGTGCTCCACTCGGGCTGAAAACGCTTGTTCGGAACATTTCATTAATGTTGACTATAAATCATAAACTAAGCATTTTTCAGCTGAAATAATGAATGTAGTCCTCTTAATTCTTGCTTCTAAAGCATACGCAAGCAGAAATTTCAATGTACAATGATGTTTTTAAAAAAACGGTCAAAATGTGCTCCACTCGGGCTGAAAACGCTTGTTTGGAACATTTCCTTAATGTTGACTATAAATCATAAACTAAGCATTTTTCAGCTGAAATAATGAATGTAGTCCTCTTAATTCTTGCTTCTAAAGCATACGCAAGCAGAAATTTCAATGTACAATGATGTTTTTAAAAAAAACAGTCAAAATGCGCTCCACTCGGGCTGAAAACGCTGTTGGGGACATTTCATTAATGTTGACTACAAATCAAAAACTAAGCATTTTTCAGCTGAAATAATGAATGTAGTCCTCTTAATTCTTGCTTCTAAAGCATACGCAAGCAGAAATTTCAATGTACAATGATGTTTTTAAAAAAAGGGTCAAAATGTGCTCCACTCGGGCTGAAAACGCTTGTTTGGAACATTTCATTAATGTTGACTATAAATCATAAACTAAGCATTTTTCAGCTGAAATAATGAATGTAGTCCTCTTAATTCTTGCTTCTAAAGCATACGCAAGCAGAAATTTCAATGTACAATGATGTTTTTAAAAAAACAGTCAAAATGTGCTCCACTCGGGCTGAAAACGCTTGTTTGGGACATGACATTAATGTTGACTATAAATCATAAACTAAGCATTTTTCAGCTGAAATAATGAATGTAGTCCTCTTAATTCTTGCTTCTAAAGCATACGCAAGCAGAAATTTCAATGTACAATGATGTTTTTAAAAAAACAGTCAAAATGTGCTCCACTCGGGCTGAAAACGCTTGTTTGGGACATTACATTAATGTTGACTATAAATCATAAACTAAGCATTTTTCAGCTGAAATAATGAATGTAGTCCTCTTAATTCTTTCTTCTAAAGCATACGCAAAAAGAAATTTCAATGTACAATGATGTTTTTTAAAAAACGGTCAAAATGTGCTCCACTCGGGCTGAAAACGCTTGTTCGGAACATTTCCTTAATGTTGACTATAAATCATAAACTAAGCATTTTTCAGCTGAAATAATGAATGTAGTCCTCTTAATTCTTGCTTCTAAAGCATACGCAAGCAGAAATTTCAATGTACAATGATGTTTTTAGAAAAAACAGTCAAAATGCGCTCCACTCGGGCTGAAAACGCTGTTGGGGACATTTCATTAATGTTGACTACAAATCAAAAACTAAGCATTTTTCAGCTGAAATAATGAATGTAGTCCTCTTAATTCTTGCTTCTAAAGCATACGCAAGCAGAAATTTCAATGTACAATGATGTTTTTAAAAAAAGGGTCAAAATGTGCTCCACTCGGGCTGAAAACGCTTGTTTGGAACATTTCATTAATGTTGACTATAAATCATAAACTAAGCATTTTTCAGCTGAAATAATGAATGTAGTCCTCTTAATTCTTGCTTCTAAAGCATACGCAAGCAGAAATTTCAATGTACAATGATGTTTTTAAAAAAACGGTCAAAATGTGCTCCACTCGGGCTGAAAACGCTTGTTTGGAACATTTCCTTAATGTTGACTATAAATCATAAACTAAGCATTTTTCAGCTGAAATAATGAATGTAGTCCTCTTAATTCTTGCTTCTAAAGCATACGCAAGCAGAAATTTCAATGTACAATGATGTTTTTAAAAAAAACAGTCAAAATGCGCTCCACTCGGGCTGAAAACGCTGTTGGGGACATTTCATTAATGTTGACTACAAATCAAAAACTAAGCATTTTTCAGCTGAAATAATGAATGTAGTCCTCTTAATTCTTGCTTCTAAAGCATACGCAAGCAGAAATTTCAATGTACAATGATGTTTTTAAAAAAAGGGTCAATATGTGCTCCACTCGGGCTGAAAACGCTTGTTTGGAACATTTCATTAATGTTGACTATAAATCATAAACTAAGCATTTTTCAGCTGAAATAATGAATGTAGTCCTCTTAATTCTTGCTTCTAAAGCATACGCAAGCAGAAATTTCAATGTACAATGATGTTTTTAAAAAAACAGTCAAAATGTGCTCCACTCGGGCTGAAAACGCTTGTTTGGGACATGACATTAATGTTGACTATAAATCATAAACTAAGCATTTTTCAGCTGAAATAATGAATGTAGTCCTCTTAATTCTTGCTTCTAAAGCATACGCAAGCAGAAATTTCAATGTACAATGATGTTTTTAAAAAAACAGTCAAAATGTGCTCCACTCGGGCTGAAAACGCTTGTTTGGGACATTACATTAATGTTGACTATAAATCATAAACTAAGCATTTTTCAGCTGAAATAATGAATGTAGTCCTCTTAATTCTTGCTTCTAAAGCATACGCAAAAAGAAATTTCAATGTACAATGATGTTTTTTAAAAAACGGTCAAAATGTGCTCCACTCGGGCTGAAAACGCTTGTTCGGAACATTTCCTTAATGTTGACTATAAATCATAAACTAAGCATTTTTCAGCTGAAATAATGAATGTAGTCCTCTTAATTCTTGCTTCTAAAGCATACGCAAGCAGAAATTTCAATGTACAATGATGTTTTTAAATAAAACAGTCAAAATGCGCTCCACTCGGGCTGAAAACGCTGTTGGGGACATTTCATTAATGTTGACTACAAATCAAAAACTAAGCATTTTTCAGCTGAAATAATGAATGTAGTCCTCTTAATTCTTGCTTCTAAAGCATACGCAAGCAGAAATTTCAATGTACAATGATGTTTTTAAAAAAAGGGTCAAAATGTGCTCCACTCGGGCTGAAAACGCTTGTTTGGAACATTTCATTAATGTTGACTATAAATCATAAACTAAGCATTTTTCAGCTGAAATAATGAATGTAGTCCTCTTAATTCTTGCTTCTAAAGCATACGCAAGCAGAAATTTCAATGTACAATGATGTTTTTAAAAAAACAGTCAAAATGTGCTCCACTCGGGCTGAAAACGCTTGTTTGGGACATGACATTAATGTTGACTATAAATCATAAACTAAGCATTTTTCAGCTGAAATAATGAATGTAGTCCTCTTAATTCTTGCTTCTAAAGCATACGCAAGCAGAAATTTCAATGTACAATGATGTTTTTAAAAAAAGGGTCAAAATGTGCTCCACTCGGGCTGAAAACGCTGTTGGGGACATTTCATTAATGTTGACTATAAATCAAAAACTAAGCATTTTTCAAAAAACGGTCAAAATGTGCTCCACTCGGGCTGAAAACGCTTGTTCGGAACATTTCCTTAATGTTGACTATAAATCATAAACTAAGCATTTTTCAGCTGAAATAATGAATGTAGTCCTCTTAATTCTTGCTTCTAAAGCATACGCAAGCAGAAATTTCAATGTACAATGATGTTTTTAAAAAAAGGGTCAAAATGTGCTCCACTCGGGCTGAAAACGCTTGTTTGGAACATTTCATTAATGTTGACTATAAATCATAAACTAAGCATTTTTCAGCTGAAATAATGAATGTAGTCCTCTTAATTCTTGCTTCTAAAGCATACGCAAGCAGAAATTTCAATGTACAATGATGTTTTTAAAAAAACAGTCAAAATGTGCTCCACTCGGGCTGAAAACGCTGTTGGGGACATTTCATTAATGTTGACTATAAATCATAAACTAAGCATTTTTCAGCTGAAATAATGAATGTAGTCCTCTTAATTCTTGCTTCTAAAGCATACGCAAGCAGAAATTTCAATGTACAATGATGTTTTTTAAAAAACGGTCAAAATGTGCTCCACTCGGGCTGAAAACGCTTGTTCGGAACATTTCCTTAATGTTGACTATAAATCATAAACTAAGCATTTTTCAGCTGAAATAATGAATGTAGTCCTCTTAATTCTTGCTTCTAAAGCATACGCAAGCAGAAATTTCAATGTACAATGATGTTTTTAAAAAAAACAGTCAAAATGCGCTCCACTCGGGCTGAAAACGCTGTTGGGGACATTTCATTAATGTTGACTACAAATCAAAAACTAAGCATTTTTCAGCTGAAATAATGAATGTAGTCCTCTTAATTCTTGCTTCTAAAGCATACGCAAGCAGAAATTTCAATGTACAATGATGTTTTTAAAAAAAGGGTCAAAATGTGCTCCACTCGGGCTGAAAACGCTTGTTTGGAACATTTCATAATTGTTGACTATAAATCATAAACTAAGCATTTTTCAGCTGAAATAATGAATGTAGTCCTCTTAATTCTTGCTTCTAAAGCATACGCAAGCAGAAATTTCAATGTACAATGATGTTTTTAAAAAAACAGTCAAAATGTGCTCCACTCGGGCTGAAAACGCTTGTTTGGGACATGACATTAATGTTGACTATAAATCATAAACTAAGCATTTTTCAGCTGAAATAATGAATGTAGTCCTCTTAATTCTTGCTTCTAAAGCATACGCAAAAAGAAATTTCAATGTACAATGATGTTTTTTAAAAAACGGTCAAAATGTGCTCCACTCGGGCTGAAAACGCTTGTTCGGAACATTTCCTTAATGTTGACTATAAATCATAAACTAAGCATTTTTCAGCTGAAATAATGAATGTAGTCCTCTTAATTCTTGCTTCTAAAGCATACGCAAGCAGAAATTTCAATGTACAATGATGTTTTTAAAAAAAACAGTCAAAATGCGCTCCACTCGGGCTGAAAACGCTTGTTTGGAACATTTCATTAATGTTGACTATAAATCATAAACTAAGCATTTTTCAGCTGAAATAATGAATGTAGTCCTCTTAATTCTTGCTTCTAAAGCATACGCAAGCAGAAATTTCAATGTACAATGATGTTTTTAAAAAAACAGTCAAAATGTGCTCCACTCGGGCTGAAAACGCTTGTTTGGGACATGACATTAATGTTGACTATAAATCATAAACTAAGCATTTTTCAGCTGAAATAATGAATGTAGTCCTCTTAATTCTTGCTTCTAAAGCATACGCAAGCAGAAATTTCAATGTACAATGATGTTTTTAAAAAAACAGTCAAAATGTGCTCCACTCGGGCTGAAAACGCTTGTTTGGGACATGACATTAATGTTGACTATAAATCATAAACTAAGCATTTTTCAGCTGAAATAATGAATGTAGTCCTTTTAATTCTTGCTTCTAAAGCATACGCAAGCAGAAATTTCAATGTACAATGATGTTTTTAAAAAAAACAGTCAAAATGTGCTCCACTCGGGCTGAAAACGCTGTTGGGGACATTTCATTAATGTTGACTATAAATCAAAAACTAAGCATTTTTCAGCTGAAATAATGAATGTACTCCTCTTAATTCTTGCTTCTAAAGCATACGCAAGCAGAAATTTCAATGTACAATGATGTTTTTAAAAAAACAGTCAAAATGTGCTCCACTCGGGCTGAAAACGCTGTTGGGGACATTTCATTAATGTTGACTATAAATCATAAACTAAGCATTTTTCAGCTGAAATAATGAATGTAGTCCTCTTAATTCTTGCTTCTAAAGCATACACAAACAGAAAATTCAATGTACAATGATGTTTTTAAAAAAACGGTCAAAATGTGCTCCACTCGGGCTGAAAACGCTGTTGGGGACATTTCATTAATGTTGACTATAAATCATAAACTAAGCATTTTTCAGCTGAAATAATGAATGTAGTCCTCTTAATTCTTGCTTCTAAAGCATACGCAAAAAGAAATTTCAATGTACAATGATGTTTTTTAAAAAACGGTCAAAATGTGCTCCACTCGGGCTGAAAACGCTTGTTCGGAACATTTCCTTAATGTTGACTATAAATCATAAACTAAGCATTTTTCAGCTGAAATAATGAATGTAGTCCTCTTAATTCTTGCTTCTAAAGCATACGCAAGCAGAAATTTCAATGTACAATGATGTTTTTAAAAAAAACAGTCAAAATGCGCTCCACTCGGGCTGAAAACGCTGTTGGGGACATTTCATTAATGTTGACTACAAATCAAAAACTAAGCATTTTTCAGCTGAAATAATGAATGTAGTCCTCTTAATTCTTGCTTCTAAAGCATACGCAAGCAGAAATTTCAATGTACAATGATGTTTTTAAAAAAAGGGTCAAAATGTGCTCCACTCGGGCTGAAAACGCTTGTTTGGAACATTTCATTAATGTTGACTATAAATCATAAACTAAGCATTTTTCAGCTGAAATAATGAATGTAGTCCTCTTAATTCTTGCTTCTAAAGCATACGCAAGCAGAAATTTCAATGTACAATGATGTTTTTAAAAAAACAGTCAAAATGTGCTCCACTCGGGCTGAAAACGCTTGTTTGGGACATGACATTAATGTTGACTATAAATCATAAACTAAGCATTTTTCAGCTGAAATAATGAATGTAGTCCTCTTAATTCTTGCTTCTAAAGCATACGCAAAAAGAAATTTCAATGTACAATGATGTTTTTTAAAAAACGGTCAAAATGTGCTCCACTCGGGCTGAAAACGCTTGTTCGGAACATTTCCTTAATGTTGACTATAAATCATAAACTAAGCATTTTTCAGCTGAAATAATGAATGTAGTCCTCTTAATTCTTGCTTCTAAAGCATACGCAAGCAGAAATTTCAATGTACAATGATGTTTTTAAAAAAAACAGTCAAAATGCGCTCCACTCGGGCTGAAAACGCTGTTGGGGACATTTCATTAATGTTGACTACAAATCAAAAACTAAGCATTTTTCAGCTGAAATAATGAATGTAGTCCTCTTAATTCTTGCTTCTAAAGCATACGCAAGCAGAAATTTCAATGTACAATGATGTTTTTAAAAAAGGGTCAAAATGTGCTCCACTCGGGCTGAAAACGCTTGTTTGGAACATTTCATTAATGTTGACTATAAATCATAAACTAAGCATTTTTCAGCTGAAATAATGAATGTAGTCCTCTTAATTCTTGCTTCTAAAGCATACGCAAGCAGAAATTTCAATGTACAATGATGTTTTTAAAAAAACAGTCAAAATGTGCTCCACTCGGGCTGAAAACGCTTGTTTGGGACATGACATTAATGTTGACTATAAATCATAAACTAAGCATTTTTCAGCTGAAATAATGAATGTAGTCCTCTTAATTCTTGCTTCTAAAGCATACGCAAGCAGAAATTTCAATGTACAATGATGTTTTTAAAAAAACAGTCAAAATGTGCTCCACTCGGGCTGAAAACGCTTGTTTGGAACATTTCATTAATGTTGACTATAAATCATAAACTAAGCATTTTTCAGCTGAAATAATGAATGTAGTCCTCTTAATTCTTGCTTCTAAAGCATACGCAAGCAGAAATTTCAATGTACAATGATGTTTTTAAAAAAACAGTCAAAATGTGCTCCACTCGGGCTGAAAACGCTGTTGGGGACATTTCATTAATGTTGACTATAAATCATAAACTAAGTATTTTTCAGCTGAAATAATGAATGTAGTCCTTTTAATTCTTGCTTCTAAAGCATACGCAAGCAGAAATTTCAATGTACAATGATGTTTTTAAAAAAAACAGTCAAAATGTGCTCCACTCGGGCTGAAAACGCTGTTGGGGACATTTCATTAATGTTGACTATAAATCAAAAACTAAGCATTTTTCAGCTGAAATAATGAATGTAGTCCTCTTAATTCTTGCTTCTAAAGCATACGCAAGCAGAAATTTCAATGTACAATGATGTTTTTAAAAAAACTGTCAAAATGTGCTCCACTCGGGCTGAAAACGCTGTTGGGGACATTTCATTAATGTTGACTATAAATCATAAACTAAGCATTTTTCAGCTGAAATAATGAATGTAGTCCTCTTAATTCTTGCTTCTAAAGCATACACAAACAGAAAATTCAATGTACAATGATGTTTTTAAAAAAACGGTCAAAATGTGCTCCACTCGGGCTGAAAACGCTGTTGGGGACATTTTATTAATGTTGACTATAAATCATAAACTAAGCATTTTTCAGCTGAAATAATGAATGTAGTCCTCTTAATTCTTGCTTCTAAAGCATACGCAAAAAGAAATTTCAATGTACAATGATGTTTTTAAAAAAACGGTCAAAATGTGCTCCACTCGGGCTGAAAACGCTTGTTTGGGACATTACATTAATGTTGACTATAAATCATAAACTAAGCATTTTTCAGCTGAAATAATGAATGTAGTCCTCTTAATTCTTGCTTCTAAAGCATACGCAAGCAGAAATTTCAATGTACAATGATGTTTTTAAAAAAAGGGTCAAAATGTGCTCCACTCGGGCTGAAAACGCTTGTTCGGAACATTTCATTAATGTTGACTATAAATCATAAACTAAGCATTTTTCAGCTGAAATAATGAATGTAGTCCTCTTAATTCTTGCTTCTAAAGCATACGCAAGCAGAAATTTCAATGTACAATGATGTTTTTTAAAAAACGGTCAAAATGTGCTCCACTCGGGCTGAAAACGCTTGTTTGGAACATTTCCTTAATGTTGACTATAAATCATAAACTAAGCATTTTTCAGCTGAAATAATGAATGTAGTCCTCTTAATTCTTGCTTCTAAAGCATACGCAAGCAGAAATTTCAATGTACAATGATGTTTTTAAAAAAAACAGTCAAAATGCGCTCCACTCGGGCTGAAAACGCTGTTGGGGACATTTCATTAATGTTGACTACAAATCAAAAACTAAGCATTTTTCAGCTGAAATAATGAATGTAGTCCTCTTAATTCTTGCTTCTAAAGCATACGCAAGCAGAAATTTCAATGTACAATGATGTTTTTAAAAAAAGGGTCAAAATGTGCTCCACTCGGGCTGAAAACGCTTGTTTGGAACATTTCATTAATGTTGACTATAAATCATAAACTAAGCATTTTTCAGCTGAAATAATGAATGTAGTCCTCTTAATTCTTGCTTCTAAAGCATACGCAAGCAGAAATTTCAATGTACAATGATGTTTTTAAAAAAACAGTCAAAATGTGCTCCACTCGGGCTGAAAACGCTTGTTTGGGACATGACATTAATGTTGACTATAAATCATAAACTAAGCATTTTTCAGCTGAAATAATGAATGTAGTCCTCTTAATTCTTGCTTCTAAAGCATACGCAAGCAGAAATTTCAATGTACAATGATGTTTTTAAAAAAACAGTCAAAATGTGCTCCACTCGGGCTGAAAACGCTTGTTTGGGACATTACATTAATGTTGACTATAAATCATAAACTAAGCATTTTTCAGCTGAAATAATGAATGTAGTCCTCTTAATTCTTGCTTCTAAAGCATACGCAAAAAGAAATTTCAATGTACAATGATGTTTTTTAAAAAACGGTCAAAATGTGCTCCACTCGGGCTGAAAACGCTTGTTTGGAACATTTCCTTAATGTTGACTATAAATCATAAACTAAGCATTTTTCAGCTGAAATAATGAATGTAGTCCTCTTAATTCTTGCTTCTAAAGCATACGCAAGCAGAAATTTCAATGTACAATGATGTTTTTAAAAAAAACAGTCAAAATGCGCTCCACTCGGGCTGAAAACGCTGTTGGGGACATTTCATTAATGTTGACTACAAATCAAAAACTAAGCATTTTTCAGCTGAAATAATGAATGTAGTCCTCTTAATTCTTGCTTCTAAAGCATACGCAAGCAGAAATTTCAATGTACAATGATGTTTTTAAAAAAAGGGTCAAAATGTGCTCCACTCGGGCTGAAAACGCTTGTTTGGAACATTTCATTAATGTTGACTATAAATCATAAACTAAGCATTTTTCAGCTGAAATAATGAATGTAGTCCTCTTAATTCTTGCTTCTAAAGCATACGCAAGCAGAAATTTCAATGTACAATGATGTTTTTAAAAAAACAGTCAAAATGTGCTCCACTCGGGCTGAAAACGCTTGTTTGGGACATGACATTAATGTTGACTATAAATCATAAACTAAGCATTTTTCAGCTGAAATAATGAATGTAGTCCTCTTAATTCTTGCTTCTAAAGCATACGCAAGCAGAAATTTCAATGTACAATGATGTTTTTAAAAAAACAGTCAAAATGTGCTCCACTCGGGCTGAAAACGCTTGTTTGGGACATTACATTAATGTTGACTATAAATCATAAACTAAGCATTTTTCAGCTGAAATAATGAATGTAGTCCTCTTAATTCTTGCTTCTAAAGCATACGCAAAAAGAAATTTCAATGTACAATGATGTTTTTTAAAAAACGGTCAAAATGTGCTCCACTCGGGCTGAAAACGCTTGTTCGGAACATTTCCTTAATGTTGACTATAAATCATAAACTAAGCATTTTTCAGCTGAAATAATGAATGTAGTCCTCTTAATTCTTGCTTCTAAAGCATACGCAAGCAGAAATTTCAATGTACAATGATGTTTTTAGAAAAAACAGTCAAAATGCGCTCCACTCGGGCTGAAAACGCTGTTGGGGACATTTCATTAATGTTGACTACAAATCAAAAACTAAGCATTTTTCAGCTGAAATAATGAATGTAGTCCTCTTAATTCTTGCTTCTAAAGCATACGCAAGCAGAAATTTCAATGTACAATGATGTTTTTAAAAAAAGGGTCAAAATGTGCTCCACTCGGGCTGAAAACGCTTGTTTGGAACATTTCATTAATGTTGACTATAAATCATAAACTAAGCATTTTTCAGCTGAAATAATGAATGTAGTCCTCTTAATTCTTGCTTCTAAAGCATACGCAAGCAGAAATTTCAATGTACAATGATGTTTTTAAAAAAACGGTCAAAATGTGCTCCACTCGGGCTGAAAACGCTTGTTTGGAACATTTCCTTAATGTTGACTATAAATCATAAACTAAGCATTTTTCAGCTGAAATAATGAATGTAGTCCTCTTAATTCTTGCTTCTAAAGCATACGCAAGCAGAAATTTCAATGTACAATGATGTTTTTAAAAAAAACAGTCAAAATGCGCTCCACTCGGGCTGAAAACGCTGTTGGGGACATTTCATTAATGTTGACTACAAATCAAAAACTAAGCATTTTTCAGCTGAAATAATGAATGTAGTCCTCTTAATTCTTGCTTCTAAAGCATACGCAAGCAGAAATTTCAATGTACAATGATGTTTTTAAAAAAAGGGTCAATATGTGCTCCACTCGGGCTGAAAACGCTTGTTTGGAACATTTCATTAATGTTGACTATAAATCATAAACTAAGCATTTTTCAGCTGAAATAATGAATGTAGTCCTCTTAATTCTTGCTTCTAAAGCATACGCAAGCAGAAATTTCAATGTACAATGATGTTTTTAAAAAAGCAGTCAAAATGTGCTCCACTCGGGCTGAAAACGCTTGTTTGGGACATGACATTAATGTTGACTATAAATCATAAACTAAGCATTTTTCAGCTGAAATAATGAATGTAGTCCTCTTAATTCTTGCTTCTAAAGCATACGCAAGCAGAAATTTCAATGTACAATGATGTTTTTAAAAAAAGGGTCAAAATGTGCTCCACTCGGGCTGAAAACGCTTGTTTGGAACATTTCATTAATGTTGACTATAAATCATAAACTAAGCATTTTTCAGCTGAAATAATGAATGTAGTCCTCTTAATTCTTGCTTCTAAAGCATACGCAAGCAGAAATTTCAATGTACAATGATGTTTTTAAAAAAACGGTCAAAATGTGCTCCACTCGGGCTGAAAACGCTTGTTTGGAACATTTCCTTAATGTTGACTATAAATCATAAACTAAGCATTTTTCAGCTGAAATAATGAATGTAGTCCTCTTAATTCTTGCTTCTAAAGCATACGCAAGCAGAAATTTCAATGTACAATGATGTTTTTAAAAAAAACAGTCAAAATGCGCTCCACTCGGGCTGAAAACGCTGTTGGGGACATTTCATTAATGTTGACTACAAATCAAAAACTAAGCATTTTTCAGCTGAAATAATGAATGTAGTCCTCTTAATTCTTGCTTCTAAAGCATACGCAAGCAGAAATTTCAATGTACAATGATGTTTTTAAAAAAAGGGTCAAAATGTGCTCCACTCGGGCTGAAAACGCTTGTTTGGAACATTTCATTAATGTTGACTATAAATCATAAACTAAGCATTTTTCAGCTGAAATAATGAATGTAGTCCTCTTAATTCTTGCTTCTAAAGCATACGCAAGCAGAAATTTCAATGTACAATGATGTTTTTAAAAAAACAGTCAAAATGTGCTCCACTCGGGCTGAAAACGCTTGTTTGGGACATGACATTAATGTTGACTATAAATCATAAACTAAGCATTTTTCAGCTGAAATAATGAATGTAGTCCTCTTAATTCTTGCTTCTAAAGCATACGCAAGCAGAAATTTCAATGTACAATGATGTTTTTAAAAAAAGGGTCAAAATGTGCTCCACTCGGGCTGAAAACGCTTGTTTGGGACATGACATTAATGTTGACTATAAATCATAAACTAAGCATTTTTCAGCTGAAATAATGAATGTAGTCCTCTTAATTCTTGCTTCTAAAGCATACGCAAAAAGAAATTTCAATGTACAATGATGTTTTTTAAAAAACGGTCAAAATGTGCTCCACTCGGGCTGAAAACGCTTGTTCGGAACATTTCCTTAATGTTGACTATAAATCATAAACTAAGCATTTTTCAGCTGAAATAATGAATGTAGTCCTCTTAATTCTTGCTTCTAAAGCATACGCAAGCAGAAATTTCAATGTACAATGATGTTTTTAAAAAAAACAGTCAAAATGCGCTCCACTCGGGCTGAAAACGCTGTTGGGGACATTTCATTAATGTTGACTACAAATCAAAAACTAAGCATTTTTCAGCTGAAATAATGAATGTAGTCCTCTTAATTCTTGCTTCTAAAGCATACGCAAGCAGAAATTTCAATGTACAATGATGTTTTTAAAAAAAGGGTCAAAATGTGCTCCACTCGGGCTGAAAACGCTTGTTTGGAACATTTCATTAATGTTGACTATAAATCATAAACTAAGCATTTTTCAGCTGAAATAATGAATGTAGTCCTCTTAATTCTTGCTTCTAAAGCATACGCAAGCAGAAATTTCAATGTACAATGATGTTTTTAAAAAAGCAGTCAAAATGTGCTCCACTCGGGCTGAAAACGCTTGTTTGGGACATGACATTAATGTTGACTATAAATCATAAACTAAGCATTTTTCAGCTGAAATAATGAATGTAGTCCTCTTAATTCTTGCTTCTAAAGCATACGCAAAAAGAAATTTCAATGTACAATGATGTTTTTTAAAAAACGGTCAAAATGTGCTCCACTCGGGCTGAAAACGCTTGTTCGGAACATTTCCTTAATGTTGACTATAAATCATAAACTAAGCATTTTTCAGCTGAAATAATGAATGTAGTCCTCTTAATTCTTGCTTCTAAAGCATACGCAAGCAGAAATTTCAATGTACAATGATGTTTTTAAAAAAAACAGTCAAAATGCGCTCCACTCGGGCTGAAAACGCTGTTGGGGACATGACATTAATGTTGACTATAAATCATAAACTAAGCATTTTTCAGCTGAAATAATGAATGTAGTCCTCTTAATTCTTGCTTCTAAAGCATACGCAAGCAGAAATTTCAATGTACAATGATGTTTTTAAAAAAAGGGTCAAAATGTGCTCCACTCGGGCTGAAAACGCTTGTTTGGAACATTTCATTAATGTTGACTATAAATCATAAACTAAGCATTTTTCAGCTGAAATAATGAATGTAGTCCTCTTAATTCTTGCTTCTAAAGCATACGCAAGCAGAAATTTCAATGTACAATGATGTTTTTAAAAAAACAGTCAAAATGTGCTCCACTCGGGCTGAAAACGCTTGTTTGGGACATGACATTAATGTTGACTATAAATCATAAACTAAGCATTTTTCAGCTGAAATAATGAATGTAGTCCTCTTAATTCTTGCTTCTAAAGCATACGCAAAAAGAAATTTCAATGTACAATGATGTTTTTTAAAAAACGGTCAAAATGTGCTCCACTCGGGCTGAAAACGCTTGTTCGGAACATTTCCTTAATGTTGACTATAAATCATAAACTAAGCATTTTTCAGCTGAAATAATGAATGTAGTCCTCTTAATTCTTGCTTCTAAAGCATACGCAAGCAGAAATTTCAATGTACAATGATGTTTTTAAAAAAAACAGTCAAAATGCGCTCCACTCGGGCTGAAAACGCTGTTGGGGACATTTCATTAATGTTGACTACAAATCAAAAACTAAGCATTTTTCAGCTGAAATAATGAATGTAGTCCTCTTAATTCTTGCTTCTAAAGCATACGCAAGCAGAAATTTCAATGTACAATGATGTTTTTAAAAAAGGGTCAAAATGTGCTCCACTCGGGCTGAAAACGCTTGTTTGGAACATTTCATTAATGTTGACTATAAATCATAAACTAAGCATTTTTCAGCTGAAATAATGAATGTAGTCCTCTTAATTCTTGCTTCTAAAGCATACGCAAGCAGAAATTTCAATGTACAATGATGTTTTTAAAAAAACAGTCAAAATGTGCTCCACTCGGGCTGAAAACGCTTGTTTGGGACATGACATTAATGTTGACTATAAATCATAAACTAAGCATTTTTCAGCTGAAATAATGAATGTAGTCCTCTTAATTCTTGCTTCTAAAGCATACGCAAGCAGAAATTTCAATGTACAATGATGTTTTTAAAAAAACAGTCAAAATGTGCTCCACTCGGGCTGAAAACGCTTGTTTGGAACATTTCATTAATGTTGACTATAAATCATAAACTAAGCATTTTTCAGCTGAAATAATGAATGTAGTCCTCTTAATTCTTGCTTCTAAAGCATACGCAAGCAGAAATTTCAATGTACAATGATGTTTTTAAAAAAACAGTCAAAATGTGCTCCACTCGGGCTGAAAACGCTGTTGGGGACATTTCATTAATGTTGACTATAAATCATAAACTAAGCATTTTTCAGCTGAAATAATGAATGTAGTCCTTTTAATTCTTGCTTCTAAAGCATACGCAAGCAGAAATTTCAATGTACAATGATGTTTTTAAAAAAAACAGTCAAAATGTGCTCCACTCGGGCTGAAAACGCTGTTGGGGACATTTCATTAATGTTGACTATAAATCAAAAACTAAGCATTTTTCAGCTGAAATAATGAATGTAGTCCTCTTAATTCTTGCTTCTAAAGCATACGCAAGCAGAAATTTCAATGTACAATGATGTTTTTAAAAAAACGGTCAAAATGTGCTCCACTCGGGCTGAAAACGCTTGTTCGGAACATTTCCTTAATGTTGACTATAAATCATAAACTAAGCATTTTTCAGCTGAAATAATGAATGTAGTCCTCTTAATTCTTGCTTCTAAAGCATACGCAAGCAGAAATTTCAATGTACAATGATGTTTTTAAAAAAAACAGTCAAAATGCGCTCCACTCGGGCTGAAAACGCTGTTGGGGACATTTCATTAATGTTGACTACAAATCAAAAACTAAGCATTTTTCAGCTGAAATAATGAATGTAGTCCTCTTAATTCTTGCTTCTAAAGCATACGCAAGCAGAAATTTCAATGTACAATGATGTTTTTAAAAAAAGGGTCAAAATGTGCTCCACTCGGGCTGAAAACGCTTGTTTGGAACATTTCATTAATGTTGACTATAAATCATAAACTAAGCATTTTTCAGCTGAAATAATGAATGTAGTCCTCTTAATTCTTGCTTCTAAAGCATACGCAAGCAGAAATTTCAATGTACAATGATGTTTTTAAAAAAGCAGTCAAAATGTGCTCCACTCGGGCTGAAAACGCTTGTTTGGGACATGACATTAATGTTGACTATAAATCATAAACTAAGCATTTTTCAGCTGAAATAATGAATGTAGTCCTCTTAATTCTTGCTTCTAAAGCATACGCAAAAAGAAATTTCAATGTACAATGATGTTTTTTAAAAAACGGTCAAAATGTGCTCCACTCGGGCTGAAAACGCTTGTTCGGAACATTTCCTTAATGTTGACTATAAATCATAAACTAAGCATTTTTCAGCTGAAATAATGAATGTAGTCCTCTTAATTCTTGCTTCTAAAGCATACGCAAGCAGAAATTTCAATGTACAATGATGTTTTTAAAAAAAACAGTCAAAATGCGCTCCACTCGGGCTGAAAACGCTGTTGGGGACATGACATTAATGTTGACTATAAATCATAAACTAAGCATTTTTCAGCTGAAATAATGAATGTAGTCCTCTTAATTCTTGCTTCTAAAGCATACGCAAGCAGAAATTTCAATGTACAATGATGTTTTTAAAAAAAGGGTCAAAATGTGCTCCACTCGGGCTGAAAACGCTTGTTTGGAACATTTCATTAATGTTGACTATAAATCATAAACTAAGCATTTTTCAGCTGAAATAATGAATGTAGTCCTCTTAATTCTTGCTTCTAAAGCATACGCAAGCAGAAATTTCAATGTACAATGATGTTTTTAAAAAAACAGTCAAAATGTGCTCCACTCGGGCTGAAAACGCTTGTTTGGGACATGACATTAATGTTGACTATAAATCATAAACTAAGCATTTTTCAGCTGAAATAATGAATGTAGTCCTCTTAATTCTTGCTTCTAAAGCATACGCAAAAAGAAATTTCAATGTACAATGATGTTTTTTAAAAAACGGTCAAAATGTGCTCCACTCGGGCTGAAAACGCTTGTTCGGAACATTTCCTTAATGTTGACTATAAATCATAAACTAAGCATTTTTCAGCTGAAATAATGAATGTAGTCCTCTTAATTCTTGCTTCTAAAGCATACGCAAGCAGAAATTTCAATGTACAATGATGTTTTTAAAAAAAACAGTCAAAATGCGCTCCACTCGGGCTGAAAACGCTGTTGGGGACATTTCATTAATGTTGACTACAAATCAAAAACTAAGCATTTTTCAGCTGAAATAATGAATGTAGTCCTCTTAATTCTTGCTTCTAAAGCATACGCAAGCAGAAATTTCAATGTACAATGATGTTTTTAAAAAAGGGTCAAAATGTGCTCCACTCGGGCTGAAAACGCTTGTTTGGAACATTTCATTAATGTTGACTATAAATCATAAACTAAGCATTTTTCAGCTGAAATAATGAATGTAGTCCTCTTAATTCTTGCTTCTAAAGCATACGCAAGCAGAAATTTCAATGTACAATGATGTTTTTAAAAAAACAGTCAAAATGTGCTCCACTCGGGCTGAAAACGCTTGTTTGGGACATGACATTAATGTTGACTATAAATCATAAACTAAGCATTTTTCAGCTGAAATAATGAATGTAGTCCTCTTAGTTCTTGCTTCTAAAGCATACGCAAGCAGAAATTTCAATGTACAATGATGTTTTTAAAAAAACAGTCAAAATGTGCTCCACTCGGGCTGAAAACGCTTGTTTGGAACATTTCATTAATGTTGACTATAAATCATAAACTAAGCATTTTTCAGCTGAAATAATGAATGTAGTCCTCTTAATTCTTGCTTCTAAAGCATACGCAAGCAGAAATTTCAATGTACAATGATGTTTTTAAAAAAACAGTCAAAATGTGCTCCACTCGGGCTGAAAACGCTGTTGGGGACATTTCATTAATGTTGACTATAAATCATAAACTAAGCATTTTTCAGCTGAAATAATGAATGTAGTCCTTTTAATTCTTGCTTCTAAAGCATACGCAAGCAGAAATTTCAATGTACAATGATGTTTTTAAAAAAAACAGTCAAAATGTGCTCCACTCGGGCTGAAAACGCTGTTGGGGACATTTCATTAATGTTGACTATAAATCAAAAACTAAGCATTTTTCAGCTGAAATAATGAATGTAGTCCTCTTAATTCTTGCTTCTAAAGCATACGCAAGCAGAAATTTCAATGTACAATGATGTTTTTAAAAAAACAGTCAAAATGTGCTCCACTCGGGCTGAAAACGCTGTTGGGGACATTTCATTAATGTTGACTATAAATCATAAACTAAGCATTTTTCAGCTGAAATAATGAATGTAGTCCTCTTAATTCTTGCTTCTAAAGCATACACAAACAGAAAATTCAATGTACAATGATGTTTTTAAAAAAACGGTCAAAATGTGCTCCACTCGGGCTGAAAACGCTGTTGGGGACATTTCATTAATGTTGACTATAAATCATAAACTAAGCATTTTTCAGCTGAAATAATGAATGTAGTCCTCTTAATTCTTGCTTCTAAAGCATACGCAAACAGAAATTTCAATGTACAATGATGTTTTTAAAAAAACGGTCAAAATGTGCTCCACTCGGGCTGAAAACGCTTGTTTGGGACATTACATTAATGTTGACTATAAATCATAAACTAAGCATTTTTCAGCTGAAATAATGAATGTAGTCCTCTTAATTCTTGCTTCTAAAGCATACGCAAGCAGAAATTTCAATGTACAATGATGTTTTTAAAAAAAGGGTCAAAATGTGCTCCACTCGGGCTGAAAACGCTTGTTTGGGACATGACATTAATGTTGACTATAAATCATAAACTAAGCATTTTTCAGCTGAAATAATGAATGTAGTCCTCTTAATTCTTGCTTCTAAAGCATACGCAAGCAGAAATTTCAATGTACAATGATGTTTTTAAAAAAAGGGTCAAAATGTGCTCCACTCGGGCTGAAAACGCTTGTTTGGAACATTTCATTAATGTTGACTATAAATCATAAACTAAGCATTTTTCAGCTGAAATAATGAATGTAGTCCTCTTAATTCTTGCTTCTAAAGCATACGCAAGCAGAAATTTCAATGTACAATGATGTTTTTTAAAAAACGGTCAAAATGTGCTCCACTCGGGCTGAAAACGCTTGTTCGGAACATTTCCTTAATGTTGACTATAAATCATAAACTAAGCATTTTTCAGCTGAAATAATGAATGTAGTCCTCTTAATTCTTGCTTCTAAAGCATACGCAAGCAGAAATTTCAATGTACAATGATGTTTTTAAAAAAAACAGTCAAAATGCGCTCCACTCGGGCTGAAAACGCTGTTGGGGACATTTCATTAATGTTGACTACAAATCAAAAACTAAGCATTTTTCAGCTGAAATAATGAATGTAGTCCTCTTAATTCTTGCTTCTAAAGCATACGCAAGCAGAAATTTCAATGTACAATGATGTTTTTAAAAAAAGGGTCAAAATGTGCTCCACTCGGGCTGAAAACGCTTGTTTGGAACATTTCATTAATGTTGACTATAAATCATAAACTAAGCATTTTTCAGCTGAAATAATGAATGTAGTCCTCTTAATTCTTGCTTCTAAAGCATACGCAAGCAGAAATTTCAATGTACAATGATGTTTTTAAAAAAACAGTCAAAATGTGCTCCACTCGGGCTGAAAACGCTTGTTTGGGACATGACATTAATGTTGACTATAAATCATAAACTAAGCATTTTTCAGCTGAAATAATGAATGTAGTCCTCTTAATTCTTGCTTCAAAAGCATACGCAAGCAGAAATTTCAATGTACAATGATGTTTTTAAAAAAAGGGTCAAAATGTGCTCCACTCGGGCTGAAAACGCTTGTTTGGAACATTTCATTAATGTTGACTATAAATCATAAACTAAGCATTTTTCAGCTGAAATAATGAATGTAGTCCTCTTAATTCTTGCTTCTAAAGCATACGCAAGCAGAAATTTCAATGTACAATGATGTTTTTAAAAAAACAGTCAAAATGTGCTCCACTCGGGCTGAAAACGCTGTTGGGGACATTTCATTAATGTTGACTACAAATCAAAAACTAAGCATTTTTCAGCTGAAATAATGAATGTAGTCCTCTTAATTCTTGCTTCTAAAGCATACGCAAGCAGAAATTTCAATGTACAATGATGTTTTTAAAAAAAGGGTCAAAATGTGCTCCACTCGGGCTGAAAACGCTTGTTTGGAACATTTCATTAATGTTGACTATAAATCATAAACTAAGCATTTTTCAGCTGAAATAATGAATGTAGTCCTCTTAATTCTTGCTTCTAAAGCATACGCAAGCAGAAATTTCAATGTACAATGATGTTTTTAAAAAAACAGTCAAAATGTGCTCCACTCGGGCTGAAAACGCTTGTTTGGGACATGACATTAATGTTGACTATAAATCATAAACTAAGCATTTTTCAGCTGAAATAATGAATGTAGTCCTCTTAATTCTTGCTTCTAAAGCATACGCAAAAAGAAATTTCAATGTACAATGATGTTTTTTAAAAAACGGTCAAAATGTGCTCCACTCGGGCTGAAAACGCTTGTTCGGAACATTTCCTTAATGTTGACTATAAATCATAAACTAAGCATTTTTCAGCTGAAATAATGAATGTAGTCCTCTTAATTCTTGCTTCTAAAGCATACGCAAGCAGAAATTTCAATGTACAATGATGTTTTTAAAAAAAACAGTCAAAATGCGCTCCACTCGGGCTGAAAACGCTGTTGGGGACATTTCATTAATGTTGACTACAAATCAAAAACTAAGCATTTTTCAGCTGAAATAATGAATGTAGTCCTCTTAATTCTTGCTTCTAAAGCATACGCAAGCAGAAATTTCAATGTACGATGATGTTTTTAAAAAAAGGGTCAAAATGTGCTCCACTCGGGCTGAAAACGCTTGTTTGGAACATTTCATTAATGTTGACTATAAATCATAAACTAAGCATTTTTCAGCTGAAATAATGAATGTAGTCCTCTTAATTCTTGCTTCTAAAGCATACGCAAGCAGAAATTTCAATGTACAATGATGTTTTTAAAAAAGCAGTCAAAATGTGCTCCACTCGGGCTGAAAACGCTTGTTTGGGACATGACATTAATGTTGACTATAAATCATAAACTAAGCATTTTTCAGCTGAAATAATGAATGTAGTCCTCTTAATTCTTGCTTCTAAAGCATACGCAAAAAGAAATTTCAATGTACAATGATGTTTTTTAAAAAACGGTCAAAATGTGCTCCACTCGGGCTGAAAACGCTTGTTCGGAACATTTCCTTAATGTTGACTATAAATCATAAACTAAGCATTTTTCAGCTGAAATAATGAATGTAGTCCTCTTAATTCTTGCTTCTAAAGCATACGCAAGCAGAAATTTCAATGTACAATGATGTTTTTAAAAAAAACAGTCAAAATGCGCTCCACTCGGGCTGAAAACGCTGTTGGGGACATTTCATTAATGTTGACTACAAATCAAAAACTAAGCATTTTTCAGCTGAAATAATGAATGTAGTCCTCTTAATTCTTGCTTCTAAAGCATACGCAAGCAGAAATTTCAATGTACAATGATGTTTTTAAAAAAGGGTCAAAATGTGCTCCACTCGGGCTGAAAACGCTTGTTTGGAACATTTCATTAATGTTGACTATAAATCATAAACTAAGCATTTTTCAGCTGAAATAATGAATGTAGTCCTCTTAATTCTTGCTTCTAAAGCATACGCAAGCAGAAATTTCAATGTACAATGATGTTTTTAAAAAAACAGTCAAAATGTGCTCCACTCGGGCTGAAAACGCTTGTTTGGGACATGACATTAATGTTGACTATAAATCATAAACTAAGCATTTTTCAGCTGAAATAATGAATGTAGTCCTCTTAATTCTTGCTTCTAAAGCATACGCAAGCAGAAATTTCAATGTACAATGATGTTTTTAAAAAAACAGTCAAAATGTGCTCCACTCGGGCTGAAAACGCTTGTTTGGAACATTTCATTAATGTTGACTATAAATCATAAACTAAGCATTTTTCAGCTGAAATAATGAATGTAGTCCTCTTAATTCTTGCTTCTAAAGCATACGCAAGCAGAAATTTCAATGTACAATGATGTTTTTAAAAAAACAGTCAAAATGTGCTCCACTCGGGCTGAAAACGCTGTTGGGGACATTTCATTAATGTTGACTATAAATCATAAACTAAGCATTTTTCAGCTGAAATAATGAATGTAGTCCTCTTAATTCTTGCTTCTAAAGCATACACAAACAGAAAATTCAATGTACAATGATGTTTTTAAAAAAACGGTCAAAATGTGCTCCACTCGGGCTGAAAACGCTTGTTTGGGACATGACATTAATGTTGACTATAAATCATAAACTAAGCATTTTTCAGCTGAAATAATGAATGTAGTCCTCTTAATTCTTGCTTCTAAAGCATACGCAAGCAGAATTTTCAATGTACAATGATGTTTTTTAAAAAAACAGTCAAAATGTGCTCCACTCGGGCTGAAAACGCTGTTGGGGACATTTCATTAATGTTGACTACAAATCAAAAACTAAGCATTTTTCAGCTGAAATAATGAATGTAGTCCTCTTAATTCTTGCTTCTAAAGCATACGCAAGCAGAAATTTCAATGTACAATGATGTTTTTTAAAAAAAGGGTCAAAATGTGCTCCACTCGGGCTGAAAACGCTTGTTTGGAACATTTCATTAATGTTGACTATAAATCATAAACTAAGCATTTTTCAGCTGAAATAATGAATGTAGTCCTCTTAATTCTTGCTTCTAAAGCATACGCAAGCAGAAATTTCAATGTACAATGATGTTTTTAAAAAAAGCAGTCAAAATGTGCTCCACTCGGGCTGAAAACGCTTGTTTGGGACATGACATTAATGTTGACTATAAATCATAAACTAAGCATTTTTCAGCTGAAATAATGAATGTAGTCCTCTTAATTCTTGCTTCTAAAGCATACGCAAAAAGAAATTTCAATGTACAATGATGTTTTTAAAAAAACGGTCAAAATGTGCTCCACTCGGGCTGAAAACGCTTGTTCGGAACATTTCCTTAATGTTGACTATAAATCATAAACTAAGCATTTTTCAGCTGAAATAATGAATGTAGTCCTCTTAATTCTTGCTTCTAAAGCATACGCAAGCAGAAATTTCAATGTACAATGATGTTTTTAAAAAAACAGTCAAAATGCGCTCCACTCGGGCTGAAAACGCTGTTGGGGGACATTCATTAATGTTGACTACAAATCAAAAACTAAGCATTTTTCAGCTGAAATAATGAATGTAGTCCTCTTAATTCTTGCTTCTAAAGCATACGCAAGCAGAAATTTCAATGTACAATGATGTTTTTAAAAAAAGGGTCAAAATGTGCTCCACTCGGGCTGAAAACGCTTGTTTGGAACATTTCATTAATGTTGACTATAAATCATAAACTAAGCATTTTTCAGCTGAAATAATGAATGTAGTCCTCTTAATTCTTGCTTCTAAAGCATACGCAAGCAGAAATTTCAATGTACAATGATGTTTTTAAAAAAACAGTCAAAATGTGCTCCACTCGGGCTGAAAACGCTTGTTTGGGACATGACATTAATGTTGACTATAAATCATTAAACTAAGCATTTTTCAGCTGAAATAATGAATGTAGTCCTCTTAATTCTTGCTTCTAAAGCATACGCAAGCAGAAATTTCAATGTACAATGATGTTTTTAAAAAAACAGTCAAAATGTGCTCCACTCGGGCTGAAAACGCTTGTTTGGGACATTACATTAATGTTGACTATAAATCATAAACTAAGCATTTTTCAGCTGAAATAATGAATGTAGTCCTCTTAATTCTTGCTTCTAAAGCATACGCAAAAAGAAATTTCAATGTACAATGATGTTTTTTAAAAAACGGTCAAAATGTGCTCCACTCGGGCTGAAAACGCTTGTTTGGAACATTTCCTTAATGTTGACTATAAATCATAAACTAAGCATTTTTCAGCTGAAATAATGAATGTAGTCCTCTTAATTCTTGCTTCTAAAGCATACGCAAGCAGAAATTTCAATGTACAATGATGTTTTTAAAAAAACAGTCAAAATGCGCTCCACTCGGGCTGAAAACGCTGTTGGGGACATTTCATTAATGTTGACTACAAATCAAAAACTAAGCATTTTTCAGCTGAAATAATGAATGTAGTCCTCTTAATTCTTGCTTCTAAAGCATACGCAAGCAGAAATTTCAATGTACAATGATGTTTTTAAAAAAAGGGTCAAAATGTGCTCCACTCGGGCTGAAAACGCTTGTTTGGAACATTTCATTAATGTTGACTATAAATCATAAACTAAGCATTTTTCAGCTGAAATAATGAATGTAGTCCTCTTAATTCTTGCTTCTAAAGCATACGCAAGCAGAAATTTCAATGTACAATGATGTTTTTAAAAAAACAGTCAAAATGTGCTCCACTCGGGCTGAAAACGCTTGTTTGGGACATGACATTAATGTTGACTATAAATCATAAACTAAGCATTTTTCAGCTGAAATAATGAATGTAGTCCTCTTAATTCTTGCTTCTAAAGCATACGCAAGCAGAAATTTCAATGTACAATGATGTTTTTAGAAAAAACAGTCAAAATGCGCTCCACTCGGGCTGAAAACGCTGTTGGGGACATTTCATTAATGTTGACTACAAATCAAAAACTAAGCATTTTTCAGCTGAAATAATGAATGTAGTCCTCTTAATTCTTGCTTCTAAAGCATACGCAAGCAGAAATTTCAATGTACAATGATGTTTTTAAAAAAAGGGTCAAAATGTGCTCCACTCGGGCTGAAAACGCTTGTTTGGAACATTTCATTAATGTTGACTATAAATCATAAACTAAGCATTTTTCAGCTGAAATAATGAATGTAGTCCTCTTAATTCTTGCTTCTAAAGCATACGCAAGCAGAAATTTCAATGTACAATGATGTTTTTAAAAAAACGGTCAAAATGTGCTCCACTCGGGCTGAAAACGCTTGTTTGGAACATTTCCTTAATGTTGACTATAAATCATAAACTAAGCATTTTTCAGCTGAAATAATGAATGTAGTCCTCTTAATTCTTGCTTCTAAAGCATACGCAAGCAGAAATTTCAATGTACAATGATGTTTTTAAAAAAAACAGTCAAAATGCGCTCCACTCGGGCTGAAAACGCTGTTGGGGACATTTCATTAATGTTGACTACAAATCAAAAACTAAGCATTTTTCAGCTGAAATAATGAATGTAGTCCTCTTAATTCTTGCTTCTAAAGCATACGCAAGCAGAAATTTCAATGTACAATGATGTTTTTAAAAAAAGGGTCAATATGTGCTCCACTCGGGCTGAAAACGCTTGTTTGGAACATTTCATTAATGTTGACTATAAATCATAAACTAAGCATTTTTCAGCTGAAATAATGAATGTAGTCCTCTTAATTCTTGCTTCTAAAGCATACGCAAGCAGAAATTTCAATGTACAATGATGTTTTTAAAAAAGCAGTCAAAATGTGCTCCACTCGGGCTGAAAACGCTTGTTTGGGACATGACATTAATGTTGACTATAAATCATAAACTAAGCATTTTTCAGCTGAAATAATGAATGTAGTCCTCTTAATTCTTGCTTCTAAAGCATACGCAAGCAGAAATTTCAATGTACAATGATGTTTTTAAAAAAAGGGTCAAAATGTGCTCCACTCGGGCTGAAAACGCTTGTTTGGAACATTTCATTAATGTTGACTATAAATCATAAACTAAGCATTTTTCAGCTGAAATAATGAATGTAGTCCTCTTAATTCTTGCTTCTAAAGCATACGCAAGCAGAAATTTCAATGTACAATGATGTTTTTAAAAAAAACAGTCAAAATGCGCTCCACTCGGGCTGAAAACGCTGTTGGGGACATTTCATTAATGTTGACTACAAATCAAAAACTAAGCATTTTTCAGCTGAAATAATGAATGTAGTCCTCTTAATTCTTGCTTCTAAAGCATACGCAAGCAGAAATTTCAATGTACAATGATGTTTTTAAAAAAAGGGTCAAAATGTGCTCCACTCGGGCTGAAAACGCTTGTTTGGAACATTTCATTAATGTTGACTATAAATCATAAACTAAGCATTTTTCAGCTGAAATAATGAATGTAGTCCTCTTAATTCTTGCTTCTAAAGCATACGCAAGCAGAAATTTCAATGTACAATGATGTTTTTAAAAAACAGTCAAAATGTGCTCCACTCGGGCTGAAAACGCTTGTTTGGGACATGACATTAATGTTGACTATAAATCATAAACTAAGCATTTTTCAGCTGAAATAATGAATGTAGTCCTCTTAATTCTTGCTTCTAAAGCATACGCAAGCAGAAATTTCAATGTACAATGATGTTTTTAAAAAAACAGTCAAAATGTGCTCCACTCGGGCTGAAAACGCTTGTTTGGGACATGACATTAATGTTGACTATAAATCATAAACTAAGCATTTTTCAGCTGAAATAATGAATGTAGTCCTCTTAATTCTTGCTTCTAAAGCATACGCAAAAAGAAATTTCAATGTACAATGATGTTTTTTAAAAACGGTCAAAATGTGCTCCACTCGGGCTGAAAACGCTTGTTCGGAACATTTCCTTAATGTTGACTATAAATCATAAACTAAGCATTTTTCAGCTGAAATAATGAATGTAGTCCTCTTAATTCTTGCTTCTAAAGCATACGCAAGCAGAAATTTCAATGTACAATGATGTTTTTAAAAAAAACAGTCAAAATGCGCTCCACTCGGGCTGAAAACGCTGTTGGGGACATTTCATTAATGTTGACTACAAATCAAAAACTAAGCATTTTTCAGCTGAAATAATGAATGTAGTCCTCTTAATTCTTGCTTCTAAAGCATACGCAAGCAGAAATTTCAATGTACAATGATGTTTTTAAAAAAAGGGTCAAAATGTGCTCCACTCGGGCTGAAAACGCTTGTTTGGAACATTTCATTAATGTTGACTATAAATCATAAACTAAGCATTTTTCAGCTGAAATAATGAATGTAGTCCTCTTAATTCTTGCTTCTAAAGCATACGCAAGCAGAAATTTCAATGTACAATGATGTTTTTAAAAAAGCAGTCAAAATGTGCTCCACTCGGGCTGAAAACGCTTGTTTGGGACATGACATTAATGTTGACTATAAATCATAAACTAAGCATTTTTCAGCTGAAATAATGAATGTAGTCCTCTTAATTCTTGCTTCTAAAGCATACGCAAAAAGAAATTTCAATGTACAATGATGTTTTTTAAAAAACGGTCAAAATGTGCTCCACTCGGGCTGAAAACGCTTGTTCGGAACATTTCCTTAATGTTGACTATAAATCATAAACTAAGCATTTTTCAGCTGAAATAATGAATGTAGTCCTCTTAATTCTTGCTTCTAAAGCATACGCAAGCAGAAATTTCAATGTACAATGATGTTTTTAAAAAAAACAGTCAAAATGCGCTCCACTCGGGCTGAAAACGCTGTTGGGGACATGACATTAATGTTGACTATAAATCATAAACTAAGCATTTTTCAGCTGAAATAATGAATGTAGTCCTCTTAATTCTTGCTTCTAAAGCATACGCAAGCAGAAATTTCAATGTACAATGATGTTTTTAAAAAAAGGGTCAAAATGTGCTCCACTCGGGCTGAAAACGCTTGTTTGGAACATTTCATTAATGTTGACTATAAATCATAAACTAAGCATTTTTCAGCTGAAATAATGAATGTAGTCCTCTTAATTCTTGCTTCTAAAGCATACGCAAGCAGAAATTTCAATGTACAATGATGTTTTTAAAAAAACAGTCAAAATGTGCTCCACTCGGGCTGAAAACGCTTGTTTGGGACATGACATTAATGTTGACTATAAATCATAAACTAAGCATTTTTCAGCTGAAATAATGAATGTAGTCCTCTTAATTCTTGCTTCTAAAGCATACGCAAAAAGAAATTTCAATGTACAATGATGTTTTTTAAAAAACGGTCAAAATGTGCTCCACTCGGGCTGAAAACGCTTGTTCGGAACATTTCCTTAATGTTGACTATAAATCATAAACTAAGCATTTTTCAGCTGAAATAATGAATGTAGTCCTCTTAATTCTTGCTTCTAAAGCATACGCAAGCAGAAATTTCAATGTACAATGATGTTTTTAAAAAAAACAGTCAAAATGCGCTCCACTCGGGCTGAAAACGCTGTTGGGGACATTTCATTAATGTTGACTACAAATCAAAAACTAAGCATTTTTCAGCTGAAATAATGAATGTAGTCCTCTTAATTCTTGCTTCTAAAGCATACGCAAGCAGAAATTTCAATGTACAATGATGTTTTTAAAAAAGGGTCAAAATGTGCTCCACTCGGGCTGAAAACGCTTGTTTGGAACATTTCATTAATGTTGACTATAAATCATAAACTAAGCATTTTTCAGCTGAAATAATGAATGTAGTCCTCTTAATTCTTGCTTCTAAAGCATACGCAAGCAGAAATTTCAATGTACAATGATGTTTTTAAAAAAACAGTCAAAATGTGCTCCACTCGGGCTGAAAACGCTTGTTTGGGACATGACATTAATGTTGACTATAAATCATAAACTAAGCATTTTTCAGCTGAAATAATGAATGTAGTCCTCTTAATTCTTGCTTCTAAAGCATACGCAAGCAGAAATTTCAATGTACAATGATGTTTTTAAAAAAACAGTCAAAATGTGCTCCACTCGGGCTGAAAACGCTTGTTTGGAACATTTCATTAATGTTGACTATAAATCATAAACTAAGCATTTTTCAGCTGAAATAATGAATGTAGTCCTCTTAATTCTTGCTTCTAAAGCATACGCAAGCAGAAATTTCAATGTACAATGATGTTTTTAAAAAAACAGTCAAAATGTGCTCCACTCGGGCTGAAAACGCTGTTGGGGACATTTCATTAATGTTGACTATAAATCATAAACTAAGCATTTTTCAGCTGAAATAATGAATGTAGTCCTTTTAATTCTTGCTTCTAAAGCATACGCAAGCAGAAATTTCAATGTACAATGATGTTTTTAAAAAAAACAGTCAAAATGTGCTCCACTCGGGCTGAAAACGCTGTTGGGGACATTTCATTAATGTTGACTATAAATCAAAAACTAAGCATTTTTCAGCTGAAATAATGAATGTAGTCCTCTTAATTCTTGCTTCTAAAGCATACGCAAGCAGAAATTTCAATGTACAATGATGTTTTTAAAAAAACGGTCAAAATGTGCTCCACTCGGGCTGAAAACGCTTGTTCGGAACATTTCCTTAATGTTGACTATAAATCATAAACTAAGCATTTTTCAGCTGAAATAATGAATGTAGTCCTCTTAATTCTTGCTTCTAAAGCATACGCAAGCAGAAATTTCAATGTACAATGATGTTTTTAAAAAAAACAGTCAAAATGCGCTCCACTCGGGCTGAAAACGCTGTTGGGGACATTTCATTAATGTTGACTACAAATCAAAAACTAAGCATTTTTCAGCTGAAATAATGAATGTAGTCCTCTTAATTCTTGCTTCTAAAGCATACGCAAGCAGAAATTTCAATGTACAATGATGTTTTTAAAAAAAGGGTCAAAATGTGCTCCACTCGGGCTGAAAACGCTTGTTTGGAACATTTCATTAATGTTGACTATAAATCATAAACTAAGCATTTTTCAGCTGAAATAATGAATGTAGTCCTCTTAATTCTTGCTTCTAAAGCATACGCAAGCAGAAATTTCAATGTACAATGATGTTTTTAAAAAAGCAGTCAAAATGTGCTCCACTCGGGCTGAAAACGCTTGTTTGGGACATGACATTAATGTTGACTATAAATCATAAACTAAGCATTTTTCAGCTGAAATAATGAATGTAGTCCTCTTAATTCTTGCTTCTAAAGCATACGCAAAAAGAAATTTCAATGTACAATGATGTTTTTTAAAAAACGGTCAAAATGTGCTCCACTCGGGCTGAAAACGCTTGTTCGGAACATTTCCTTAATGTTGACTATAAATCATAAACTAAGCATTTTTCAGCTGAAATAATGAATGTAGTCCTCTTAATTCTTGCTTCTAAAGCATACGCAAGCAGAAATTTCAATGTACAATGATGTTTTTAAAAAAAACAGTCAAAATGCGCTCCACTCGGGCTGAAAACGCTGTTGGGGACATGACATTAATGTTGACTATAAATCATAAACTAAGCATTTTTCAGCTGAAATAATGAATGTAGTCCTCTTAATTCTTGCTTCTAAAGCATACGCAAGCAGAAATTTCAATGTACAATGATGTTTTTAAAAAAAGGGTCAAAATGTGCTCCACTCGGGCTGAAAACGCTTGTTTGGAACATTTCATTAATGTTGACTATAAATCATAAACTAAGCATTTTTCAGCTGAAATAATGAATGTAGTCCTCTTAATTCTTGCTTCTAAAGCATACGCAAGCAGAAATTTCAATGTACAATGATGTTTTTAAAAAAACAGTCAAAATGTGCTCCACTCGGGCTGAAAACGCTTGTTTGGGACATGACATTAATGTTGACTATAAATCATAAACTAAGCATTTTTCAGCTGAAATAATGAATGTAGTCCTCTTAATTCTTGCTTCTAAAGCATACGCAAAAAGAAATTTCAATGTACAATGATGTTTTTTAAAAAACGGTCAAAATGTGCTCCACTCGGGCTGAAAACGCTTGTTCGGAACATTTCCTTAATGTTGACTATAAATCATAAACTAAGCATTTTTCAGCTGAAATAATGAATGTAGTCCTCTTAATTCTTGCTTCTAAAGCATACGCAAGCAGAAATTTCAATGTACAATGATGTTTTTAAAAAAAACAGTCAAAATGCGCTCCACTCGGGCTGAAAACGCTGTTGGGGACATTTCATTAATGTTGACTACAAATCAAAAACTAAGCATTTTTCAGCTGAAATAATGAATGTAGTCCTCTTAATTCTTGCTTCTAAAGCATACGCAAGCAGAAATTTCAATGTACAATGATGTTTTTAAAAAAGGGTCAAAATGTGCTCCACTCGGGCTGAAAACGCTTGTTTGGAACATTTCATTAATGTTGACTATAAATCATAAACTAAGCATTTTTCAGCTGAAATAATGAATGTAGTCCTCTTAATTCTTGCTTCTAAAGCATACGCAAGCAGAAATTTCAATGTACAATGATGTTTTTAAAA
The DNA here is from genome assembly GCF_059441005.1 of Hippichthys cyanospilos. Lineage (NCBI taxonomy): Eukaryota > Metazoa > Chordata > Actinopteri > Syngnathiformes > Syngnathidae > Hippichthys > Hippichthys cyanospilos. The sequence continues at coordinate 131,653 of NW_028283393.1, read as the reverse complement.
AAACAGTCAAAATGTGCTCCACTCGGGCTGAAAACGCTTGTTTGGGACATGACATTAATGTTGACTATAAATCATAAACTAAGCATTTTTCAGCTGAAATAATGAATGTAGTCCTCTTAATTCTTGCTTCTAAAGCATACGCAAGCAGAAATTTCAATGTACAATGATGTTTTTAAAAAAACAGTCAAAATGTGCTCCACTCGGGCTGAAAACGCTTGTTTGGAACATTTCATTAATGTTGACTATAAATCATAAACTAAGCATTTTTCAGCTGAAATAATGAATGTAGTCCTCTTAATTCTTGCTTCTAAAGCATACGCAAGCAGAAATTTCAATGTACAATGATGTTTTTAAAAAAACAGTCAAAATGTGCTCCACTCGGGCTGAAAACGCTGTTGGGGACATTTCATTAATGTTGACTATAAATCATAAACTAAGCATTTTTCAGCTGAAATAATGAATGTAGTCCTTTTAATTCTTGCTTCTAAAGCATACGCAAGCAGAAATTTCAATGTACAATGATGTTTTTAAAAAAAACAGTCAAAATGTGCTCCACTCGGGCTGAAAACGCTGTTGGGGACATTTCATTAATGTTGACTATAAATCAAAAACTAAGCATTTTTCAGCTGAAATAATGAATGTAGTCCTCTTAATTCTTGCTTCTAAAGCATACGCAAGCAGAAATTTCAATGTACAATGATGTTTTTAAAAAAACAGTCAAAATGTGCTCCACTCGGGCTGAAAACGCTGTTGGGGACATTTCATTAATGTTGACTATAAATCATAAACTAAGCATTTTTCAGCTGAAATAATGAATGTAGTCCTCTTAATTCTTGCTTCTAAAGCATACACAAACAGAAAATTCAATGTACAATGATGTTTTTAAAAAAACGGTCAAAATGTGCTCCACTCGGGCTGAAAACGCTGTTGGGGACATTTCATTAATGTTGACTATAAATCATAAACTAAGCATTTTTCAGCTGAAATAATGAATGTAGTCCTCTTAATTCTTGCTTCTAAAGCATACGCAAACAGAAATTTCAATGTACAATGATGTTTTTAAAAAAACGGTCAAAATGTGCTCCACTCGGGCTGAAAACGCTTGTTTGGGACATTACATTAATGTTGACTATAAATCATAAACTAAGCATTTTTCAGCTGAAATAATGAATGTAGTCCTCTTAATTCTTGCTTCTAAAGCATACGCAAGCAGAAATTTCAATGTACAATGATGTTTTTAAAAAAAGGGTCAAAATGTGCTCCACTCGGGCTGAAAACGCTTGTTTGGGACATGACATTAATGTTGACTATAAATCATAAACTAAGCATTTTTCAGCTGAAATAATGAATGTAGTCCTCTTAATTCTTGCTTCTAAAGCATACGCAAGCAGAAATTTCAATGTACAATGATGTTTTTAAAAAAAGGGTCAAAATGTGCTCCACTCGGGCTGAAAACGCTTGTTTGGAACATTTCATTAATGTTGACTATAAATCATAAACTAAGCATTTTTCAGCTGAAATAATGAATGTAGTCCTCTTAATTCTTGCTTCTAAAGCATACGCAAGCAGAAATTTCAATGTACAATGATGTTTTTTAAAAAACGGTCAAAATGTGCTCCACTCGGGCTGAAAACGCTTGTTCGGAACATTTCCTTAATGTTGACTATAAATCATAAACTAAGCATTTTTCAGCTGAAATAATGAATGTAGTCCTCTTAATTCTTGCTTCTAAAGCATACGCAAGCAGAAATTTCAATGTACAATGATGTTTTTAAAAAAAACAGTCAAAATGCGCTCCACTCGGGCTGAAAACGCTGTTGGGGACATTTCATTAATGTTGACTACAAATCAAAAACTAAGCATTTTTCAGCTGAAATAATGAATGTAGTCCTCTTAATTCTTGCTTCTAAAGCATACGCAAGCAGAAATTTCAATGTACAATGATGTTTTTAAAAAAAGGGTCAAAATGTGCTCCACTCGGGCTGAAAACGCTTGTTTGGAACATTTCATTAATGTTGACTATAAATCATAAACTAAGCATTTTTCAGCTGAAATAATGAATGTAGTCCTCTTAATTCTTGCTTCTAAAGCATACGCAAGCAGAAATTTCAATGTACAATGATGTTTTTAAAAAAACAGTCAAAATGTGCTCCACTCGGGCTGAAAACGCTTGTTTGGGACATGACATTAATGTTGACTATAAATCATAAACTAAGCATTTTTCAGCTGAAATAATGAATGTAGTCCTCTTAATTCTTGCTTCAAAAGCATACGCAAGCAGAAATTTCAATGTACAATGATGTTTTTAAAAAAAGGGTCAAAATGTGCTCCACTCGGGCTGAAAACGCTTGTTTGGAACATTTCATTAATGTTGACTATAAATCATAAACTAAGCATTTTTCAGCTGAAATAATGAATGTAGTCCTCTTAATTCTTGCTTCTAAAGCATACGCAAGCAGAAATTTCAATGTACAATGATGTTTTTAAAAAAACAGTCAAAATGTGCTCCACTCGGGCTGAAAACGCTGTTGGGGACATTTCATTAATGTTGACTACAAATCAAAAACTAAGCATTTTTCAGCTGAAATAATGAATGTAGTCCTCTTAATTCTTGCTTCTAAAGCATACGCAAGCAGAAATTTCAATGTACAATGATGTTTTTAAAAAAAGGGTCAAAATGTGCTCCACTCGGGCTGAAAACGCTTGTTTGGAACATTTCATTAATGTTGACTATAAATCATAAACTAAGCATTTTTCAGCTGAAATAATGAATGTAGTCCTCTTAATTCTTGCTTCTAAAGCATACGCAAGCAGAAATTTCAATGTACAATGATGTTTTTAAAAAAACAGTCAAAATGTGCTCCACTCGGGCTGAAAACGCTTGTTTGGGACATGACATTAATGTTGACTATAAATCATAAACTAAGCATTTTTCAGCTGAAATAATGAATGTAGTCCTCTTAATTCTTGCTTCTAAAGCATACGCAAAAAGAAATTTCAATGTACAATGATGTTTTTTAAAAAACGGTCAAAATGTGCTCCACTCGGGCTGAAAACGCTTGTTCGGAACATTTCCTTAATGTTGACTATAAATCATAAACTAAGCATTTTTCAGCTGAAATAATGAATGTAGTCCTCTTAATTCTTGCTTCTAAAGCATACGCAAGCAGAAATTTCAATGTACAATGATGTTTTTAAAAAAAACAGTCAAAATGCGCTCCACTCGGGCTGAAAACGCTGTTGGGGACATTTCATTAATGTTGACTACAAATCAAAAACTAAGCATTTTTCAGCTGAAATAATGAATGTAGTCCTCTTAATTCTTGCTTCTAAAGCATACGCAAGCAGAAATTTCAATGTACAATGATGTTTTTAAAAAAAGGGTCAAAATGTGCTCCACTCGGGCTGAAAACGCTTGTTTGGAACATTTCATTAATGTTGACTATAAATCATAAACTAAGCATTTTTCAGCTGAAATAATGAATGTAGTCCTCTTAATTCTTGCTTCTAAAGCATACGCAAGCAGAAATTTCAATGTACAATGATGTTTTTAAAAAAGCAGTCAAAATGTGCTCCACTCGGGCTGAAAACGCTTGTTTGGGACATGACATTAATGTTGACTATAAATCATAAACTAAGCATTTTTCAGCTGAAATAATGAATGTAGTCCTCTTAATTCTTGCTTCTAAAGCATACGCAAAAAGAAATTTCAATGTACAATGATGTTTTTTAAAAAACGGTCAAAATGTGCTCCACTCGGGCTGAAAACGCTTGTTCGGAACATTTCCTTAATGTTGACTATAAATCATAAACTAAGCATTTTTCAGCTGAAATAATGAATGTAGTCCTCTTAATTCTTGCTTCTAAAGCATACGCAAGCAGAAATTTCAATGTACAATGATGTTTTTAAAAAAAACAGTCAAAATGCGCTCCACTCGGGCTGAAAACGCTGTTGGGGACATTTCATTAATGTTGACTACAAATCAAAAACTAAGCATTTTTCAGCTGAAATAATGAATGTAGTCCTCTTAATTCTTGCTTCTAAAGCATACGCAAGCAGAAATTTCAATGTACAATGATGTTTTTAAAAAAAGGGTCAAAATGTGCTCCACTCGGGCTGAAAACGCTTGTTTGGAACATTTCATTAATGTTGACTATAAATCATAAACTAAGCATTTTTCAGCTGAAATAATGAATGTAGTCCTCTTAATTCTTGCTTCTAAAGCATACGCAAGCAGAAATTTCAATGTACAATGATGTTTTTAAAAAAACAGTCAAAATGTGCTCCACTCGGGCTGAAAACGCTTGTTTGGGACATGACATTAATGTTGACTATAAATCATAAACTAAGCATTTTTCAGCTGAAATAATGAATGTAGTCCTCTTAATTCTTGCTTCTAAAGCATACGCAAAAAGAAATTTCAATGTACAATGATGTTTTTTAAAAAACGGTCAAAATGTGCTCCACTCGGGCTGAAAACGCTTGTTCGGAACATTTCCTTAATGTTGACTATAAATCATAAACTAAGCATTTTTCAGCTGAAATAATGAATGTAGTCCTCTTAATTCTTGCTTCTAAAGCATACGCAAGCAGAAATTTCAATGTACAATGATGTTTTTAAAAAAAACAGTCAAAATGCGCTCCACTCGGGCTGAAAACGCTGTTGGGGACATTTCATTAATGTTGACTACAAATCAAAAACTAAGCATTTTTCAGCTGAAATAATGAATGTAGTCCTCTTAATTCTTGCTTCTAAAGCATACGCAAGCAGAAATTTCAATGTACAATGATGTTTTTAAAAAAGGGTCAAAATGTGCTCCACTCGGGCTGAAAACGCTTGTTTGGAACATTTCATTAATGTTGACTATAAATCATAAACTAAGCATTTTTCAGCTGAAATAATGAATGTAGTCCTCTTAATTCTTGCTTCTAAAGCATACGCAAGCAGAAATTTCAATGTACAATGATGTTTTTAAAAAAACGGTCAAAATGTGCTCCACTCGGGCTGAAAACGCTTGTTTGGGACATGACATTAATGTTGACTATAAATCATAAACTAAGCATTTTTCAGCTGAAATAATGAATGTAGTCCTCTTAATTCTTGCTTCTAAAGCATACGCAAGCAGAAATTTCAATGTACAATGATGTTTTTAAAAAAACAGTCAAAATGTGCTCCACTCGGGCTGAAAACGCTTGTTTGGGACATTACATTAATGTTAACTATAAATCATAAACTAAGCATTTTTCAGCTGAAATAATGAATGTAGTCCTCTTAATTCTTGCTTCTAAAGCATACGCAAAAAGAAATTTCAATGTACAATGATGTTTTTTAAAAAACGGTCAAAATGTGCTCCACTCGGGCTGAAAACGCTTGTTCGGAACATTTCCTTAATGTTGACTATAAATCATAAACTAAGCATTTTTCAGCTGAAATAATGAATGTAGTCCTCTTAATTCTTGCTTCTAAAGCATACGCAAGCAGAAATTTCAATGTACAATGATGTTTTTAAAAAAAACAGTCAAAATGCGCTCCACTCGGGCTGAAAACGCTGTTGGGGACATTTCATTAATGTTGACTACAAATCAAAAACTAAGCATTTTTCAGCTGAAATAATGAAAGTAGTCCTCTTAATTCTTGCTTCTAAAGCATACGCAAGCAGAAATTTCAATGTACAATGATGTTTTTAAAAAAAAACAGTCAAAATGTGCTCCACTCGGGCTGAAAACGCTGTTGGGGACATTTCATTAATGTTGACTACAAATCAAAAACTAAGCATTTTTCAGCTGAAATAATGAATGTAGTCCTCTTAATTCTTGCTTCTAAAGCATTCGCAAGCAGAAATTTCAATGTACAATGATGTTTTTAAAAAAACAGTCAAAATGTGCTCCACTCGGGCTGAAAACGCTGTTGGGGACATTTCATTAATGTTGACTATAAATCATAAACTAAGCATTTTTCAGCTGAAATAATGAATGTAGTCCTCTTAATTCTTGCTTCTAAAGCATACGCAAGCAGAAATTTCAATGTACAATGATGTTTTTAAAAAAACGGTCAAAATGTGCTCCACTCGGGCTGAAAACGCTTGTTTGGAACATTTCCTTAATGTTGACTATAAATCATAAACTAAGCATTTTTCAGCTGAAATAATGAATGTAGTCCTCTTAATTCTTGCTTCTAAAGCATACGCAAGCAGAAATTTCAATGTACAATGATGTTTTTAAAAAAAACAGTCAAAATGCGCTCCACTCGGGCTGAAAACGCTGTTGGGGACATTTCATTAATGTTGACTACAAATCAAAAACTAAGCATTTTTCAGCTGAAATAATGAATGTAGTCCTCTTAATTCTTGCTTCTAAAGCATACGCAAGCAGAAATTTCAATGTACAATGATGTTTTTAAAAAAAGGGTCAAAATGTGCTCCACTCGGGCTGAAAACACTTGTTTGGAACATTTCATTAATGTTGACTATAAATCATAAACTAAGCATTTTTCAGCTGAAATAATGAATGTAGTCCTCTTAATTCTTGCTTCTAAAGCATACGCAAGCAGAAATTTCAATGTACAATGATGTTTTTAAAAAAACAGTCAAAATGTGCTCCACTCGGGCTGAAAACGCTTGTTTGGGACATGACATTAATGTTGACTATAAATCATAAACTAAGCATTTTTCAGCTGAAATAATGAATGTAGTCCTCTTAATACTTGCTTCTAAAGCATACGCAAGCAGAAATTTCAATGTACAATGATGTTTTTAAAAAAACAGTCAAAATGTGCTCCACTCGGGCTGAAAACGCTTGTTTGGGACATTACATTAATGTTGACTATAAATCATAAACTAAGCATTTTTCAGCTGAAATAATGAATGTAGTCCTCTTAATTCTTGCTTCTAAAGCATACGCAAAAAGAAATTTCAATGTACAATGATGTTTTTTAAAAAACGGTCAAAATGTGCTCCACTCGGGCTGAAAACGCTTGTTCGGAACATTTCCTTAATGTTGACTATAAATCATAAACTAAGCATTTTTCAGCTGAAATAATGAATGTAGTCCTCTTAATTCTTGCTTCTAAAGCATACGCAAGCAGAAATTTCAATGTACAATGATGTTTTTAAAAAAAACAGTCAAATTGCGCTCCACTCGGGCTGAAAACGCTGTTGGGGACATTTCATTAATGTTGACTACAAATCAAAAACTAAGCATTTTTCAGCTGAAATAATGAATGTAGTCCTCTTAATTCTTGCTTCTAAAGCATACGCAAGCAGAAATTTCAATGTACAATGATGTTTTTAAAAAAAGGGTCAAAATGTGCTCCACTCGGGCTGAAAACGCTTGTTTGGAACATTTCATTAATGTTGACTATAAATCATAAACTAAGCATTTTTCAGCTGAAATAATGAATGTAGTCCTCTTAATTCTTGCTTCTAAAGCATACGCAAGCAGAAATTTCAATGTACAATGATGTTTTTAAAAAAACAGTCAAAATGTGCTCCACTCGGGCTGAAAACGCTTGTTTGGGACATGACATTAATGTTGACTATAAATCATAAACTAAGCATTTTTCAGCTGAAATAATGAATGTAGTCCTCTTAATTCTTGCTTCTAAAGCATACGCAAGCAGAAATTTCAATGTACAATGATGTTTTTAAAAAAAGGGTCAAAATGTGCTCCACTCGGGCTGAAAACGCTTGTTTGGAACATTTCATTAATGTTGACTATAAATCATAAACTAAGCATTTTTCAGCTGAAATAATGAATGTAGTCCTCTTAATTCTTGCTTCTAAAGCATACGCAAGCAGAAATTTCAATGTACAATGATGTTTTTAAAAAAACAGTCAAAATGTGCTCCACTCGGGCTGAAAACGCTTGTTTGGGACATGACATTAATGTTGACTATAAATCATAAACTAAGCATTTTTCAGCTGAAATAATGAATGTAGTCCTCTTAATTCTTGCTTCTAAAGCATACGCAAGCAGAAATTTCAATGTACAATGATGTTTTTAAAAAAAGGGTCAAAATGTGCTCCACTCGGGCTGAAAACGCTTGTTTGGAACATTTCATTAATGTTGACTATAAATCATAAACTAAGCATTTTTCAGCTGAAATAATGAATGTAGTCCTCTTAATTCTTGCTTCTAAAGCATACGCAAGCAGAAATTTCAATGTACAATGATGTTTTTAAAAAAGCAGTCAAAATGTGCTCCACTCGGGCTGAAAACGCTTGTTTGGGACATGACATTAATGTTGACTATAAATCATAAACTAAGCATTTTTCAGCTGAAATAATGAATGTAGTCCTCTTAATTCTTGCTTCTAAAGCATACGCAAAAAGAAATTTCAATGTACAATGATGTTTTTTAAAAAACGGTCAAAATGTGCTCCACTCGGGCTGAAAACGCTTGTTCGGAACATTTCCTTAATGTTGACTATAAATCATAAACTAAGCATTTTTCAGCTGAAATAATGAATGTAGTCCTCTTAATTCTTGCTTCTAAAGCATACGCAAGCAGAAATTTCAATGTACAATGATGTTTTTAAAAAAAACAGTCAAAATGCGCTCCACTCGGGCTGAAAACGCTGTTGGGGACATTTCATTAATGTTGACTACAAATCAAAAACTAAGCATTTTTCAGCTGAAATAATGAATGTAGTCCTCTTAATTCTTGCTTCTAAAGCATACGCAAGCAGAAATTTCAATGTACAATGATGTTTTTAAAAAAAGGGTCAAAATGTGCTCCACTCGGGCTGAAAACGCTTGTTTGGAACATTTCATTAATGTTGACTATAAATCATAAACTAAGCATTTTTCAGCTGAAATAATGAATGTAGTCCTCTTAATTCTTGCTTCTAAAGCATACGCAAGCAGAAATTTCAATGTACAATGATGTTTTTAAAAAAACAGTCAAAATGTGCTCCACTCGGGCTGAAAACGCTTGTTTGGGACATGACATTAATGTTGACTATAAATCATAAACTAAGCATTTTTCAGCTGAAATAATGAATGTAGTCCTCTTAATTCTTGCTTCTAAAGCATACGCAAAAAGAAATTTCAATGTACAATGATGTTTTTTAAAAAACGGTCAAAATGTGCTCCACTCGGGCTGAAAACGCTTGTTCGGAACATTTCCTTAATGTTGACTATAAATCATAAACTAAGCATTTTTCAGCTGAAATAATGAATGTAGTCCTCTTAATTCTTGCTTCTAAAGCATACGCAAGCAGAAATTTCAATGTACAATGATGTTTTTAAAAAAAACAGTCAAAATGCGCTCCACTCGGGCTGAAAACGCTGTTGGGGACATTTCATTAATGTTGACTACAAATCAAAAACTAAGCATTTTTCAGCTGAAATAATGAATGTAGTCCTCTTAATTCTTGCTTCTAAAGCATACGCAAGCAGAAATTTCAATGTACAATGATGTTTTTAAAAAAGGGTCAAAATGTGCTCCACTCGGGCTGAAAACGCTTGTTTGGAACATTTCATTAATGTTGACTATAAATCATAAACTAAGCATTTTTCAGCTGAAATAATGAATGTAGTCCTCTTAATTCTTGCTTCTAAAGCATACGCAAGCAGAAATTTCAATGTACAATGATGTTTTTAAAAAAACAGTCAAAATGTGCTCCACTCGGGCTGAAAACGCTTGTTTGGGACATGACATTAATGTTGACTATAAATCATAAACTAAGCATTTTTCAGCTGAAATAATGAATGTAGTCCTCTTAATTCTTGCTTCTAAAGCATACGCAAGCAGAAATTTCAATGTACAATGATGTTTTTAAAAAAACAGTCAAAATGTGCTCCACTCGGGCTGAAAACGCTTGTTTGGGACATTACATTAATGTTAACTATAAATCATAAACTAAGCATTTTTCAGCTGAAATAATGAATGTAGTCCTCTTAATTCTTGCTTCTAAAGCATACGCAAAAAGAAATTTCAATGTACAATGATGTTTTTTAAAAAACGGTCAAAATGTGCTCCACTCGGGCTGAAAACGCTTGTTCGGAACATTTCCTTAATGTTGACTATAAATCATAAACTAAGCATTTTTCAGCTGAAATAATGAATGTAGTCCTCTTAATTCTTGCTTCTAAAGCATACGCAAGCAGAAATTTCAATGTACAATGATGTTTTTAAAAAAAACAGTCAAAATGCGCTCCACTCGGGCTGAAAACGCTGTTGGGGACATTTCATTAATGTTGACTACAAATCAAAAACTAAGCATTTTTCAGCTGAAATAATGAAAGTAGTCCTCTTAATTCTTGCTTCTAAAGCATACGCAAGCAGAAATTTCAATGTACAATGATGTTTTTAAAAAAAACAGTCAAAATGTGCTCCACTCGGGCTGAAAACGCTGTTGGGGACATTTCATTAATGTTGACTACAAATCAAAAACTAAGCATTTTTCAGCTGAAATAATGAATGTAGTCCTCTTAATTCTTGCTTCTAAAGCATTCGCAAGCAGAAATTTCAATGTACAATGATGTTTTTAAAAAAACAGTCAAAATGTGCTCCACTCGGGCTGAAAACGCTGTTGGGGACATTTCATTAATGTTGACTATAAATCATAAACTAAGCATTTTTCAGCTGAAATAATGAATGTAGTCCTCTTAATTCTTGCTTCTAAAGCATACGCAAGCAGAAATTTCAATGTACAATGATGTTTTTAAAAAAACGGTCAAAATGTGCTCCACTCGGGCTGAAAACGCTTGTTTGGAACATTTCCTTAATGTTGACTATAAATCATAAACTAAGCATTTTTCAGCTGAAATAATGAATGTAGTCCTCTTAATTCTTGCTTCTAAAGCATACGCAAGCAGAAATTTCAATGTACAATGATGTTTTTAAAAAAAACAGTCAAAATGCGCTCCACTCGGGCTGAAAACGCTGTTGGGGACATTTCATTAATGTTGACTACAAATCAAAAACTAAGCATTTTTCAGCTGAAATAATGAATGTAGTCCTCTTAATTCTTGCTTCTAAAGCATACGCAAGCAGAAATTTCAATGTACAATGATGTTTTTAAAAAAAGGGTCAAAATGTGCTCCACTCGGGCTGAAAACGCTTGTTTGGAACATTTCATTAATGTTGACTATAAATCATAAACTAAGCATTTTTCAGCTGAAATAATGAATGTAGTCCTCTTAATTCTTGCTTCTAAAGCATACGCAAGCAGAAATTTCAATGTACAATGATGTTTTTAAAAAAACAGTCAAAATGTGCTCCACTCGGGCTGAAAACGCTTGTTTGGGACATGACATTAATGTTGACTATAAATCATAAACTAAGCATTTTTCAGCTGAAATAATGAATGTAGTCCTCTTAATTCTTGCTTCTAAAGCATACGCAAGCAGAAATTTCAATGTACAATGATGTTTTTAAAAAAACAGTCAAAATGTGCTCCACTCGGGCTGAAAACGCTTGTTTGGGACATTACATTAATGTTGACTATAAATCATAAACTAAGCATTTTTCAGCTGAAATAATGAATGTAGTCCTCTTAATTCTTGCTTCTAAAGCATACGCAAAAAGAAATTTCAATGTACAATGATGTTTTTTAAAAAACGGTCAAAATGTGCTCCACTCGGGCTGAAAACGCTTGTTCGGAACATTTCCTTAATGTTGACTATAAATCATAAACTAAGCATTTTTCAGCTGAAATAATGAATGTAGTCCTCTTAATTCTTGCTTCTAAAGCATACGCAAGCAGAAATTTCAATGTACAATGATGTTTTTAAAAAAAACAGTCAAAATGCGCTCCACTCGGGCTGAAAACGCTGTTGGGGACATTTCATTAATGTTGACTACAAATCAAAAACTAAGCATTTTTCAGCTGAAATAATGAATGTAGTCCTCTTAATTCTTGCTTCTAAAGCATACGCAAGCAGAAATTTCAATGTAAAATGATGTTTTTAAAAAAAGGGTCAAAATGTGCTCCACTCGGGCTGAAAACGCTTGTTTGGAACATTTCATTAATGTTGACTATAAATCATAAACTAAGCATTTTTCAGCTGAAATAATGAATGTAGTCCTCTTAATTCTTGCTTCTAAAGCATACGCAAGCAGAAATTTCAATGTACAATGATGTTTTTAAAAAAACAGTCAAAATGTGCTCCACTCGGGCTGAAAACGCTTGTTTGGGACATGACATTAATGTTGACTATAAATCATAAACTAAGCATTTTTCAGCTGAAATAATGAATGTAGTCCTCTTAATTCTTGCTTCTAAAGCATACGCAAGCAGAAATTTCAATGTACAATGATGTTTTTAAAAAAAGGGTCAAAATGTGCTCCACTCGGGCTGAAAACGCTTGTTTGGAACATTTCATTAATGTTGACTATAAATCATAAACTAAGCATTTTTCAGCTGAAATAATGAATGTAGTCCTCTTAATTCTTGCTTCTAAAGCATACGCAAGCAGAAATTTCAATGTACAATGATGTTTTTAAAAAAACAGTCAAAATGTGCTCCACTCGGGCTGAAAACGCTTGTTTGGGACATGACATTAATGTTGACTATAAATCATAAACTAAGCATTTTTCAGCTGAAATAATGAATGTAGTCCTCTTAATTCTTGCTTCTAAAGCATACGCAAGCAGAAATTTCAATGTACAATGATGTTTTTAAAAAAAGGGTCAAAATGTGCTCCACTCGGGCTGAAAACGCTTGTTTGGAACATTTCATTAATGTTGACTATAAATCATAAACTAAGCATTTTTCAGCTGAAATAATGAATGTAGTCCTCTTAATTCTTGCTTCTAAAGCATACGCAAGCAGAAATTTCAATGTACAATGATGTTTTTAAAAAAGCAGTCAAAATGTGCTCCACTCGGGCTGAAAACGCTTGTTTGGGACATGACATTAATGTTGACTATAAATCATAAACTAAGCATTTTTCAGCTGAAATAATGAATGTAGTCCTCTTAATTCTTGCTTCTAAAGCATACGCAAGCAGAAATTTCAATGTACAATGATGTTTTTAAAAAAACAGTCAAAATGTGCTCCACTCGGGCTGAAAACGCTTGTTTGGGACATTACATTAATGTTGACTATAAATCATAAACTAAGCATTTTTCAGCTGAAATAATGAATGTAGTCCTCTTAATTCTTGCTTCTAAAGCATACGCAAAAAGAAATTTCAATGTACAATGATGTTTTTTAAAAAACGGTCAAAATGTGCTCCACTCGGGCTGAAAACGCTTGTTCGGAACATTTCCTTAATGTTGACTATAAATCATAAACTAAGCATTTTTCAGCTGAAATAATGAATGTAGTCCTCTTAATTCTTGCTTCTAAAGCATACGCAAGCAGAAATTTCAATGTACAATGATGTTTTTAAAAAAAACAGTCAAAATGCGCTCCACTCGGGCTGAAAACGCTGTTGGGGACATTTCATTAATGTTGACTACAAATCAAAAACTAAGCATTTTTCAGCTGAAATAATGAATGTAGTCCTCTTAATTCTTGCTTCTAAAGCATACGCAAGCAGAAATTTCAATGTACAATGATGTTTTTAAAAAAAGGGTCAAAATGTGCTCCACTCGGGCTGAAAACGCTTGTTTGGAACATTTCATTAATGTTGACTATAAATCATAAACTAAGCATTTTTCAGCTGAAATAATGAATGTAGTCCTCTTAATTCTTGCTTCTAAAGCATACGCAAGCAGAAATTTCAATGTACAATGATGTTTTTAAAAAAACAGTCAAAATGTGCTCCACTCGGGCTGAAAACGCTTGTTTGGGACATGACATTAATGTTGACTATAAATCATAAACTAAGCATTTTTCAGCTGAAATAATGAATGTAGTCCTCTTAATTCTTGCTTCTAAAGCATACGCAAGCAGAAATTTCAATGTACAATGATGTTTTTAAAAAAACAGTCAAAATGTGCTCCACTCGGGCTGAAAACGCTTGTTTGGAACATGACATTAATGTTGACTATAAATCATAAACTAAGCATTTTTCAGCTGAAATAATGAATGTAGTCCTCTTAATTCTTGCTTCTAAAGCATACGCAAGCAGAAATTTCAATGTACAATGATGTTTTTTAAAAAACGGTCAAAATGTGCTCCACTCGGGCTGAAAACGCTTGTTTGGAACATTTCCTTAATGTTGACTATAAATCATAAACTAAGCATTTTTCAGCTGAAATAATGAATGTAGTCCTCTTAATTCTTGCTTCTAAAGCATACGCAAGCAGAAATTTCAATGTACAATGATGTTTTTAAAAAAAGGGTCAAAATGTGCTCCACTCGGGCTGAAAACGCTTGTTTGGAACATTTCATTAATGTTGACTATAAATCATAAACTAAGCATTTTTCAGCTGAAATAATGAATGTAGTCCTCTTAATTCTTGCTTCTAAAGCATACGCAAAAAGAAATTTCAATGTACAATGATGTTTTTTAAAAAACGGTCAAAATGTGCTCCACTCGGGCTGAAAACGCTTGTTCGGAACATTTCCTTAATGTTGACTATAAATCATAAACTAAGCATTTTTCAGCTGAAATAATGAATGTAGTCCTCTTAATTCTTGCTTCTAAAGCATACGCAAGCAGAAATTTCAATGTACAATGATGTTTTTAAAAAAAACAGTCAAAATGCGCTCCACTCGGGCTGAAAACGCTGTTGGGGACATTTCATTAATGTTGACTACAAATCAAAAACTAAGCATTTTTCAGCTGAAATAATGAATGTAGTCCTCTTAATTCTTGCTTCTAAAGCATACGCAAGCAGAAATTTCAATGTACAATGATGTTTTTAAAAAAACAGTCAAAATGTGCTCCACTCGGGCTGAAAACGCTTGTTTGGGACATGACATTAATGTTGACTATAAATCATAAACTAAGCATTTTTCAGCTGAAATAATGAATGTAGTCCTCTTAATTCTTGCTTCTAAAGCATACGCAAGCAGAAATTTCAATGTACAATGATGTTTTTAAAAAAAGGGTCAAAATGTGCTCCACTCGGGCTGAAAACGCTTGTTTGGAACATTTCATTAATGTTGACTATAAATCATAAACTAAGCATTTTTCAGCTGAAATAATGAATGTAGTCCTCTTAATTCTTGCTTCTAAAGCATACGCAAGCAGAAATTTCAATGTACAATGATGTTTTTAAAAAAGCAGTCAAAATGTGCTCCACTCGGGCTGAAAACGCTTGTTTGGGACATGACATTAATGTTGACTATAAATCGTAAACTAAGCATTTTTCAGCTGAAATAATGAATGTAGTCCTCTTAATTATTGCTTCTAAAGCATACGCAAAAAGAAATTTCAATGTACAATGATGTTTTTTAAAAAACGGTCAAAATGTGCTCCACTCGGGCTGAAAACGCTTGTTTGGAACATTTCATTAATGTTGACTATAAATCATAAACTAAGCATTTTTCAGCTGAAATAATGAATGTAGTCCTCTTAATTCTTGCTTCTAAAGCATACGCAAGCAGAAATTTCAATGTACAATGATGTTTTTAAAAAAACAGTCAAAATGTGCTCCACTCGGGCTGAAAACGCTTGTTTGGGACATGACATTAATGTTGACTATAAATCATAAACTAAGCATTTTTCAGCTGAAATAATGAATGTAGTCCTCTTAATTCTTGCTTCTAAAGCATACGCAAGCAGAAATTTCAATGTACAATGATGTTTTTAAAAAAAGGGTCAAAATGTGCTCCACTCGGGCTGAAAACGCTTGTTTGGAACATTTCATTAATGTTGACTATAAATCATAAACTAAGCATTTTTCAGCTGAAATAATGAATGTAGTCCTCTTAATTCTTGCTTCTAAAGCATACGCAAGCAGAAATTTCAATGTACAATGATGTTTTTAAAAAAGCAGTCAAAATGTGCTCCACTCGGGCTGAAAACGCTTGTTTGGGACATGACATTAATGTTGACTATAAATCATAAACTAAGCATTTTTCAGCTGAAATAATGAATGTAGTCCTCTTAATTCTTGCTTCTAAAGCATACGCAAAAAGAAATTTCAATGTACAATGATGTTTTTTAAAAAACGGTCAAAATGTGCTCCACTCGGGCTGAAAACGCTTGTTCGGAACATTTCCTTAATGTTGACTATAAATCATAAACTAAGCATTTTTCAGCTGAAATAATGAATGTAGTCCTCTTAATTCTTGCTTCTAAAGCATACGCAAGCAGAAATTTCAATGTACAATGATGTTTTTAAAAAAAACAGTCAAAATGCGCTCCACTCGGGCTGAAAACGCTGTTGGGGACATTTCATTAATGTTGACTACAAATCAAAAACTAAGCATTTTTCAGCTGAAATAATGAATGTAGTCCTCTTAATTCTTGCTTCTAAAGCATACGCAAGCAGAAATTTCAATGTACAATGATGTTTTTAAAAAAAGGGTCAAAATGTGCTCCACTCGGGCTGAAAACGCTTGTTTGGAACATTTCATTAATGTTGACTATAAATCATAAACTAAGCATTTTTCAGCTGAAATAATGAATGTAGTCCTCTTAATTCTTGCTTCTAAAGCATACGCAAGCAGAAATTTCAATGTACAATGATGTTTTTAAAAAAACAGTCAAAATGTGCTCCACTCGGGCTGAAAACGCTTGTTTGGGACATGACATTAATGTTGACTATAAATCATAAACTAAGCATTTTTCAGCTGAAATAATGAATGTAGTCCTCTTAATTCTTGCTTCTAAAGCATACGCAAAAAGAAATTTCAATGTACAATGATGTTTTTTAAAAAACGGTCAAAATGTGCTCCACTCGGGCTGAAAACGCTTGTTCGGAACATTTCCTTAATGTTGACTATAAATCATAAACTAAGCATTTTTCAGCTGAAATAATGAATGTAGTCCTCTTAATTCTTGCTTCTAAAGCATACGCAAGCAGAAATTTCAATGTACAATGATGTTTTTAAAAAAAACAGTCAAAATGCGCTCCACTCGGGCTGAAAACGCTGTTGGGGACATTTCATTAATGTTGACTACAAATCAAAAACTAAGCATTTTTCAGCTGAAATAATGAATGTAGTCCTCTTAATTCTTGCTTCTAAAGCATACGCAAGCAGAAATTTCAATGTACAATGATGTTTTTAAAAAAGGGTCAAAATGTGCTCCACTCGGGCTGAAAACGCTTGTTTGGAACATTTCATTAATGTTGACTATAAATCATAAACTAAGCATTTTTCAGCTGAAATAATGAATGTAGTCCTCTTAATTCTTGCTTCTAAAGCATACGCAAGCAGAAATTTCAATGTACAATGATGTTTTTAAAAAAACAGTCAAAATGTGCTCCACTCGGGCTGAAAACGCTTGTTTGGGACATGACATTAATGTTGACTATAAATCATAAACTAAGCATTTTTCAGCTGAAATAATGAATGTAGTCCTCTTAATTCTTGCTTCTAAAGCATACGCAAAAAGAAATTTCAATGTACAATGATGTTTTTTAAAAAACGGTCAAAATGTGCTCCACTCGGGCTGAAAACGCTTGTTCGGAACATTTCCTTAATGTTGACTATAAATCATAAACTAAGCATTTTTCAGCTGAAATAATGAATGTAGTCCTCTTAATTCTTGCTTCTAAAGCATACGCAAGCAGAAATTTCAATGTACAATGATGTTTTTAAAAAAAACAGTCAAAATGCGCTCCACTCGGGCTGAAAACGCTGTTGGGGACATTTCATTAATGTTGACTACAAATCAAAAACTAAGCATTTTTCAGCTGAAATAATGAATGTAGTCCTCTTAATTCTTGCTTCTAAAGCATACGCAAGCAGAAATTTCAATGTACAATGATGTTTTTAAAAAAGGGTCAAAATGTGCTCCACTCGGGCTGAAAACGCTTGTTTGGAACATTTCATTAATGTTGACTATAAATCATAAACTAAGCATTTTTCAGCTGAAATAATGAATGTAGTCCTCTTAATTCTTGCTTCTAAAGCATACGCAAGCAGAAATTTCAATGTACAATGATGTTTTTAAAAAAACAGTCAAAATGTGCTCCACTCGGGCTGAAAACGCTTGTTTGGGACATGACATTAATGTGGACTATAAATCATAAACTAAGCATTTTTCAGCTGAAATAATGAATGTAGTCCTCTTAATTCTTGCTTCTAAAGCATACGCAAAAAGAAATTTCAATGTACAATGATGTTTTTTAAAAAACGGTCAAAATGTGCTCCACTCGGGCTGAAAACGCTTGTTCGGAACATTTCCTTAATGTTGACTATAAATCATAAACTAAGCATTTTTCAGCTGAAATAATGAATGTAGTCCTCTTAATTCTTGCTTCTAAAGCATACGCAAGCAGAAATTTCAATGTACAATGATGTTTTTAAAAAAAACAGTCAAAATGCGCTCCACTCGGGCTGAAAACGCTGTTGGGGACATTTCATTAATGTTGACTACAAATCAAAAACTAAGCATTTTTCAGCTGAAATAATGAATGTAGTCCTCTTAATTCTTGCTTCTAAAGCATACGCAAGCAGAAATTTCAATGTACAATGATGTTTTTAAAAAAGGGTCAAAATGTGCTCCACTCGGGCTGAAAACGCTTGTTTGGAACATTTCATTAATGTTGACTATAAATCATAAACTAAGCATTTTTCAGCTGAAATAATGAATGTAGTCCTCTTAATTCTTGCTTCTAAAGCATACGCAAGCAGAAATTTCAATGTACAATGATGTTTTTAAAAAAACAGTCAAAATGTGCTCCACTCGGGCTGAAAACGCTTGTTTGGGACATGACATTAATGTTGACTATAAATCATAAACTAAGCATTTTTCAGCTGAAATAATGAATGTAGTCCTCTTAATTCTTGCTTCTAAAGCATACGCAAGCAGAAATTTCAATGTACAATGATGTTTTTAAAAAAAGGGTCAAAATGTGCTCCACTCGGGCTGAAAACGCTTGTTTGGAACATTTCATTAATGTTGACTATAAATCATAAACTAAGCATTTTTCAGCTGAAATAATGAATGTAGTCCTCTTAATTCTTGCTTCTAAAGCATACGCAAGCAGAAATTTCAATGTACAATGATGTTTTTAAAAAAGCAGTCAAAATGTGCTCCACTCGGGCTGAAAACGCTTGTTTGGGACATGACATTAATGTTGACTATAAATCATAAACTAAGCATTTTTCAGCTGAAATAATGAATGTAGTCCTCTTAATTCTTGCTTCTAAAGCATACGCAAAAAGAAATTTCAATGTACAATGATGTTTTTTAAAAAACGGTCAAAATGTGCTCCACTCGGGCTGAAAACGCTTGTTCGGAACATTTCCTTAATGTTGACTATAAATCATAAACTAAGCATTTTTCAGCTGAAATAATGAATGTAGTCCTCTTAATTCTTGCTTCTAAAGCATACGCAAGCAGAAATTTCAATGTACAATGATGTTTTTAAAAAAAACAGTCAAAATGCGCTCCACTCGGGCTGAAAACGCTGTTGGGGACATTTCATTAATGTTGACTACAAATCAAAAACTAAGCATTTTTCAGCTGAAATAATGAATGTAGTCCTCTTAATTCTTGCTTCTAAAGCATACGCAAGCAGAAATTTCAATGTACAATGATGTTTTTAAAAAAAGGGTCAAAATGTGCTCCACTCGGGCTGAAAACGCTTGTTTGGAACATTTCATTAATGTTGACTATAAATCATAAACTAAGCATTTTTCAGCTGAAATAATGAATGTAGTCCTCTTAATTCTTGCTTCTAAAGCATACGCAAGCAGAAATTTCAATGTACAATGATGTTTTTAAAAAAACAGTCAAAATGTGCTCCACTCGGGCTGAAAACGCTTGTTTGGGACATGACATTAATGTTGACTATAAATCATAAACTAAGCATTTTTCAGCTGAAATAATGAATGTAGTCCTCTTAATTCTTGCTTCTAAAGCATACGCAAAAAGAAATTTCAATGTACAATGATGTTTTTTAAAAAACGGTCAAAATGTGCTCCACTCGGGCTGAAAACGCTTGTTCGGAACATTTCCTTAATGTTGACTATAAATCATAAACTAAGCATTTTTCAGCTGAAATAATGAATGTAGTCCTCTTAATTCTTGCTTCTAAAGCATACGCAAGCAGAAATTTCAATGTACAATGATGTTTTTAAAAAAAACAGTCAAAATGCGCTCCACTCGGGCTGAAAACGCTGTTGGGGACATTTCATTAATGTTGACTACAAATCAAAAACTAAGCATTTTTCAGCTGAAATAATGAATGTAGTCCTCTTAATTCTTGCTTCTAAAGCATACGCAAGCAGAAATTTCAATGTACAATGATGTTTTTAAAAAAGGGTCAAAATGTGCTCCACTCGGGCTGAAAACGCTTGTTTGGAACATTTCATTAATGTTGACTATAAATCATAAACTAAGCATTTTTCAGCTGAAATAATGAATGTAGTCCTCTTAATTCTTGCTTCTAAAGCATACGCAAGCAGAAATTTCAATGTACAATGATGTTTTTAAAAAAACAGTCAAAATGTGCTCCACTCGGGCTGAAAACGCTTGTTTGGGACATGACATTAATGTTGACTATAAATCATAAACTAAGCATTTTTCAGCTGAAATAATGAATGTAGTCCTCTTAATTCTTGCTTCTAAAGCATACGCAAAAAGAAATTTCAATGTACAATGATGTTTTTTAAAAAACGGTCAAAATGTGCTCCACTCGGGCTGAAAACGCTTGTTCGGAACATTTCCTTAATGTTGACTATAAATCATAAACTAAGCATTTTTCAGCTGAAATAATGAATGTAGTCCTCTTAATTCTTGCTTCTAAAGCATACGCAAGCAGAAATTTCAATGTACAATGATGTTTTTAAAAAAAACAGTCAAAATGCGCTCCACTCGGGCTGAAAACGCTGTTGGGGACATTTCATTAATGTTGACTACAAATCAAAAACTAAGCATTTTTCAGCTGAAATAATGAATGTAGTCCTCTTAATTCTTGCTTCTAAAGCATACGCAAGCAGAAATTTCAATGTACAATGATGTTTTTAAAAAAGGGTCAAAATGTGCTCCACTCGGGCTGAAAACGCTTGTTTGGAACATTTCATTAATGTTGACTATAAATCATAAACTAAGCATTTTTCAGCTGAAATAATGAATGTAGTCCTCTTAATTCTTGCTTCTAAAGCATACGCAAGCAGAAATTTCAATGTACAATGATGTTTTTAAAAAAACAGTCAAAATGTGCTCCACTCGGGCTGAAAACGCTTGTTTGGGACATGACATTAATGTTGACTATAAATCATAAACTAAGCATTTTTCAGCTGAAATAATGAATGTAGTCCTCTTAATTCTTGCTTCTAAAGCATACGCAAGCAGAAATTTCAATGTACAATGATGTTTTTAAAAAAACAGTCAAAATGTGCTCCACTCGGGCTGAAAACGCTTGTTTGGAACATTTCATTAATGTTGACTATAAATCATAAACTAAGCATTTTTCAGCTGAAATAATGAATGTAGTCCTCTTAATTCTTGCTTCTAAAGCATACGCAAGCAGAAATTTCAATGTACAATGATGTTTTTAAAAAAACAGTCAAAATGTGCTCCACTCGGGCTGAAAACGCTGTTGGGGACATTTCATTAATGTTGACTATAAATCATAAACTAAGCATTTTTCAGCTGAAATAATGAATGTAGTCCTTTTAATTCTTGCTTCTAAAGCATACGCAAACAGAAATTTCAATGTACAATGATGTTTTTAAAAAAAACAGTCAAAATGTGCTCCACTCGGGCTGAAAACGCTGTTGGGGACATTTCATTAATGTTGACTATAAATCAAAAACTAAGCATTTTTCAGCTGAAATAATGAATGTAGTCCTCTTAATTCTTGCTTCTAAAGCATACGCAAGCAGAAATTTCAATGTACAATGATGTTTTTAAAAAAACAGTCAAAATGTGCTCCACTCGGGCTGAAAACGCTGTTGGGGACATTTCATTAATGTTGACTATAAATCATAAACTAGGCATTTTTCAGCTGAAATAATGAATGTAGTCCTCTTAATTCTTGCTTCTAAAGCATACACAAACAGAAAATTCAATGTACAATGATGTTTTTAAAAAAACGGTCAAAATGTGCTCCACTCGGGCTGAAAACGCTTGTTTGGGACATTACATTAATGTTGACTATAAATCATAAACTAAGCATTTTTCAGCTGAAATAATGAATGTAGTCCTCTTAATTCTTGCTTCTAAAGCATACGCAAGCAGAAATTTCAATGTACAATGATGTTTTTAAAAAAAGGGTCAAAATGTGCTCCACTCGGGCTGAAAACGCTTGTTTGGGACATGACATTAATGTTGACTATAAATCATAAACTAAGCATTTTTCAGCTGAAATAATGAATGTAGTCCTCTTAATTCTTGCTTCTAAAGCATACGCAAGCAGAAATTTCAATGTACAATGATGTTTTTAAAAAAAGGGTCAAAATGTGCTCCACTCGGGCTGAAAACGCTTGTTTGGAACATTTCATTAATGTTGACTATAAATCATAAACTAAGCATTTTTCAGCTGAAATAATGAATGTAGTCCTCTTAATTCTTGCTTCTAAAGCATACGCAAGCAGAAATTTCAATGTACAATGATGTTTTTAAAAAAACAGTCAAAATGTGCTCCACTCGGGCTGAAAACGCTTGTTTGGGACATGACATTAATGTTGACTATAAATCATAAACTAAGCATTTTTCAGCTGAAATAATGAATGTAGTCCTCTTAATTCTTGCTTCTAAAGCATACGCAAGCAGAAATTTCAATGTACAATGATGTTTTTAAAAAAACAGTCAAAATGTGCTCCACTCGGGCTGAAAACGCTTGTTTGGGACATTACATTAATGTTAACTATAAATCATAAACTAAGCATTTTTCAGCTGAAATAATGAATGTAGTCCTCTTAATTCTTGCTTCTAAAGCATACGCAAAAAGAAATTTCAATGTACAATGATGTTTTTTAAAAAACGGTCAAAATGTGCTCCACTCGGGCTGAAAACGCTTGTTCGGAACATTTCCTTAATGTTGACTATAAATCATAAACTAAGCATTTTTCAGCTGAAATAATGAATGTAGTCCTCTTAATTCTTGCTTCTAAAGCATACGCAAGCAGAAATTTCAATGTACAATGATGTTTTTAAAAAAAACAGTCAAAATGCGCTCCACTCGGGCTGAAAACGCTGTTGGGGACATTTCATTAATGTTGACTACAAATCAAAAACTAAGCATTTTTCAGCTGAAATAATGAAAGTAGTCCTCTTAATTCTTGCTTCTAAAGCATACGCAAGCAGAAATTTCAATGTACAATGATGTTTTTAAAAAAAACAGTCAAAATGTGCTCCACTCGGGCTGAAAACGCTGTTGGGGACATTTCATTAATGTTGACTACAAATCAAAAACTAAGCATTTTTCAGCTGAAATAATGAATGTAGTCCTCTTAATTCTTGCTTCTAAAGCATTCGCAAGCAGAAATTTCAATGTACAATGATGTTTTTAAAAAAACAGTCAAAATGTGCTCCACTCGGGCTGAAAACGCTGTTTGGGACATTTCATTAATGTTGACTATAAATCATAAACTAAGCATTTTTCAGCTGAAATAATGAATGTAGTCCTCTTAATTCTTGCTTCTAAAGCATACGCAAGCAGAAATTTCAATGTACAATGATGTTTTTAAAAAAACAGTCAAAATGTGCTCCACTCGGGCTGAAAACGCTTGTTTGGGACATTACATTAATGTTGACTATAAATCATAAACTAAGCATTTTTCAGCTGAAATAATGAATGTAGTCCTCTTAATTCTTGCTTCTAAAGCATACGCAAACAGAAATTTCAATGTACAATGATGTTTTTTAAAAAACGGTCAAAATGTGCTCCACTCGGGCTGAAAACGCTTGTTCGGAACATTTCCTTAATGTTGACTATAAATCATAAACTAAGCATTTTTCAGCTGAAATAATGAATGTAGTCCTCTTAATTCTTGCTTCTAAAGCATACGCAAGCAGAAATTTCAATGTACAATGATGTTTTTAAAAAAAACAGTCAAAGTGCGCTCCACTCGGGCTGAAAACGCTGTTGGGGACATTTCATTAATGTTGACTACAAATCAAAAACTAAGCATTTTTCAGCTGAAATAATGAATGTAGTCCTCTTAATTCTTGCTTCTAAAGCATACGCAAGCAGAAATTTCAATGTACAATGATGTTTTTAAAAAAAGGGTCAAAATGTGCTCCACTCGGGCTGAAAACGCTTGTTTGGAACATTTCATTAATGTTGACTATAAATCATAAACTAAGCATTTTTCAGCTGAAATAATGAATGTAGTCCTCTTAATTCTTGCTTCTAAAGCATACGCAAGCAGAAATTTCAATGTACAATGATGTTTTTAAAAAAACAGTCAAAATGTGCTCCACTCGGGCTGAAAACGCTTGTTTGGGACATGACATTAATGTTGACTATAAATCATAAACTAAGCATTTTTCAGCTGAAATAATGAATGTAGTCCTCTTAATTCTTGCTTCTAAAGCATACGCAAGCAGAATTTTCAATGTACAATGATGTTTTTAAAAAAACAGTCAAAATGTGCTCCACTCGGGCTGAAAACGCTTGTTTGGGACATTACATTAATGTTGACTATAAATCATAAACTAAGCATTTTTCAGCTGAAATAATGAATGTAGTCCTCTTAATTCTTGCTTCTAAAGCATACGCAAACAGAAATTTCAATGTACAATGATGTTTTTTAAAAAACGGTCAAAATGTGCTCCACTCGGGCTGAAAACGCTTGTTCGGAACATTTCCTTAATGTTGACTATAAATCATAAACTAAGCATTTTTCAGCTGAAATAATGAATGTAGTCCTCTTAATTCTTGCTTCTAAAGCATACGCAAGCAGAAATTTCAATGTACAATGATGTTTTTAAAAAAAACAGTCAAAATGCGCTCCACTCGGGCTGAAAACGCTGTTGGGGACATTTCATTAATGTTGACTACAAATCAAAAACTAAGCATTTTTCAGCTGAAATAATGAATGTAGTCCTCTTAATTCTTGCTTCTAAAGCATACGCAAGCAGAAATTTCAATGTACAATGATGTTTTTAAAAAAAGGGTCAAAATGTGCTCCACTCGGGCTGAAAACGCTTGTTTGGAACATTTCATTAATGTTGACTATAAATCATAAACTAAGCATTTTTCAGCTGAAATAATGAATGTAGTCCTCTTAATTCTTGCTTCTAAAGCATACGCAAGCAGAAATTTCAATGTACAATGATGTTTTTAAAAAAACAGTCAAAATGTGCTCCACTCGGGCTGAAAACGCTTGTTTGGGACATGACATTAATGTTGACTATAAATCATAAACTAAGCATTTTTCAGCTAAAATAATGAATGTAGTCCTCTTAATTCTTGCTTCTAAAGCATACGCAAGCAGAAATTTCAATGTACAATGATGTTTTTAAAAAAACAGTCAAAATGTGCTCCACTCGGGCTGAAAACGCTTGTTTGGGACATTACATTAATGTTGACTATAAATCATAAACTAAGCATTTTTCAGCTGAAATAATGAATGTAGTCCTCTTAATTCTTGCTTCTAAAGCATACGCAAAAAGAAATTTCAATGTACAATGATGTTTTTTAAAAAACGGTCAAAATGTGCTCCACTCGGGCTGAAAACGCTTGTTCGGAACATTTCCTTAATGTTGACTATAAATCATAAACTAAGCATTTTTCAGCTGAAATAATGAATGTAGTCCTCTTAATTCTTGCTTCTAAAGCATACGCAAGCAGAAATTTCAATGTACAATGATGTTTTTAAAAAAAGGGTCAAAATGTGCTCCACTCGGGCTGAAAACGCTTGTTTGGAACATTTCATTAATGTTGACTATAAATCATAAACTAAGCATTTTTCAGCTGAAATAATGAATGTAGTCCTCTTAATTCTTGCTTCTAAAGCATACGCAAGCAGAAATTTCAATGTACAATGATGTTTTTAAAAAAGCAGTCAAAATGTGCTCCACTCGGGCTGAAAACGCTTGTTTGGGACATGACATTAATGTTGACTATAAATCATAAACTAAGCATTTTTCAGCTGAAATAATGAATGTAGTCCTCTTAATTCTTGCTTCTAAAGCATACGCAAAAAGAAATTTCAATGTACAATGATGTTTTTTAAAAAACGGTCAAAATGTGCTCCACTCGGGCTGAAAACGCTTGTTCGGAACATTTCCTTAATGTTGACTATAAATCATAAACTAAGCATTTTTCAGCTGAAATAATGAATGTAGTCCTCTTAATTCTTGCTTCTAAAGCATACGCAAGCAGAAATTTCAATGTACAATGATGTTTTTAAAAAAACAGTCAAAATGTGCTCCACTCGGGCTGAAAACGCTTGTTTGGGACATGACATTAATGTTGACTATAAATCATAAACTAAGCATTTTTCAGCTGAAATAATGAATGTAGTCCTCTTAATTCTTGCTTCTAAAGCATACGCAAAAAGAAATTTCAATGTACAATGATGTTTTTTAAAAAACGGTCAAAATGTGCTCCACTCGGGCTGAAAACGCTTGTTCGGAACATTTCCTTAATGTTGACTATAAATCATAAACTAAGCATTTTTCAGCTGAAATAATGAATGTAGTCCTCTTAATTCTTGCTTCTAAAGCATACGCAAGCAGAAATTTCAATGTACAATGATGTTTTTAAAAAAAACAGTCAAAATGCGCTCCACTCGGGCTGAAAACGCTGTTGGGGACATTTCATTAATGTTGACTACAAATCAAAAACTAAGCATTTTTCAGCTGAAATAATGAATGTAGTCCTCTTAATTCTTGCTTCTAAAGCATACGCAAGCAGAAATTTCAATGTACAATGATGTTTTTAAAAAAAGGGTCAAAATGTGCTCCACTCGGGCTGAAAACGCTTGTTTGGAACATTTCATTAATGTTGACTATAAATCATAAACTAAGCATTTTTCAGCTGAAATAATGAATGTAGTCCTCTTAATTCTTGCTTCTAAAGCATACGCAAGCAGAAATTTCAATGTACAATGATGTTTTTAAAAAAACAGTCAAAATGTGCTCCACTCGGGCTGAAAACGCTTGTTTGGGACATGACATTAATGTTGACTATAAATCATAAACTAAGCATTTTTCAGCTGAAATAATGAATGTAGTCCTCTTAATTCTTGCTTCTAAAGCATACGCAAAAAGAAATTTCAATGTACAATGATGTTTTTTAAAAAACGGTCAAAATGTGCTCCACTCGGGCTGAAAACGCTTGTTCGGAACATTTCCTTAATGTTGACTATAAATCATAAACTAAGCATTTTTCAGCTGAAATAATGAATGTAGTCCTCTTAATTCTTGCTTCTAAAGCATACGCAAGCAGAAATTTCAATGTACAATGATGTTTTTAAAAAAAACAGTCAAAATGCGCTCCACTCGGGCTGAAAACGCTGTTGGGGACATTTCATTAATGTTGACTACAAATCAAAAACTAAGCATTTTTCAGCTGAAATAATGAATGTAGTCCTCTTAATTCTTGCTTCTAAAGCATACGCAAGCAGAAATTTCAATGTACAATGATGTTTTTAAAAAAGGGTCAAAATGTGCTCCACTCGGGCTGAAAACGCTTGTTTGGAACATTTCATTAATGTTGACTATAAATCATAAACTAAGCATTTTTCAGCTGAAATAATGAATGTAGTCCTCTTAATTCTTGCTTCTAAAGCATACGCAAGCAGAAATTTCAATGTACAATGATGTTTTTAAAAAAACAGTCAAAATGTGCTCCACTCGGGCTGAAAACGCTTGTTTGGGACATGACATTAATGTTGACTATAAATCATAAACTAA
The DNA here is from genome assembly GCF_059441005.1 of Hippichthys cyanospilos. NCBI lineage: Eukaryota > Metazoa > Chordata > Actinopteri > Syngnathiformes > Syngnathidae > Hippichthys > Hippichthys cyanospilos. The sequence goes on along the minus strand of NW_028283393.1, from coordinate 103,819 downwards.
GCATTTTTCAGCTGAAATAATGAATGTAGTCCTCTTAATTCTTGCTTCTAAAGCATACGCAAAAAGAAATTTCAATGTACAATGATGTTTTTTAAAAAACGGTCAAAATGTGCTCCACTCGGGCTGAAAACGCTTGTTCGGAACATTTCCTTAATGTTGACTATAAATCATAAACTAAGCATTTTTCAGCTGAAATAATGAATGTAGTCCTCTTAATTCTTGCTTCTAAAGCATACGCAAGCAGAAATTTCAATGTACAATGATGTTTTTAAAAAAACAGTCAAAATGTGCTCCACTCGGGCTGAAAACGCTTGTTTGGGACATGACATTAATGTTGACTATAAATCATAAACTAAGCATTTTTCAGCTGAAATAATGAATGTAGTCCTCTTAATTCTTGCTTCTAAAGCATACGCAAGCAGAAATTTCAATGTACAATGATGTTTTTAAAAAAACAGTCAAAATGTGCTCCACTCGGGCTGAAAACGCTGTTGGGGACATTTCATTAATGTTGACTATAAATCATAAACTAAGCATTTTTCAGCTGAAATAATGAATGTAGTCCTTTTAATTCTTGCTTCTAAAGCATACGCAAACAGAAATTTCAATGTACAATGATGTTTTTAAAAAAAACAGTCAAAATGTGCTCCACTCGGGCTGAAAACGCTGTTGGGGACATTTCATTAATGTTGACTATAAATCAAAAACTAAGCATTTTTCAGCTGAAATAATGAATGTAGTCCTCTTAATTCTTGCTTCTAAAGCATACGCAAGCAGAAATTTCAATGTACAATGATGTTTTTAAAAAAACAGTCAAAATGTGCTCCACTCGGGCTGAAAACGCTGTTGGGGACATTTCATTAATGTTGACTATAAATCATAAACTAGGCATTTTTCAGCTGAAATAATGAATGTAGTCCTCTTAATTCTTGCTTCTAAAGCATACACAAACAGAAAATTCAATGTACAATGATGTTTTTAAAAAAACGGTCAAAATGTGCTCCACTCGGGCTGAAAACGCTGTTGGGGACATTTCATTAATGTTGACTATAAATCATAAACTAAGCATTTTTCAGCTGAAATAATGAATGTAGTCCTCTTAATTCTTGCTTCTAAAGCATACGCAAACAGAAATTTCAATGTACAATGATGTTTTTAAAAAAACGGTCAAAATGTGCTCCACTCGGGCTGAAAACGCTTGTTTGGGACATTACATTAATGTTGACTATAAATCATAAACTAAGCATTTTTCAGCTGAAATAATGAATGTAGTCCTCTTAATTCTTGCTTCTAAAGCATACGCAAGCAGAAATTTCAATGTACAATGATGTTTTTAAAAAAAGGGTCAAAATGTGCTCCACTCGGGCTGAAAACGCTTGTTTGGGACATGACATTAATGTTGACTATAAATCATAAACTAAGCATTTTTCAGCTGAAATAATGAATGTAGTCCTCTTAATTCTTGCTTCTAAAGCATACGCAAGCAGAAATTTCAATGTACAATGATGTTTTTAAAAAAAGGGTCAAAATGTGCTCCACTCGGGCTGAAAACGCTTGTTTGGAACATTTCATTAATGTTGACTATAAATCATAAACTAAGCATTTTTCAGCTGAAATAATGAATGTAGTCCTCTTAATTCTTGCTTCTAAAGCATACGCAAGCAGAAATTTCAATGTACAATGATGTTTTTAAAAAAACAGTCAAAATGTGCTCCACTCGGGCTGAAAACGCTTGTTTGGGACATGACATTAATGTTGACTATAAATCATAAACTAAGCATTTTTCAGCTGAAATAATGAATGTAGTCCTCTTAATTCTTGCTTCTAAAGCATACGCAAGCAGAAATTTCAATGTACAATGATGTTTTTAAAAAAACAGTCAAAATGTGCTCCACTCGGGCTGAAAACGCTTGTTTGGGACATTACATTAATGTTAACTATAAATCATAAACTAAGCATTTTTCAGCTGAAATAATGAATGTAGTCCTCTTAATTCTTGCTTCTAAAGCATACGCAAAAAGAAATTTCAATGTACAATGATGTTTTTTAAAAAACGGTCAAAATGTGCTCCACTCGGGCTGAAAACGCTTGTTCGGAACATTTCCTTAATGTTGACTATAAATCATAAACTAAGCATTTTTCAGCTGAAATAATGAATGTAGTCCTCTTAATTCTTGCTTCTAAAGCATACGCAAGCAGAAATTTCAATGTACAATGATGTTTTTAAAAAAAACAGTCAAAATGCGCTCCACTCGGGCTGAAAACGCTGTTGGGGACATTTCATTAATGTTGACTACAAATCAAAAACTAAGCATTTTTCAGCTGAAATAATGAAAGTAGTCCTCTTAATTCTTGCTTCTAAAGCATACGCAAGCAGAAATTTCAATGTACAATGATGTTTTTAAAAAAAACAGTCAAAATGTGCTCCACTCGGGCTGAAAACGCTGTTGGGGACATTTCATTAATGTTGACTACAAATCAAAAACTAAGCATTTTTCAGCTGAAATAATGAATGTAGTCCTCTTAATTCTTGCTTCTAAAGCATTCGCAAGCAGAAATTTCAATGTACAATGATGTTTTTAAAAAAAACAGTCAAAATGTGCTCCACTCGGGCTGAAAACGCTGTTGGGGACATTTCATTAATGTTGACTATAAATCATAAACTAAGCATTTTTCAGCTGAAATAATGAATGTAGTCCTCTTAATTCTTGCTTCTAAAGCATACGCAAGCAGAAATTTCAATGTACAATGATGTTTTTAAAAAAACAGTCAAAATGTGCTCCACTCGGGCTGAAAACGCTTGTTTGGGACATTACATTAATGTTGACTATAAATCATAAACTAAGCATTTTTCAGCTGAAATAATGAATGTAGTCCTCTTAATTCTTGCTTCTAAAGCATACGCAAACAGAAATTTCAATGTACAATGATGTTTTTTAAAAAACGGTCAAAATGTGCTCCACTCGGGCTGAAAACGCTTGTTCGGAACATTTCCTTAATGTTGACTATAAATCATAAACTAAGCATTTTTCAGCTGAAATAATGAATGTAGTCCTCTTAATTCTTGCTTCTAAAGCATACGCAAGCAGAAATTTCAATGTACAATGATGTTTTTAAAAAAAACAGTCAAAATGCGCTCCACTCGGGCTGAAAACGCTGTTGGGGACATTTCATTAATGTTGACTACAAATCAAAAACTAAGCATTTTTCAGCTGAAATAATGAATGTAGTCCTCTTAATTCTTGCTTCTAAAGCATACGCAAGCAGAAATTTCAATGTACAATGATGTTTTTAAAAAAAGGGTCAAAATGTGCTCCACTCGGGCTGAAAACGCTTGTTTGGAACATTTCATTAATGTTGACTATAAATCATAAACTAAGCATTTTTCAGCTGAAATAATGAATGTAGTCCTCTTAATTCTTGCTTCTAAAGCATACGCAAGCAGAAATTTCAATGTACAATGATGTTTTTAAAAAAACAGTCAAAATGTGCTCCACTCGGGCTGAAAACGCTTGTTTGGGACATGACATTAATGTTGACTATAAATCATAAACTAAGCATTTTTCAGCTGAAATAATGAATGTAGTCCTCTTAATTCTTGCTTCTAAAGCATACGCAAGCAGAATTTTCAATGTACAATGATGTTTTTAAAAAAACAGTCAAAATGTGCTCCACTCGGGCTGAAAACGCTTGTTTGGGACATTACATTAATGTTGACTATAAATCATAAACTAAGCATTTTTCAGCTGAAATAATGAATGTAGTCCTCTTAATTCTTGCTTCTAAAGCATACGCAAACAGAAATTTCAATGTACAATGATGTTTTTTAAAAAACGGTCAAAATGTGCTCCACTCGGGCTGAAAACGCTTGTTCGGAACATTTCCTTAATGTTGACTATAAATCATAAACTAAGCATTTTTCAGCTGAAATAATGAATGTAGTCCTCTTAATTCTTGCTTCTAAAGCATACGCAAGCAGAAATTTCAATGTACAATGATGTTTTTAAAAAAAACAGTCAAAATGCGCTCCACTCGGGCTGAAAACGCTGTTGGGGACATTTCATTAATGTTGACTACAAATCAAAAACTAAGCATTTTTCAGCTGAAATAATGAATGTAGTCCTCTTAATTCTTGCTTCTAAAGCATACGCAAGCAGAAATTTCAATGTACAATGATGTTTTTAAAAAAAGGGTCAAAATGTGCTCCACTCGGGCTGAAAACGCTTGTTTGGAACATTTCATTAATGTTGACTATAAATCATAAACTAAGCATTTTTCAGCTGAAATAATGAATGTAGTCCTCTTAATTCTTGCTTCTAAAGCATACGCAAGCAGAAATTTCAATGTACAATGATGTTTTTAAAAAAACAGTCAAAATGTGCTCCACTCGGGCTGAAAACGCTTGTTTGGGACATGACATTAATGTTGACTATAAATCATAAACTAAGCATTTTTCAGCTAAAATAATGAATGTAGTCCTCTTAATTCTTGCTTCTAAAGCATACGCAAGCAGAAATTTCAATGTACAATGATGTTTTTAAAAAAACAGTCAAAATGTGCTCCACTCGGGCTGAAAACGCTTGTTTGGGACATTACATTAATGTTGACTATAAATCATAAACTAAGCATTTTTCAGCTGAAATAATGAATGTAGTCCTCTTAATTCTTGCTTCTAAAGCATACGCAAAAAGAAATTTCAATGTACAATGATGTTTTTTAAAAAACGGTCAAAATGTGCTCCACTCGGGCTGAAAACGCTTGTTCGGAACATTTCCTTAATGTTGACTATAAATCATAAACTAAGCATTTTTCAGCTGAAATAATGAATGTAGTCCTCTTAATTCTTGCTTCTAAAGCATACGCAAGCAGAAATTTCAATGTACAATGATGTTTTTAAAAAAAGGGTCAAAATGTGCTCCACTCGGGCTGAAAACGCTTGTTTGGAACATTTCATTAATGTTGACTATAAATCATAAACTAAGCATTTTTCAGCTGAAATAATGAATGTAGTCCTCTTAATTCTTGCTTCTAAAGCATACGCAAGCAGAAATTTCAATGTACAATGATGTTTTTAAAAAAGCAGTCAAAATGTGCTCCACTCGGGCTGAAAACGCTTGTTTGGGACATGACATTAATGTTGACTATAAATCATAAACTAAGCATTTTTCAGCTGAAATAATGAATGTAGTCCTCTTAATTCTTGCTTCTAAAGCATACGCAAAAAGAAATTTCAATGTACAATGATGTTTTTTAAAAAACGGTCAAAATGTGCTCCACTCGGGCTGAAAACGCTTGTTCGGAACATTTCCTTAATGTTGACTATAAATCATAAACTAAGCATTTTTCAGCTGAAATAATGAATGTAGTCCTCTTAATTCTTGCTTCTAAAGCATACGCAAGCAGAAATTTCAATGTACAATGATGTTTTTAAAAAAAACAGTCAAAATGCGCTCCACTCGGGCTGAAAACGCTGTTGGGGACATTTCATTAATGTTGACTACAAATCAAAAACTAAGCATTTTTCAGCTGAAATAATGAATGTAGTCCTCTTAATTCTTGCTTCTAAAGCATACGCAAGCAGAAATTTCAATGTACAATGATGTTTTTAAAAAAAGGGTCAAAATGTGCTCCACTCGGGCTGAAAACGCTTGTTTGGAACATTTCATTAATGTTGACTATAAATCATAAACTAAGCATTTTTCAGCTGAAATAATGAATGTAGTCCTCTTAATTCTTGCTTCTAAAGCATACGCAAGCAGAAATTTCAATGTACAATGATGTTTTTAAAAAAACAGTCAAAATGTGCTCCACTCGGGCTGAAAACGCTTGTTTGGGACATGACATTAATGTTGACTATAAATCATAAACTAAGCATTTTTCAGCTGAAATAATGAATGTAGTCCTCTTAATTCTTGCTTCTAAAGCATACGCAAAAAGAAATTTCAATGTACAATGATGTTTTTTAAAAAACGGTCAAAATGTGCTCCACTCGGGCTGAAAACGCTTGTTCGGAACATTTCCTTAATGTTGACTATAAATCATAAACTAAGCATTTTTCAGCTGAAATAATGAATGTAGTCCTCTTAATTCTTGCTTCTAAAGCATACGCAAGCAGAAATTTCAATGTACAATGATGTTTTTAAAAAAAACAGTCAAAATGCGCTCCACTCGGGCTGAAAACGCTGTTGGGGACATTTCATTAATGTTGACTACAAATCAAAAACTAAGCATTTTTCAGCTGAAATAATGAATGTAGTCCTCTTAATTCTTGCTTCTAAAGCATACGCAAGCAGAAATTTCAATGTACAATGATGTTTTTAAAAAAGGGTCAAAATGTGCTCCACTCGGGCTGAAAACGCTTGTTTGGAACATTTCATTAATGTTGACTATAAATCATAAACTAAGCATTTTTCAGCTGAAATAATGAATGTAGTCCTCTTAATTCTTGCTTCTAAAGCATACGCAAGCAGAAATTTCAATGTACAATGATGTTTTTAAAAAAACAGTCAAAATGTGCTCCACTCGGGCTGAAAACGCTTGTTTGGGACATGACATTAATGTTGACTATAAATCATAAACTAAGCATTTTTCAGCTGAAATAATGAATGTAGTCCTCTTAATTCTTGCTTCTAAAGCATACGCAAGCATAAATTTCAATGTACAATGATGTTTTTAAAAAAACAGTCAAAATGTGCTCCACTCGGGCTGAAAACGCTTGTTTGGAACATTTCAATAATGTTGACTACAAATCAAAAACTAAGCATTTTTCAGCTGAAATAATGAATGTAGTCCTCTTAATTCTTGCTTCTAAAGCATACGCAAGCAGAAATTTCAATGTACAATGATGTTTTTAAAAAAAGGGTCAAAATGTGCTCCACTCGGGCTGAAAACGCTTGTTTGGAACATTTCATTAATGTTGACTATAAATCATAAACTAAGCATTTTTCAGCTGAAATAATGAATGTAGTCCTCTTAATTCTTGCTTCTAAAGCATACGCAAGCAGAAATTTCAATGTACAATGATGTTTTTAAAAAAGCAGTCAAAATGTGCTCCACTCGGGCTGAAAACGCTTGTTTGGAACATTTCATTAATGTTGACTATAAATCATAAACTAAGCATTTTTCAGCTGAAATAATGAATGTAGTCCTCTTAATTCTTGCTTCTAAAGCATACGCAAGCAGAAATTTCAATGTACAATGATGTTTTTAAAAAAACAGTCAAAATGTGCTCCACTCGGGCTGAAAACGCTTGTTTGGGACATGACATTAATGTTGACTATAAATCATAAACTAAGCATTTTTCAGCTGAAATAATGAATGTAGTCCTCTTAATTCTTGCTTCTAAAGCATACGCAAAAAGAAATTTCAATGTACAATGATGTTTTTTAAAAAACGGTCAAAATGTGCTCCACTCGGGCTGAAAACGCTTGTTCGGAACATTTCCTTAATGTTGACTATAAATCATAAACTAAGCATTTTTCAGCTGAAATAATGAATGTAGTCCTCTTAATTCTTGCTTCTAAAGCATACGCAAGCAGAAATTTCAATGTACAATGATGTTTTTAAAAAAAACAGTCAAAATGCGCTCCACTCGGGCTGAAAACGCTGTTGGGGACATTTCATTAATGTTGACTACAAATCAAAAACTAAGCATTTTTCAGCTGAAATAATGAATGTAGTCCTCTTAATTCTTGCTTCTAAAGCATACGCAAGCAGAAATTTCAATGTACAATGATGTTTTTAAAAAAGGGTCAAAATGTGCTCCACTCGGGCTGAAAACGCTTGTTTGGAACATTTCATTAATGTTGACTATAAATCATAAACTAAGCATTTTTCAGCTGAAATAATGAATGTAGTCCTCTTAATTCTTGCTTCTAAAGCATACGCAAGCAGAAATTTCAATGTACAATGATGTTTTTAAAAAAGCAGTCAAAATGTGCTCCACTCGGGCTGAAAACGCTTGTTTGGAACATTTCATTAATGTTGACTATAAATCATAAACTAAGCATTTTTCAGCTGAAATAATGAATGTAGTCCTCTTAATTCTTGCTTCTAAAGCATACGCAAGCAGAAATTTCAATGTACAATGATGTTTTTAAAAAAACAGTCAAAATGTGCTCCACTCGGGCTGAAAACGCTTGTTTGGGACATGACATTAATGTTGACTATAAATCATAAACTAAGCATTTTTCAGCTGAAATAATGAATGTAGTCCTCTTAATTCTTGCTTCTAAAGCATACGCAAGCAGAAATTTCAATGTACAATGATGTTTTTAAAAAAACAGTCAAAATGTGCTCCACTCGGGCTGAAAACGCTTGTTTGGGACATGACATTAATGTTGACTATAAATCATAAACTAAGCATTTTTCAGCTGAAATAATGAATGTAGTCCTCTTAATTCTTGCTTCTAAAGCATACGCAAGCAGAAATTTCAATGTACAATGATGTTTTTAAAAAAACAGTCAAAATGTGCTCCACTCGGGCTGAAAACGCTTGTTTGGAACATTTCATTAATGTTGACTATAAATCATAAACTAAGCATTTTTCAGCTGAAATAATGAATGTAGTCCTCTTAATTCTTGCTTCTAAAGCATACGCAAGCAGAAATTTCAATGTACAATGATGTTTTTAAAAAAAGGGTCAAAATGTGCTCCACTCGGGCTGAAAACGCTTGTTTGGGACATGACATTAATGTTGACTATAAATCATAAACTAAGCATTTTTCAGCTGAAATAATGAATGTAGTCCTCTTAATTCTTGCTTCTAAAGCATACGCAAGCAGAAATTTCAATGTACAATGATGTTTTTAAAAAAAACAGTCAAAATGTGCTCCACTCGGGCTGAAAACGCTGTTGGGGACATTTCATTAATGTTGACTATAAATCAAAAACTAAGCATTTTTCAGCTGAAATAATGAATGTAGTCCTCTTAATTCTTGCTTCTAAAGCATACGCAAGCAGAAATTTCAATGTACAATGATGTTTTTAAAAAAACAGTCAAAATGTGCTCCACTCGGGCTGAAAACGCTGTTGGGGACATTTCATTAATGTTGACTATAAATCATAAACTAAGCATTTTTCAGCTGAAATAATGAATGTAGTCCTCTTAATTCTTGCTTCTAAAGCATACGCAAACAGAAAATTCAATGTACAATGATGTTTTTAAAAAAACGGTCAAAATGTGCTCCACTCGGGCTGAAAACGCTGTTGGGGACATTTCATTAATGTTGACTATAAATCATAAACTAAGCATTTTTCAGCTGAAATAATGAATGTAGTCCTCTTAATTCTTGCTTCTAAAGCATACGCAAACAGAAATTTCAATGTACAATGATGTTTTTAAAAAAACGGTCAAAATGTGCTCCACTCGGGCTGAAAACGCTTGTTTGGGACATTACATTAATGTTGACTATAAATCATAAACTAAGCATTTTTCAGCTGAAATAATGAATGTAGTCCTCTTAATTCTTGCTTCTAAAGCATACGCAAGCAGAAATTTCAATGTACAATGATGTTTTTAAAAAAAGGGTCAAAATGTGCTCCACTCGGGCTGAAAACGCTTGTTTGGGACATGACATTTATGTTGACTATAAATCATAAACTAAGCATTTTTCAGCTGAAATAATGAATGTAGTCCTCTTAATTCTTGCTTCTAAAGCATACGCAAGCAGAAATTTCAATGTACAATGATGTTTTTAAAAAGAGGGTCAAAATGTGCTCCACTCGGGCTGAAAACGCTTGTTTGGAACATTTCATTAATGTTGACTATAAATCATAAACTAAGCATTTTTCAGCTGAAATAATGAATGTAGTCCTCTTAATTCTTGCTTCTAAAGCATACGCAAGCAGAAATTTCAATGTACAATGATGTTTTTTAAAAAACGGTCAAAATGTGCTCCACTCGGGCTGAAAACGCTTGTTCGGAACATTTCCTTAATGTTGACTATAAATCATAAACTAAGCATTTTTCAGCTGAAATAATGAATGTAGTCCTCTTAATTCTTGCTTCTAAAGCATACGCAAGCAGAAATTTCAATGTACAATGATGTTTTTAAAAAAAACAGTCAAAATGCGCTCCACTCGGGCTGAAAACGCTGTTGGGGACATTTCATTAATGTTGACTACAAATCAAAAACTAAGCATTTTTCAGCTGAAATAATGAATGTAGTCCTCTTAATTCTTGCTTCTAAAGCATACGCAAGCAGAAATTTCAATGTACAATGATGTTTTTAAAAAAAGGGTCAAAATGTGCTCCACTCGGGCTGAAAACGCTTGTTTGGAACATTTCATTAATGTTGACTATAAATCATAAACTAAGCATTTTTCAGCTGAAATAATGAATGTAGTCCTCTTAATTCTTGCTTCTAAAGCATACGCAAGCAGAAATTTCAATGTACAATGATGTTTTTAAAAAAAGGGTCAAAATGTGCTCCACTCGGGCTGAAAACGCTTGTTTGGGACATGACATTAATGTTGACTATAAATCATAAACTAAGCATTTTTCAGCTGAAATAATGAATGTAGTCCTCTTAATTCTTGCTTCTAAAGCATACGCAAGCAGAAATTTCAATGTACAATGATGTTTTTAAAAAAACGGTCAAAATGTGCTCCACTCGGGCTGAAAACGCTTGTTTGGGACATTACATTAATGTTGACTATAAATCATAAACTAAGCATTTTTCAGCTGAAATAATGAATGTAGTCCTCTTAATTCTTGCTTCTAAAGCATACGCAAACAGAAATTTCAATGTACAATGATGTTTTTTAAAAAACGGTCAAAATGTGCTCCACTCGGGCTGAAAACGCTTGTTCGGAACATTTCCTTAATGTTGACTATAAATCATAAACTAAGCATTTTTCAGCTGAAATAATGAATGTAGTCCTCTTAATTCTTGCTTCTAAAGCATACGCAAGCAGAAATTTCAATGTACAATGATGTTTTTAAAAAAAACAGTCAAAATGCGCTCCACTCGGGCTGAAAACGCTGTTGGGGACATTTCATTAATGTTGACTACAAATCAAAAACTAAGCATTTTTCAGCTGAAATAATGAATGTAGTCCTCTTAATTCTTGCTTCTAAAGCATACGCAAGCAGAAATTTCAATGTACAATGATGTTTTTAAAAAAAGGGTCAAAATGTGCTCCACTCGGGCTGAAAACGCTTGTTTGGAACATTTCATTAATGTTGACTATAAATCATAAACTAAGCATTTTTCAGCTGAAATAATGAATGTAGTCCTCTTAATTCTTGCTTCTAAAGCATACGCAAGCAGAAATTTCAATGTACAATGATGTTTTTAAAAAAACAGTCAAAATGTGCTCCACTCGGGCTGAAAACGCTTGTTTGGGACATGACATTAATGTTGACTATAAATCATAAACTAAGCATTTTTCAGCTGAAATAATGAATGTAGTCCTCTTATTTCTTGCTTCTAAAGCATACGCAAGCAGAAATTTCAATGTACAATGATGTTTTTAAAAAAACAGTCAAAATGTGCTCCACTCGGGCTGAAAACGCTTGTTTGGGACATGACATTAATGTTGACTATAAATCATAAACTAAGCATTTTTCAGCTGAAATAATGAATGTAGTCCTCTTAATTCTTGCTTCTAAAGCATACGCAAGCAGAAATTTCAATGTACAATGATGTTTTTAAAAAAACAGTCAAAATGTGCTCCACTCGGGCTGAAAACGCTTGTTTGGGACATTACATTAATGTTGACTATAAATCATAAACTAAGCATTTTTCAGCTGAAATAATGAATGTAGTCCTCTTAATTCTTGCTTCTAAAGCATACGCAAGCAGAAATTTCAATGTACAATGATGTTTTTAAAAAAAGGGTCAAAATGTGCTCCACTCGGGCTGAAAACGCTTGTTTGGAACATTTCATTAATGTTGACTATAAATCATAAACTAAGCATTTTTCAGCTGAAATAATGAATGTAGTCCTCTTAATTCTTGCTTCTAAAGCATACGCAAGCAGAAATTTCAATGTACAATGATGTTTTTAAAAAAACAGTCAAAATGTGCTCCACTCGGGCTGAAAACGCTTGTTTGGGACATGACATTAATGTTGACTATAAATCATAAACTAAGCATTTTTCAGCTGAAATAATGAATGTAGTCCTCTTAATTCTTGCTTCTAAAGCATACGCAAGCAGAAATTTCAATGTACAATGATGTTTTTAAAAAAAGGGTCAAAATGTGCTCCACTCGGGCTGAAAACGCTTGTTTGGAACATTTCATTAATGTTGACTATAAATCATAAACTAAGCATTTTTCAGCTGAAATAATGAATGTAGTCCTCTTAATTCTTGCTTCTAAAGCATACGCAAGCAGAAATTTCAATGTACAATGATGTTTTTAAAAAAAGGGTCAAAATGTGCTCCACTCGGGCTGAAAACGCTTGTTTGGGACATGACATTAATGTTGACTATAAATCATAAACTAAGCATTTTTCAGCTGAAATAATGAATGTAGTCCTCTTAATTCTTGCTTCTAAAGCATACGCAAGCAGAAATTTCAATGTACAATGATGTTTTTAAAAAAACGGTCAAAATGTGCTCCACTCGGGCTGAAAACGCTTGTTTGGGACATCACATTAATGTTGACTATAAATCATAAACTAAGCATTTTTCAGCTGAAATAATGAATGTAGTCCTCTTAATTCTTGCTTCTAAAGCATACGCAAACAGAAATTTCAATGTACAATGATGTTTTTTAAAAAACGGTCAAAATGTGCTCCACTCGGGCTGAAAACGCTTGTTCGGAACATTTCCTTAATGTTGACTATAAATCATAAACTAAGCATTTTTCAGCTGAAATAATGAATGTAGTCCTCTTAATTCTTGCTTCTAAAGCATACGCAAGCAGAAATTTCAATGTACAATGATGTTTTTAAAAAAAACAGTCAAAATGCGCTCCACTCGGGCTGAAAACGCTGTTGGGGACATTTCATTAATGTTGACTACAAATCAAAAACTAAGCATTTTTCAGCTGAAATAATGAATGTAGTCCTCTTAATTCTTGCTTCTAAAGCATACGCAAGCAGAAATTTCAATGTACAATGATGTTTTTAAAAAAAGGGTCAAAATGTGCTCCACTCGGGCTGAAAACGCTTGTTTGGAACATTTCATTAATGTTGACTATAAATCATAAACTAAGCATTTTTCAGCTGAAATAATGAATGTAGTCCTCTTAATTCTTGCTTCTAAAGCATACTCAAGCAGAAATTTCAATGTACAATGATGTTTTTAAAAAAACAGTCAAAATGTGCTCCACTCGGGCTGAAAACGCTTGTTTGGGACATGACATTAATGTTGACTATAAATCATAAACTAAGCATTTTTCAGCTGAAATAATGAATGTAGTCCTCTTAATTCTTGCTTCTAAAGCATACGCAAAAAGAAATTTCAATGTACAATGATGTTTTTTAAAAAACGGTCAAAATGTGCTCCACTCGGGCTGAAAACGCTTGTTCGGAACATTTCCTTAATGTTGACTATAAATCATAAACTAAGCATTTTTCAGCTGAAATAATGAATGTAGTCCTCTTAATTCTTGCTTCTAAAGCATACGCAAGCAGAAATTTCAATGTACAATGATGTTTTTAAAAAAAACAGTCAAAATGCGCTCCACTCGGGCTGAAAACGCTGTTGGGGACATTTCATTAATGTTGACTACAAATCAAAAACTAAGCATTTTTCAGCTGAAATAATGAATGTAGTCCTCTTAATTCTTGCTTCTAAAGCATACGCAAGCAGAAATTTCAATGTACAATGATGTTTTTAAAAAAAGGGTCAAAATGTGCTCCACTCGGGCTGAAAACGCTTGTTTGGAACATTTCATTAATGTTGACTATAAATCATAAACTAAGCATTTTTCAGCTGAAATAATGAATGTAGTCCTCTTAATTCTTGCTTCTAAAGCATACGCAAGCAGAAATTTCAATGTACAATGATGTTTTTAAAAAAACAGTCAAAATGTGCTCCACTCGGGCTGAAAACGCTTGTTTGGGACATGACATTAATGTTGACTATAAATCATAAACTAAGCATTTTTCAGCTGAAATAATGAATGTAGTCCTCTTAATTCTTGCTTCTAAAGCATACGCAAAAAGAAATTTCAATGTACAATGATGTTTTTTAAAAAACGGTCAAAATGTGCTCCACTCGGGCTGAAAACGCTTGTTCGGAACATTTCCTTAATGTTGACTATAAATCATAAACTAAGCATTTTTCAGCTGAAATAATGAATGTAGTCCTCTTAATTCTTGCTTCTAAAGCATACGCAAGCAGAAATTTCAATGTACAATGATGTTTTTAAAAAAAACAGTCAAAATGTGCTCCACTCGGGCTGAAAACGCTGTTGGGGACATTTCATTAATGTTGACTACAAATCAAAAACTAAGCATTTTTCAGCTGAAATAATGAATGTAGTCCTCTTAATTCTTGCTTCTAAAGCATACGCAAGCAGAAATTTCAATGTACAATGATGTTTTTAAAAAAGGGTCAAAATGTGCTCCACTCGGGCTGAAAACGCTTGTTTGGAACATTTCATTAATGTTGACTATAAATCATAAACTAAGCATTTTTCAGCTGAAATAATGAATGTAGTCCTCTTAATTCTTGCTTCTAAAGCATACGCAAGCAGAAATTTCAATGTACAATGATGTTTTTAAAAAAACAGTCAAAATGTGCTCCACTCGGGCTGAAAACGCTTGTTTGGGACATGACATTAATGTTGACTATAAATCATAAACTAAGCATTTTTCAGCTGAAATAATGAATGTAGTCCTCTTAATTCTTGCTTCTAAAGCATACGCAAGCAGAAATTTCAATGTACAATGATGTTTTTAAAAAAACAGTCAAAATGTGCTCCACTCGGGCTGAAAACGCTTGTTTGGAACATTTCATTAATGTTGACTACAAATCAAAAACTAAGCATTTTTCAGCTGAAATAATGAATGTAGTCCTCTTAATTCTTGCTTCTAAAGCATACGCAAGCAGAAATTTCAATGTACAATGATGTTTTTAAAAAAAGGGTCAAAATGTGCTCCACTCGGGCTGAAAACGCTTGTTTGGAACATTTCATTAATGTTGACTATAAATCATAAACTAAGCATTTTTCAGCTGAAATAATGAATGTAGTCCTCTTAATTCTTGCTTCTAAAGCATACGCAAGCAGAAATTTCAATGTACAATGATGTTTTTAAAAAAGCAGTCAAAATGTGCTCCACTCGGGCTGAAAACGCTTGTTTGGAACATTTCATTAATGTTGACTATAAATCATAAACTAAGCATTTTTCAGCTGAAATAATGAATGTAGTCCTCTTAATTCTTGCTTCTAAAGCATACGCAAGCAGAAATTTCAATGTACAATGATGTTTTTAAAAAAACAGTCAAAATGTGCTCCACTCGGGCTGAAAACGCTTGTTTGGGACATGACATTAATGTTGACTATAAATCATAAACTAAGCATTTTTCAGCTGAAATAATGAATGTAGTCCTCTTAATTCTTGCTTCTAAAGCATACGCAAAAAGAAATTTCAATGTACAATGATGTTTTTTAAAAAACGGTCAAAATGTGCTCCACTCGGGCTGAAAACGCTTGTTCGGAACATTTCCTTAATGTTGACTATAAATCATAAACTAAGCATTTTTCAGCTGAAATAATGAATGTAGTCCTCTTAATTCTTGCTTCTAAAGCATACGCAAGCAGAAATTTCAATGTACAATGATGTTTTTAAAAAAAACAGTCAAAATGCGCTCCACTCGGGCTGAAAACGCTGTTGGGGACATTTCATTAATGTTGACTACAAATCAAAAACTAAGCATTTTTCAGCTGAAATAATGAATGTAGTCCTCTTAATTCTTGCTTCTAAAGCATACGCAAGCAGAAATTTCAATGTACAATGATGTTTTTAAAAAAAGGGTCAAAATGTGCTCCACTCGGGCTGAAAACGCTTGTTTGGAACATTTCATTAATGTTGACTATAAATCATAAACTAAGCATTTTTCAGCTGAAATAATGAATGTAGTCCTCTTAATTCTTGCTTCTAAAGCATACGCAAGCAGAAATTTCAATGTACAATGATGTTTTTAAAAAAACAGTCAAAATGTGCTCCACTCGGGCTGAAAACGCTTGTTTGGGACATGACATTAATGTTGACTATAAATCATAAACTAAGCATTTTTCAGCTGAAATAATGAATGTAGTCCTCTTAATTCTTGCTTCTAAAGCATACGCAAAAAGAAATTTCAATGTACAATGATGTTTTTTAAAAAACGGTCAAAATGTGCTCCACTCGGGCTGAAAACGCTTGTTCGGAACATTTCCTTAATGTTGACTATAAATCATAAACTAAGCATTTTTCAGCTGAAATAATGAATGTAGTCCTCTTAATTCTTGCTTCTAAAGCATACGCAAGCAGAAATTTCAATGTACAATGATGTTTTTAAAAAAAACAGTCAAAATGCGCTCCACTCGGGCTGAAAACGCTGTTGGGGACATTTCATTAATGTTGACTACAAATCAAAAACTAAGCATTTTTCAGCTGAAATAATGAATGTAGTCCTCTTAATTCTTGCTTCTAAAGCATACGCAAGCAGAAATTTCAATGTACAATGATGTTTTTAAAAAAGGGTCAAAATGTGCTCCACTCGGGCTGAAAACGCTTGTTTGGAACATTTCATTAATGTTGACTATAAATCATAAACTAAGCATTTTTCAGCTGAAATAATGAATGTAGTCCTCTTAATTCTTGCTTCTAAAGCATACGCAAGCAGAAATTTCAATGTACAATGATGTTTTTAAAAAAACAGTCAAAATGTGCTCCACTCGGGCTGAAAACGCTTGTTTGGGACATGACATTAATGTTGACTATAAATCATAAACTAAGCATTTTTCAGCTGAAATAATGAATGTAGTCCTCTTAATTCTTGCTTCTAAAGCATACGCAAGCAGAAATTTCAATGTACAATGATGTTTTTAAAAAAACAGTCAAAATGTGCTCCACTCGGGCTGAAAACGCTTGTTTGGAACATTTCATTAATGTTGACTACAAATCAAAAACTAAGCATTTTTCAGCTGAAATAATGAATGTAGTCCTCTTAATTCTTGCTTCTAAAGCATACGCAAGCAGAAATTTCAATGTACAATGATGTTTTTAAAAAAAGGGTCAAAATGTGCTCCACTCGGGCTGAAAACGCTTGTTTGGAACATTTCATTAATGTTGACTATAAATCATAAACTAAGCATTTTTCAGCTGAAATAATGAATGTAGTCCTCTTAATTCTTGCTTCTAAAGCATACGCAAGCAGAAATTTCAATGTACAATGATGTTTTTAAAAAAACGGTCAAAATGTGCTCCACTCGGGCTGAAAACGCTTGTTTGGGACATTACATTAATGTTGACTATAAATCATAAACTAAGCATTTTTCAGCTGAAATAATGAATGTAGTCCTCTTAATTCTTGCTTCTAAAGCATACGCAAACAGAAATTTCAATGTACAATGATGTTTTTTAAAAAACGGTCAAAATGTGCTCCACTCGGGCTGAAAACGCTTGTTCGGAACATTTCCTTAATGTTGACTATAAATCATAAACTAAGCATTTTTCAGCTGAAATAATGAATGTAGTCCTCTTAATTCTTGCTTCTAAAGCATACGCAAGCAGAAATTTCAATGTACAATGATGTTTTTAAAAAAAACAGTCAAAATGCGCTCCACTCGGGCTGAAAACGCTGTTGGGGACATTTCATTAATGTTGACTACAAATCAAAAACTAAGCATTTTTCAGCTGAAATAATGAATGTAGTCCTCTTAATTCTTGCTTCTAAAGCATACGCAAGCAGAAATTTCAATGTACAATGATGTTTTTAAAAAAAGGGTCAAAATGTGCTCCACTCGGGCTGAAAACGCTTGTTTGGAACATTTCATTAATGTTGACTATAAATCATAAACTAAGCATTTTTCAGCTGAAATAATGAATGTAGTCCTCTTAATTCTTGCTTCTAAAGCATACGCAAGCAGAAATTTCAATGTACAATGATGTTTTTAAAATAACAGTCAAAATGTGCTCCACTCGGGCTGAAAACGCTTGTTTGGGACATGACATTAATGTTGACTATAAATCATAAACTAAGCATTTTTCAGCTGAAATAATGAATGTAGTCCTCTTAATTCTTGCTTCTAAAGCATACGCAAGCAGAAATTTCAATGTACAATGATGTTTTTAAAAAAACAGTCAAAATGTGCTCCACTCGGGCTGAAAACGCTTGTTTGGGACATTACATTAATGTTGACTATAAATCATAAACTAAGCATTTTTCAGCTGAAATAATGAATGTAGTCCTCTTAATTCTTGCTTCTAAAGCATACGCAAGCAGAAATTTCAATGTACAATGATGTTTTTAAAAAAAACAGTCAAAATGCGCTCCACTCGGGCTGAAAACGCTGTTGGGGACATTTCATTAATGTTGACTACAAATCAAAAACTAAGCATTTTTCAGCTGAAATAATGAATGTAGTCCTCTTAATTCTTGCTTCTAAAGCATACGCAAGCAGAAATTTCAATGTACAATGATGTTTTTAAAAAAAGGGTCAAAATGTGCTCCACTCGGGCTGAAAACGCTTGTTTGGAACATTTCATTAATGTTGACTATAAATCATAAACTAAGCATTTTTCAGCTGAAATAATGAATGTAGTCCTCTTAATTCTTGCTTCTAAAGCATACGCAAGCAGAAATTTCAATGTACAATGATGTTTTTAAAAAAACAGTCAAAATGTGCTCCACTCGGGCTGAAAACGCTTGTTTGGGACATGACATTAATGTTGACTATAAATCATAAACTAAGCATTTTTCAGCTGAAATAATGAATGTAGTCCTCTTAATTCTTGCTTCTAAAGCATACGCAAAAAGAAATTTCAATGTACAATGATGTTTTTTAAAAAACGGTCAAAATGTGCTCCACTCGGGCTGAAAACGCTTGTTCGGAACATTTCCTTAATGTTGACTATAAATCATAAACTAAGCATTTTTCAGCTGAAATAATGAATGTAGTCCTCTTAATTCTTGCTTCTAAAGCATACGCAAGCAGAAATTTCAATGTACAATGATGTTTTTAAAAAAAACAGTCAAAATGCGCTCCACTCGGGCTGAAAACGCTGTTGGGGACATTTCATTAATGTTGACTACAAATCAAAAACTAAGCATTTTTCAGCTGAAATAATGAATGTAGTCCTCTTAATTCTTGCTTCTAAAGCATACGCAAGCAGAAATTTCAATGTACAATGATGTTTTTAAAAAAGGGTCAAAATGTGCTCCACTCGGGCTGAAAACGCTTGTTTGGAACATTTCATTAATGTTGACTATAAATCATAAACTAAGCATTTTTCAGCTGAAATAATGAATGTAGTCCTCTTAATTCTTGCTTCTAAAGCATACGCAAGCAGAAATTTCAATGTACAATGATGTTTTTAAAAAAACAGTCAAAATGTGCTCCACTCGGGCTGAAAACGCTTGTTTGGGACATGACATTAATGTTGACTATAAATCATAAACTAAGCATTTTTCAGCTGAAATAATGAATGTAGTCCTCTTAATTCTTGCTTCTAAAGCATACGCAAGCAGAAATTTCAATGTACAATGATGTTTTTAAAAAAACAGTCAAAATGTGCTCCACTCGGGCTGAAAACGCTTGTTTGGAACATTTCATTAATGTTGACTACAAATCAAAAACTAAGCATTTTTCAGCTGAAATAATGAATGTAGTCCTCTTAATTCTTGCTTCTAAAGCATACGCAAGCAGAAATTTCAATGTACAATGATGTTTTTAAAAAAAGGGTCAAAATGTGCTCCACTCGGGCTGAAAACGCTTGTTTGGAACATTTCATTAATGTTGACTATAAATCATAAACTAAGCATTTTTCAGCTGAAATAATGAATGTAGTCCTCTTAATTCTTGCTTCTAAAGCATACGCAAGCAGAAATTTCAATGTACAATGATGTTTTTAAAAAAGCAGTCAAAATGTGCTCCACTCGGGCTGAAAACGCTTGTTTGGAACATTTCATTAATGTTGACTATAAATCATAAACTAAGCATTTTTCAGCTGAAATAATGAATGTAGTCCTCTTAATTCTTGCTTCTAAAGCATACGCAAGCAGAAATTTCAATGTACAATGATGTTTTTAAAAAAACAGTCAAAATGTGCTCCACTCGGGCTGAAAACGCTTGTTTGGGACATGACATTAATGTTGACTATAAATCATAAACTAAGCATTTTTCAGCTGAAATAATGAATGTAGTCCTCTTAATTCTTGCTTCTAAAGCATACGCAAAAAGAAATTTCAATGTACAATGATGTTTTTTAAAAAACGGTCAAAATGTGCTCCACTCGGGCTGAAAACGCTTGTTCGGAACATTTCCTTAATGTTGACTATAAATCATAAACTAAGCATTTTTCAGCTGAAATAATGAATGTAGTCCTCTTAATTCTTGCTTCTAAAGCATACGCAAGCAGAAATTTCAATGTACAATGATGTTTTTAAAAAAAACAGTCAAAATGCGCTCCACTCGGGCTGAAAACGCTGTTGGGGACATTTCATTAATGTTGACTACAAATCAAAAACTAAGCATTTTTCAGCTGAAATAATGAATGTAGTCCTCTTAATTCTTGCTTCTAAAGCATACGCAAGCAGAAATTTCAATGTACAATGATGTTTTTAAAAAAAGGGTCAAAATGTGCTCCACTCGGGCTGAAAACGCTTGTTTGGAACATTTCATTAATGTTGACTATAAATCATAAACTAAGCATTTTTCAGCTGAAATAATGAATGTAGTCCTCTTAATTCTTGCTTCTAAAGCATACGCAAGCAGAAATTTCAATGTACAATGATGTTTTTAAAAAAACAGTCAAAATGTGCTCCACTCGGGCTGAAAACGCTTGTTTGGGACATGACATTAATGTTGACTATAAATCATAAACTAAGCATTTTTCAGCTGAAATAATGAATGTAGTCCTCTTAATTCTTGCTTCTAAAGCATACGCAAAAAGAAATTTCAATGTACAATGATGTTTTTTAAAAAACGGTCAAAATGTGCTCCACTCGGGCTGAAAACGCTTGTTCGGAACATTTCCTTAATGTTGACTATAAATCATAAACTAAGCATTTTTCAGCTGAAATAATGAATGTAGTCCTCTTAATTCTTGCTTCTAAAGCATACGCAAGCAGAAATTTCAATGTACAATGATGTTTTTAAAAAAAACAGTCAAAATGCGCTCCACTCGGGCTGAAAACGCTGTTGGGGACATTTCATTAATGTTGACTACAAATCAAAAACTAAGCATTTTTCAGCTGAAATAATGAATGTAGTCCTCTTAATTCTTGCTTCTAAAGCATACGCAAGCAGAAATTTCAATGTACAATGATGTTTTTAAAAAAGGGTCAAAATGTGCTCCACTCGGGCTGAAAACGCTTGTTTGGAACATTTCATTAATGTTGACTATAAATCATAAACTAAGCATTTTTCAGCTGAAATAATGAATGTAGTCCTCTTAATTCTTGCTTCTAAAGCATACGCAAGCAGAAATTTCAATGTACAATGATGTTTTTAAAAAAACAGTCAAAATGTGCTCCACTCGGGCTGAAAACGCTTGTTTGGGACATGACATTAATGTTGACTATAAATCATAAACTAAGCATTTTTCAGCTGAAATAATGAATGTAGTCCTCTTAATTCTTGCTTCTAAAGCATACGCAAGCAGAAATTTCAATGTACAATGATGTTTTTAAAAAAACAGTCAAAATGTGCTCCACTCGGGCTGAAAACGCTTGTTTGGAACATTTCATTAATGTTGACTACAAATCAAAAACTAAGCATTTTTCAGCTGAAATAATGAATGTAGTCCTCTTAATTCTTGCTTCTAAAGCATACGCAAGCAGAAATTTCAATGTACAATGATGTTTTTAAAAAAAGGGTCAAAATGTGCTCCACTCGGGCTGAAAACGCTTGTTTGGAACATTTCATTAATGTTGACTATAAATCATAAACTAAGCATTTTTCAGCTGAAATAATGAATGTAGTCCTCTTAATTCTTGCTTCTAAAGCATACGCAAGCAGAAATTTCAATGTACAATGATGTTTTTAAAAAAGCAGTCAAAATGTGCTCCACTCGGGCTGAAAACGCTTGTTTGGAACATTTCATTAATGTTGACTATAAATCATAAACTAAGCATTTTTCAGCTGAAATAATGAATGTAGTCCTCTTAATTCTTGCTTCTAAAGCATACGCAAGCAGAAATTTCAATGTACAATGATGTTTTTAAAAAAACAGTCAAAATGTGCTCCACTCGGGCTGAAAACGCTTGTTTGGGACATGACATTAATGTTGACTATAAATCATAAACTAAGCATTTTTCAGCTGAAATAATGAATGTAGTCCTCTTAATTCTTGCTTCTAAAGCATACGCAAGCAGAAATTTCAATGTACAATGATGTTTTTAAAAAGAGGGTCAAAATGTGCTCCACTCGGGCTGAAAACGCTTGTTTGGAACATTTCATTAATGTTGACTATAAATCATAAACTAAGCATTTTTCAGCTGAAATAATGAATGTAGTCCTCTTAATTCTTGCTTCTAAAGCATACGCAAGCAGAAATTTCAATGTACAATGATGTTTTTTAAAAAACGGTCAAAATGTGCTCCACTCGGGCTGAAAACGCTTGTTCGGAACATTTCCTTAATGTTGACTATAAATCATAAACTAAGCATTTTTCAGCTGAAATAATGAATGTAGTCCTCTTAATTCTTGCTTCTAAAGCATACGCAAGCAGAAATTTCAATGTACAATGATGTTTTTAAAAAAAACAGTCAAAATGCGCTCCACTCGGGCTGAAAACGCTGTTGGGGACATTTCATTAATGTTGACTACAAATCAAAAACTAAGCATTTTTCAGCTGAAATAATGAATGTAGTCCTCTTAATTCTTGCTTCTAAAGCATACGCAAGCAGAAATTTCAATGTACAATGATGTTTTTAAAAAAAGGGTCAAAATGTGCTCCACTCGGGCTGAAAACGCTTGTTTGGAACATTTCATTAATGTTGACTATAAATATAAACTAAGCATTTTTCAGCTGAAATAATGAATGTAGTCCTCTTAATTCTTGCTTCTAAAGCATACGCAAGCAGAAATTTCAATGTACAATGATGTTTTTAAAAAAAGGGTCAAAATGTGCTCCACTCGGGCTGAAAACGCTTGTTTGGGACATGACATTAATGTTGACTATAAATCATAAACTAAGCATTTTTCAGCTGAAATAATGAATGTAGTCCTCTTAATTCTTGCTTCTAAAGCATACGCAAGCAGAAATTTCAATGTACAATGATGTTTTTAAAAAAACGGTCAAAATGTGCTCCACTCGGGCTGAAAACGCTTGTTTGGGACATTACATTAATGTTGACTATAAATCATAAACTAAGCATTTTTCAGCTGAAATAATGAATGTAGTCCTCTTAATTCTTGCTTCTAAAGCATACGCAAACAGAAATTTCAATGTACAATGATGTTTTTTAAAAAACGGTCAAAATGTGCTCCACTCGGGCTGAAAACGCTTGTTCGGAACATTTCCTTAATGTTGACTATAAATCATAAACTAAGCATTTTTCAGCTGAAATAATGAATGTAGTCCTCTTAATTCTTGCTTCTAAAGCATACGCAAGCAGAAATTTCAATGTACAATGATGTTTTTAAAAAAAACAGTCAAAATGCGCTCCACTCGGGCTGAAAACGCTGTTGGGGACATTTCATTAATGTTGACTACAAATCAAAAACTAAGCATTTTTCAGCTGAAATAATGAATGTAGTCCTCTTAATTCTTGCTTCTAAAGCATACGCAAGCAGAAATTTCAATGTACAATGATGTTTTTAAAAAAAGGGTCAAAATGTGCTCCACTCGGGCTGAAAACGCTTGTTTGGAACATTTCATTAATGTTGACTATAAATCATAAACTAAGCATTTTTCAGCTGAAATAATGAATGTAGTCCTCTTAATTCTTGCTTCTAAAGCATACGCAAGCAGAAATTTCAATGTACAATGATGTTTTTAAAATAACAGTCAAAATGTGCTCCACTCGGGCTGAAAACGCTTGTTTGGGACATGACATTAATGTTGACTATAAATCATAAACTAAGCATTTTTCAGCTGAAATAATGAATGTAGTCCTCTTAATTCTTGCTTCTAAAGCATACGCAAGCAGAAATTTCAATGTACAATGATGTTTTTAAAAAAACAGTCAAAATGTGCTCCACTCGGGCTGAAAACGCTTGTTTGGGACATTACATTAATGTTGACTATAAATCATAAACTAAGCATTTTTCAGCTGAAATAATGAATGTAGTCCTCTTAATTCTTGCTTCTAAAGCATACGCAAGCAGAAATTTCAATGTACAATGATGTTTTTAAAAAAAGGGTCAAAATGTGCTCCACTCGGGCTGAAAACGCTTGTTTGGAACATTTCATTAATGTTGACTATAAATCATAAACTAAGCATTTTTCAGCTGAAATAATGAATGTAGTCCTCTTAATTCTTGCTTCTAAAGCATACGCAAGCAGAAATTTCAATGTACAATGATGTTTTTAAAAAAACAGTCAAAATGTGCTCCACTCGGGCTGAAAACGCTTGTTTGGGACATGACATTAATGTTGACTATAAATCATAAACTAAGCATTTTTCAGCTGAAATAATGAATGTAGTCCTCTTAATTCTTGCTTCTAAAGCATACGCAAGCAGAAATTTCAATGTACAATGATGTTTTTAAAAAAACAGTCAAAATGTGCTCCACTCGGGCTGAAAACGCTTGTTTGGAACATTTCATTAATGTTGACTATAAATCATAAACTAAGCATTTTTCAGCTGAAATAATGAATGTAGTCCTCTTAATTCTTGCTTCTAAAGCATACGCAAGCAGAAATTTCAATGTACAATGATGTTTTTAAAAAAACAGTCAAAATGTGCTCCACTCGGGCTGAAAACGCTGTTGGGGACATTTCATTAATGTTGACTACAAATCAAAAACTAAGCATTTTTCAGCTGAAATAATGAATGTAGTCCTCTTAATTCTTGCTTCTAAAGCATACGCAAGCAGAAATTTCAATGTACAATGATGTTTTTAAAAAAGGGTCAAAATGTGCTCCACTCGGGCTGAAAACGCTTGTTTGGAACATTTCATTAATGTTGACTATAAATCATAAACTAAGCATTTTTCAGCTGAAATAATGAATGTAGTCCTCTTAATTCTTGCTTCTAAAGCATACGCAAGCAGAAATTTCAATGTACAATGATGTTTTTAAAAAAACAGTCAAAATGTGCTCCACTCGGGCTGAAAACGCTTGTTTGGGACATGACATTAATGTTGACTATAAATCATAAACTAAGCATTTTTCAGCTGAAATAATGAATGTAGTCCTCTTAATTCTTGCTTCTAAAGCATACGCAAGCAGAAATTTCAATGTACAATGATGTTTTTAAAAAAACAGTCAAAATGTGCTCCACTCGGGCTGAAAACGCTTGTTTGGAACATTTCATTAATGTTGACTACAAATCAAAAACTAAGCATTTTTCAGCTGAAATAATGAATGTAGTCCTCTTAATTCTTGCTTCTAAAGCATACGCAAGCAGAAATTTCAATGTACAATGATGTTTTTAAAAAAAGGGTCAAAATGTGCTCCACTCGGGCTGAAAACGCTTGTTTGGAACATTTCATTAATGTTGACTATAAATCATAAACTAAGCATTTTTCAGCTGAAATAATGAATGTAGTCCTCTTAATTCTTGCTTCTAAAGCATACGCAAGCAGAAATTTCAATGTACAATGATGTTTTTAAAAAAAGGGTCAAAATGTGCTCCACTCGGGCTGAAAACGCTTGTTTGGAACATTTCATTAATGTTGACTATAAATCATAAACTAAGCATTTTTCAGCTGAAATAATGAATGTAGTCCTCTTAATTCTTGCTTCTAAAGCATACGCAAGCAGAAATTTCAATGTACAATGATGTTTTTAAAAAAACGGTCAAAATGTGCTCCACTCGGGCTGAAAACGCTTGTTTGGGACATTACATTAATGTTGACTATAAATCATAAACTAAGCATTTTTCAGCTGAAATAATGAATGTAGTCCTCTTAATTCTTGCTTCTAAAGCATACGCAAACAGAAATTTCAATGTACAATGATGTTTTTTAAAAAACGGTCAAAATGTGCTCCACTCGGGCTGAAAACGCTTGTTCGGAACATTTCCTTAATGTTGACTATAAATCATAAACTAAGCATTTTTCAGCTGAAATAATGAATGTAGTCCTCTTAATTCTTGCTTCTAAAGCATACGCAAGCAGAAATTTCAATGTACAATGATGTTTTTAAAAAAAACAGTCAAAATGCGCTCCACTCGGGCTGAAAACGCTGTTGGGGACATTTCATTAATGTTGACTACAAATCAAAAACTAAGCATTTTTCAGCTGAAATAATGAATGTAGTCCTCTTAATTCTTGCTTCTAAAGCATACGCAAGCAGAAATTTCAATGTACAATGATGTTTTTAAAAAAAGGGTCAAAATGTGCTCCACTCGGGCTGAAAACGCTTGTTTGGAACATTTCATTAATGTTGACTATAAATCATAAACTAAGCATTTTTCAGCTGAAATAATGAATGTAGTCCTCTTAATTCTTGCTTCTAAAGCATACGCAAGCAGAAATTTCAATGTACAATGATGTTTTTAAAATAACAGTCAAAATGTGCTCCACTCGGGCTGAAAACGCTTGTTTGGGACATGACATTAATGTTGACTATAAATCATAAACTAAGCATTTTTCAGCTGAAATAATGAATGTAGTCCTCTTAATTCTTGCTTCTAAAGCATACGCAAACAGAAATTTCAATGTACAATGATGTTTTTAAAAAAACGGTCAAAATGTGCTCCACTCGGGCTGAAAACGCTTGTTTGGAACATTTCATTAATGTTGACTATAAATCATAAACTAAGCATTTTTCAGCTGAAATAATGAATGTAGTCCTCTTAATTCTTGCTTCTAAAGCATACGCAAGCAGAAATTTCAATGTACAATGATGTTTTTAAAAAAAACAGTCAAAATGTGCTCCACTCGGGCTGAAAACGCTGTTGGGGACATTTCATTAATGTTGACTATAAATCATAAACTAAGCATTTTTCAGCTGAAATAATGAATGTAGTCCTCTTAATTCTTGCTTCTAAAGCATACGCAAGCAGAAATTTCAATGTACAATGATGTTTTTAAAAAAACAGTCAAAATGTGCTCCACTCGGGCTGAAAACGCTGTTGGGGACATTTCATTAATGTTGACTATAAATCAAAAACTAAGCATTTTTCAGCTGAAATAATGAATGTAGTCCTCTTAATTCTTGCTTCTAAAGCATACGCAAGCAGAAATTTCAATGTACAATGATGTTTTTAAAAAAACAGTCAAAATGTGCTCCACTCGGGCTGAAAACGCTTGTTTGGGACATTACATTAATGTTGACTATAAATCATAAACTAAGCATTTTTCAGCTGAAATAATGAATGTAGTCCTCTTAATTCTTGCTTCTAAAGCATACGCAAGCAGAAATTTCAATGTACAATGATGTTTTTAAAAAAATGGTCAAAATGTGCTCCACTCGGGCTGAAAACGCTTGTTTGGAACATTTCATTAATGTTGACTATAAATCATAAACTAAGCATTTTTCAGCTGAAATAATGAATGTAGTCCTCTTAATTCTTGCTTCTAAAGCATACGCAAGCAGAAATTTCAATGTACAATGATGTTTTTAAAAAAACAGTCAAAATGTGCTCCACTCGGGCTGAAAACGCTTGTTTGGAACATTTCATTAATGTTGACTATAAATCATAAACTAAGCATTTTTCAGCTGAAATAATGAATGTAGTCCTCTTAATTCTTGCTTCTAAAGCATACGCAAGCAGAAATTTCAATGTACAATGATGTTTTTAAAAAAACAGTCAAAATGTGCTCCACTCGGGCTGAAAATGCTTGTTTGGGACATTACATTAATGTTGACTATAAATCATAAACTAAGCATTTTTCAGCTGAAATAATGAATGTAGTCCTCTTAATTCTTGCTTCTAAAGCATACGCAAGCAGAAATTTCAATGTACAATGATGTTTTTAAAAAAATGGTCAAAATGTGCTCCACTCGGGCTGAAAACGCTTGTTTGGAACATTTCATTAATGTTGACTATAAATCATAAACTAAGCATTTTTCAGCTGAAATAATGAATGTAGTCCTCTTAATTCTTGCTTCTAAAGCATACGCAAGCAGAAATTTCAATGTACAATGATGTTTTTAAAAAAACAGTCAAAATGTGCTCCACTCGGGCTGAAAATGCTGTTGGGGACATTTCATTAATGTTGACTATAAATCAAAAACTAAGCATTTTTCAGCTGAAATAATGAATGTAGTCCTCTTAATTCTTGCTTCTAAAGCATACGCAAGCAGAAATTTCAATGTACAATGATGTTTTTAAAAAAACAGTCAAAATGTGCTCCACTCGGGCTGAAAACGCTGTTGGGGACATTTCATTAATGTTGACTATAAATCATAAACTAAGCATTTTTCAGCTGAAATAATGAATGTAGTCCTCTTAATTCTTGCTTCTAAAGCATAAGCAAGCAGAAATTTTAATGTACAATGATGTTTTTAAAAAAACAGTCAAAATGTGCTCCACTCGGGCTGAAAACGCTTGTTTGGGACATTACATTAATGTTGACTATAAATCATAAACTAAGCATTTTTCAGCTGAAATAATGAATGTAGTCCTCTTAATTCTTGCTTCTAAAGCATACGCAAGCAGAAATTTCAATGTACAATGATGTTTTTAAAAAAACAGTCAAAATGTGCTCCACTCGGGCTGAAAACGCTGTTGGGGACATTTCATTAATGTTGACTATAAATCATAAACTAAGCATTTTTCAGCTGAAATAATGAATGTAGTCCTCTTAATTCTTGCTTCTAAAGCATACGCAAGCAGAAATTTCAATGTACAATGATGTTTTTAAAAAAAACAGTCAAAATGTGCTCCACTCGGGCTGAAAACGCTGTTGGGGACATTACATTAATGTTGACTATAAATCATAAACTAAGCATTTTTCAGCTGAAATAATGAATGTAGTCCTCTTAATTCTTGCTTCTAAAGCATACGCAAGCAGAAATTTCAATGTACAATGATGTTTTTAAAAAAACAGTCAAAATGTGCTCCACTCGGGCTGAAAACGCTTGTTTGGGACATTACATTAATGTTGACTATAAATCATAAACTAAGCATTTTTCAGCTGAAATAATGAATGTAGTCCTCTTAATTCTTGCTTCTAAAGCATACGCAAACAGAAATTTCAATGTACAATGATGTTTTTAAAAAAACAGTCAAAATGTGCTCCACTCGGGCTGAAAACGCTGTTGGGGACATTTCATTAATGTTGACTATAAATCAAAAACTAAGCATTTTTCAGCTGAAATAATGAATGTAGTCCTCTTAATTCTTGCTTCTAAAGCATACGCAAGCAGAAATTTCAATGTACAATGATGTTTTTAAAAAAACAGTCAAAATGTGCTCCACTCGGGCTGAAAACGCTTGTTTGGGACATTACATTAATGTTGACTATAAATCATAAACTAAGCATTTTTCAGCTGAAATATTGAATGTAGTCCTCTTAATTCTTGCTTCTAAAGCATACGCAAGCAGAAATTTCAATGTAGAATGATGTTTTTAAAAAAACGGTCAAAATGTGCTCCACTCGGGCTGAAAACGCTTGTTTGGGACATTACATTAATGTTGACTATAAATCATAAACTAAGCATTTTTCAGCTGAAATAATGAATGTAGTCCTCTTAATTCTTGCTTCTAAAGCATACGCAAGCAGAAATTTCAATGTACAATGATGTTTTTAAAAAAATGGTCAAAATGTGCTCCACTCGGGCTGAAAACGCTTGTTTGGAACATTTCATTAATGTTGACTATAAATCATAAACTAAGCATTTTTCAGCTGAAATAATGAATGTAGTCCTCTTAATTCTTGCTTCTAAAGCATACGCAAGCAGAAATTTCAATGTACAATGATGTTTTTAAAAAAACGGTCAAAATGTGCTCCACTCGGGCTGAAAACGCTTGTTTGGGACATTACATTAATGTTGACTATAAATCATAAACTAAGCATTTTTCAGCTGAAATAATGAATGTAGTCCTCTTAATTCTTGCTTCTAAAGCATACGCAAGCAGAAATTTCAATGTACAATGATGTTTTTAAAAAAAACAGTCAAAATGTGCTCCACTCGGGCTGAAAACGCTGTTGGGGACATTACATTAATGTTGACTATAAATCATAAACAGCATTTTTCAGCTGAAATAATGAATGTAGTCCTCTTAATTCTTGCTTCTAAAGCATACGCAAGCAGAAATTTCAATGTACAATGATGTTTTTAAAAAAATGGTCAAAATGTGCTCCACTCGGGCTGAAAACGCTTGTTTGGAACATTTCATTAATGTTGACTATAAATCATAAACTAAGCATTTTTCAGCTGAAATAATGAATGTAGTCCTCTTAATTCTTGCTTCTAAAGCATACGCAAGCAGAAATTTCAATGTACAATGATGTTTTTAAAAAAACGGTCAAAATGTGCTCCACTCGGGCTGAAAACGCTTGTTTGGGACATTACATTAATGTTGACTATAAATCATAAACTAAGCATTTTTCAGCTGAAATAATGAATGTAGTCCTCTTAATTCTTGCTTCTAAAGCATACGCAAACAGAAATTTCAATGTAGAATGATGTTTTTAAAAAAACGGTCAAAATGTGCTCCACTCGGGCTGAAAACGCTTGTTTGGGACATTACATTAATGTTGACTATAAATCATAAACTAAGCATTTTTCAGCTGAAATAATGAATGTAGTCCTCTTAATTCTTGCTTCTAAAGCATACGCAAACAGAAATTTCAATGTACAATGATGTTTTTAAAAAAACGGTCAAAATGTGCTCCACTCGGGCTGAAAACGCTTGTTTGGAACATTTCATTAATGTTGACTATAAATCATAAACTAAGCATTTTTCAGCTGAAATAATGAATGTAGTCCTCTTAATTCTTGCTTCTAAAGCATACGCAAGCAGAAATTTCAATGTACAATGATGTTTTTAAAAAAAACAGTCAAAATGTGC
Source organism: Hippichthys cyanospilos (assembly GCF_059441005.1). Taxonomy (NCBI): domain Eukaryota; kingdom Metazoa; phylum Chordata; class Actinopteri; order Syngnathiformes; family Syngnathidae; genus Hippichthys; species Hippichthys cyanospilos. The sequence continues at coordinate 72,576 of NW_028283393.1, read as the reverse complement.
TCCACTCGGGCTGAAAACGCTGTTGGGGACATTTCATTAATGTTGACTATAAATCATAAACTAAGCATTTTTCAGCTGAAATAATGAATGTAGTCCTCTTAATTCTTGCTTCTAAAGCATACGCAAGCAGAAATTTCAATGTACAATGATGTTTTTAAAAAAACAGTCAAAATGTGCTCCACTCGGGCTGAAAACGCTGTTGGGGACATTTCATTAATGTTGACTATAAATCAAAAACTAAGCATTTTTCAGCTGAAATAATGAATGTAGTCCTCTTAATTCTTGCTTCTAAAGCATACGCAAGCAGAAATTTCAATGTACAATGATGTTTTTAAAAAAACAGTCAAAATGTGCTCCACTCGGGCTGAAAACGCTTGTTTGGGACATTACATTAATGTTGACTATAAATCATAAACTAAGCATTTTTCAGCTGAAATAATGAATGTAGTCCTCTTAATTCTTGCTTCTAAAGCATACGCAAGCAGAAATTTCAATGTACAATGATGTTTTTAAAAAAATGGTCAAAATGTGCTCCACTCGGGCTGAAAACGCTTGTTTGGAACATTTCATTAATGTTGACTATAAATCATAAACTAAGCATTTTTCAGCTGAAATAATGAATGTAGTCCTCTTAATTCTTGCTTCTAAAGCATACGCAAGCAGAAATTTCAATGTACAATGATGTTTTTAAAAAAACAGTCAAAATGTGCTCCACTCGGGCTGAAAACGCTTGTTTGGAACATTTCATTAATGTTGACTATAAATCATAAACTAAGCATTTTTCAGCTGAAATAATGAATGTAGTCCTCTTAATTCTTGCTTCTAAAGCATACGCAAGCAGAAATTTCAATGTACAATGATGTTTTTAAAAAAACAGTCAAAATGTGCTCCACTCGGGCTGAAAATGCTTGTTTGGGACATTACATTAATGTTGACTATAAATCATAAACTAAGCATTTTTCAGCTGAAATAATGAATGTAGTCCTCTTAATTCTTGCTTCTAAAGCATACGCAAGCAGAAATTTCAATGTACAATGATGTTTTTAAAAAAATGGTCAAAATGTGCTCCACTCGGGCTGAAAACGCTTGTTTGGAACATTTCATTAATGTTGACTATAAATCATAAACTAAGCATTTTTCAGCTGAAATAATGAATGTAGTCCTCTTAATTCTTGCTTCTAAAGCATACGCAAGCAGAAATTTCAATGTACAATGATGTTTTTAAAAAAACAGTCAAAATGTGCTCCACTCGGGCTGAAAATGCTGTTGGGGACATTTCATTAATGTTGACTATAAATCAAAAACTAAGCATTTTTCAGCTGAAATAATGAATGTAGTCCTCTTAATTCTTGCTTCTAAAGCATACGCAAGCAGAAATTTCAATGTACAATGATGTTTTTAAAAAAACAGTCAAAATGTGCTCCACTCGGGCTGAAAACGCTGTTGGGGACATTTCATTAATGTTGACTATAAATCATAAACTAAGCATTTTTCAGCTGAAATAATGAATGTAGTCCTCTTAATTCTTGCTTCTAAAGCATAAGCAAGCAGAAATTTTAATGTACAATGATGTTTTTAAAAAAACAGTCAAAATGTGCTCCACTCGGGCTGAAAACGCTTGTTTGGGACATTACATTAATGTTGACTATAAATCATAAACTAAGCATTTTTCAGCTGAAATAATGAATGTAGTCCTCTTAATTCTTGCTTCTAAAGCATACGCAAACAGAAATTTCAATGTAGAATGATGTTTTTAAAAAAACGGTCAAAATGTGCTCCACTCGGGCTGAAAACGCTTGTTTGGAACATTTCATTAATGTTGACTATAAATCATAAACTAAGCATTTTTCAGCTTAAATAATGAATGTAGTCCTCTTAATTCTTGCTTCTAAAGCATACGCAAGCAGAAATTTCAATGTACAATGATGTTTTTAAAAAAAACAGTCAAAATGTGCTCCACTCGGGCTGAAAACGCTGTTGGGGACATTTCATTAATGTTGACTATAAATCATAAACTAAGCATTTTTCAGCTGAAATAATGAATGTAGTCCTCTTAATTCTTGCTTCTAAAGCATACGCAAGCAGAAATTTCAATGTACAATGATGTTTTTAAAAAAACAGTCAAAATGTGCTCCACTCGGGCTGAAAACGCTTGTTTGGGACATTACATTAATGTTGACTATAAATCAAAAACTAAGCATTTTTCAGCTGAAATAATGAATGTAGTCCTCTTAATTCTTGCTTCTAAAGCATACGCAAGCAGAAATGTCAATGTACAATGATGTTTTTAAAAAAATGGTCAAAATGTGCTCCACTCGGGCTGAAAACGCTTGTTTGGAACATTTCCTTAATGTTGACTATAAATCATAAACTAAGCATTTTTCAGCTGAAATAATGAATGTAGTCCTCTTAATTCTTGCTTCTAAAGCATACGCAAGCAGAAATTTCAATGTACAATGATGTTTTTAAAAAAACAGTCAAAATGTGCTCCACTCGGGCTGAAAACGCTTGTTTGGGACATTACATTAATGTTGACTATAAATCATAAACTAAGCATTTTTCAGCTGAAATAATGAATGTAGTCCTCTTAATTCTTGCTTCTAAAGCATACGCAAGCAGAAATTTCAATGTACAATGATGTTTTTAAAAAAACAGTCAAAATGTGCTCCACTCGGGCTGAAAACGCTTGTTTGGGACATTACATTAATGTTGACTATAAATCATAAACTAAGCATTTTTCAGCTGAAATAATGAATGTAGTCCTCTTAATTCTTGCTTTTAAAGCATACGCAAACAGAAATTTCAATGTAGAATGATGTTTTTAAAAAAACAGTCAAAATGTGCTCCACTCGGGCTGAAAACGCTTGTTTGGGACATTACATTAATGTTGACTATAAATCATAAACTAAGCATTTTTCAGCTGAAATAATGAATGTAGTCCTCTTAATTCTTGCTTCTAAAGCATACGCAAACAGAAATTTCAATGTACAATGATGTTTTTAAAAAAACGGTCAAAATGTGCTCCACTCGGGCTGAAAACGCTTGTTTGGAACATTTCATTAATGTTGACTATAAATCATAAACTAAGCATTTTTCAGCTGAAATAATGAATGTAGTCCTCTTAATTCTTGCTTCTAAAGCATACGCAAGCAGAAATTTCAATGTACAATGATGTTTTTAAAAAAAACAGTCAAAATGTGCTCCACTCGGGCTGAAAACGCTGTTGGGGACATTTCATTAATGTTGACTATAAATCATAAACTAAGCATTTTTCAGCTGAAATAATGAATGTAGTCCTCTTAATTCTTGCTTCTAAAGCATACGCAAGCAGAAATTTCAATGTACAATGATGTTTTTAAAAAAAACAGTCAAAATGTGCTCCACTCGGGCTGAAAACGCTGTTGGGGACATTACATTAATGTTGACTATAAATCATAAACTAAGCATTTTTCAGCTGAAATAATGAATGTAGTCCTCTTAATTCTTGCTTCTAAAGCATACGCAAGCAGAAATTTCAATGTACAATGAATGTTTTTAAAAAAATGGTCAAAATGTGCTCCACTCGGGCTGAAAACGCTTGTTTGGAACATTTCATTAATGTAGACTATAAATCATAAACTAGCATTTTTCAGCTGAAATAATGAATGTAGTCCTCTTAATTCTTGCTTCTAAAGCATACGCAAGCAGAAATTTCAATGTACAATGATGTTTTTAAAAAAACAGTCAAAATGTGCTCCACTCGGGCTGAAAACGCTTGTTTGGGACATTACATTAATGTTGACTATAAATCATAAACTAAGCATTTTTCAGCTGAAATAATGAATGTAGTCCTCTTAATTCTTGCTTCTAAAGCATACGCAAACAGAAATTTCAATGTAGAATGATGTTTTTAAAAAAAACGGTCAAAATGTGCTCCACTCGGGCTGAAAACGCTTGTTTGGGACATTACATTAATGTTGACTATAAATCATAAACTAAGCATTTTTCAGCTGAAATAATGAATGTAGTCCTCTTAATTCTTGCTTCTAAAGCATACGCAAACAGAAATTTCAATGTACAATGATGTTTTTAAAAAACGGTCAAAATGTGCTCCACTCGGGCTGAAAACGCTTGTTTGGAACATTTCATTAATGTTGACTATAAATCATAAACTAAGCATTTTTCAGCTGAAATAATGAATGTAGTCCTCTTAATTCTTGCTTCTAAAGCATACGCAAGCAGAAATTTCAATGTACAATGATGTTTTTAAAAAAAACAGTCAAAATGTGCTCCACTCAGGCTGAAAACGCTGTTGGGGACATTTCATTAATGTTGACTATAAATCATAAACTAAGCATTTTTCAGCTGAAATAATGAATGTAGTCCTCTTAATTCTTGCTTCTAAAGCATACGCAAGCAGAAATTTCAATGTACAATGATGTTTTTAAAAAAACAGTCAAAATGTGCTCCACTCGGGCTGAAAACGCTGTTGGGGACATTTCATTAATGTTGACTATAAATCAAAAACTAAGCATTTTTCAGCTGAAATAATGAATGTAGTCCTCTTAATTCTTGCTTCTAAAGCATACGCAAGCAGAAATTTCAATGTACAATGATGTTTTTAAAAAAAACAGTCAAAATGTGCTCCACTCGGGCTGAAAACGCTGTTGGGGACATTACATTAATGTTGACTATAAATCATAAACTAAGCATTTTTCAGCTGAAATAATGAATGTAGTCCTCTTAATTCTTGCTTCTAAAGCATACGCAAGCAGAAATTTCAATGTACAATGATGTTTTTAAAAAAATGGTCAAAATGTGCTCCACTCGGGCTGAAAACGCTTGTTTGGAACATTTCATTAATGTTGACTATAAATCATAAACTAAGCATTTTTCAGCTGAAATAATGAATGTAGTCCTCTTAATTCTTGCTTCTAAAGCATACGCAAGCAGAAATTTCAATGTACAATGATGTTTTTAAAAAAACAGTCAAAATGTGCTCCACTCGGGCTGAAAACGCTTGTTTGGGACATTACATTAATGTTGACTATAAATCATAAACTAAGCATTTTTCAGCTGAAATAATGAATGTAGTCCTCTTAATTCTTGCTTCTAAAGCATACGCAAACAGAAATTTCAATGTAGAATGATGTTTTTAAAAAACGGTCAAAATGTGCTCCACTCGGGCTGAAAACGCTTGTTTGGGACATTACATTAATGTTGACTATAAATCATAAACTAAGCATTTTTCAGCTGAAATAATGAATGTAGTCCTCTTAATTCTTGCTTCTAAAGCATACGCAAACAGAAATTTCAATGTACAATGATGTTTTTAAAAAAACGGTCAAAATGTGCTCCACTCGGGCTGAAAACGCTTGTTTGGAACATTTCATTAATGTTGACTATAAATCATAAACTAAGCATTTTTCAGCTGAAATAATGAATGTAGTCCTCTTAATTCTTGCTTCTAAAGCATACGCAAGCAGAAATTTCAATGTACAATGATGTTTTTAAAAAAAACAGTCAAAATGTGCTCCACTCGGGCTGAAAACGCTGTTGGGGACATTTCATTAATGTTGACTATAAATCATAAACTAAGCATTTTTCAGCTGAAATAATGAATGTAGTCCTCTTAATTCTTGCTTCTAAAGCATACGCAAGCAGAAATTTCAATGTACAATGATGTTTTTAAAAAAACAGTCAAAATGTGCTCCACTCGGGCTGAAAACGCTGTTGGGGACATTTCATTAATGTTGACTATAAATCATAAACTAAGCATTTTTCAGCTGAAATAATGAATGTAGTCCTCTTAATTCTTGCTTCTAAAGCATACGCAAGCAGAAATTTCAATGTACAATGATGTTTTTAAAAAAAACAGTCAAAATGTGCTCCACTCGGGCTGAAAACGCTGTTGGGGACATTACATTAATGTTGACTATAAATCATAAACTAAGCATTTTTCAGCTGAAATAATGAATGTAGTCCTCTTAATTCTTGCTTCTAAAGCATACGCAAGCAGAAATTTCAATGTACAATGATGTTTTTAAAAAAATGGTCAAAATGTGCTCCACTCGGGCTGAAAACGCTTGTTTGGAACATTTCATTAATGTTGACTATAAATCATAAACTAAGCATTTTTCAGCTGAAATAATGAATGTAGTCCTCTTAATTCTTGCTTCTAAAGCATACGCAAGCAGAAATGTCAATGTACAATGATGTTTTTAAAAAAACAGTCAAAATGTGCTCCACTCGGGCTGAAAACGCTTGTTTGGGACATTACATTAATGTTGACTATAAATCATAAACTAAGCATTTTTCAGCTGAAATAATGAATGTAGTCCTCTTAATTCTTGCTTCTAAAGCATACGCAAACAGAAATTTCAATGTAGAATGATGTTTTTAAAAAACGGTCAAAATGTGCTCCACTCGGGCTGAAAACGCTTGTTTGGGACATTACATTAATGTTGACTATAAATCATAAACTAAGCATTTTTCAGCTGAAATAATGAATGTAGTCCTCTTAATTCTTGCTTCTAAAGCATACGCAAACAGAAATTTCAATGTACAATGATGTTTTTAAAAAAAGGGTCAAAATGTGCTCCACTCGGGCTGAAAACGCTTGTTTGGAACATTTCATTAATGTTGACTATAAATCATAAACTAAGCATTTTTCAGCTGAAATAATGAATGTAGTCCTCTTAATTCTTGCTTCTAAAGCATACGCAAGCAGAAATTTCAATGTACAATGATGTTTTTAAAAAAAACAGTCAAAATGTGCTCCACTCGGGCTGAAAACGCTGTTGGGGACATTTCATTAATGTTGACTATAAATCATAAACTAAGCATTTTTCAGCTGAAATAATGAATGTAGTCCTCTTAATTCTTGCTTCTAAAGCATACGCAAGCAGAAATTTCAATGTACAATGATGTTTTTAAAAAAACAGTCAAAATGTGCTCCACTCGGGCTGAAAACGCTTGTTTGGGACATTACATTAATGTTGACTATAAATCATAAACTAAGCATTTTTCAGCTGAAATAATGAATGTAGTCCTCTTAATTCTTGCTTCTAAAGCATACGCAAACAGAAATTTCAATGTACAATGATGTTTTTAAAAAAACAGTCAAAATGTGCTCCACTCGGGCTGAAAACGCTGTTGGGGACATTTCATTAATGTTGACTATAAATCAAAAACTAAGCATTTTTCAGCTGAAATAATGAATGTAGTCCTCTTAATTCTTGCTTCTAAAGCATACGCAAGCAGAAATTTCAATGTACAATGATGTTTTTAAAAAAACAGTCAAAATGTGCTCCACTCGGGCTGAAAACGCTTGTTTGGGACATTACATTAATGTTGACTATAAATCATAAACTAAGCATTTTTCAGCTGAAATATTGAATGTAGTCCTCTTAATTCTTGCTTCTAAAGCATACGCAAGCAGAAATTTCAATGTACAATGATGTTTTTAAAAAAATGGTCAAAATGTGCTCCACTCGGGCTGAAAACGCTTGTTTGGAACATTTCATTAATGTTGACTATAAATCATAAACTAAGCATTTTTCAGCTGAAATAATGAATGTAGTCCTCTTAATTCTTGCTTCTAAAGCGTACGCAAGCAGAAATTTCAATGTACAATGATGTTTTTAAAAAAACGGTCAAAATGTGCTCCACTCGGGCTGAAAACGCTTGTTTGGGACATTACATTAATGTTGACTATAAATCATAAACTAAGCATTTTTCAGCTGAAATAATGAATGTAGTCCTCTTAATTCTTGCTTCTAAAGCATACGCAAGCAGAAATTTCAATGTACAATGATGTTTTTAAAAAAAACAGTCAAAATGTGCTCCACTCGGGCTGAAAACGCTGTTGGGGACATTACATTAATGTTGACTATAAATCATAAACTAAGCATTTTTCAGCTGAAATAATGAATGTAGTCCTCTTAATTCTTGCTTCTAAAGCATACGCAAGCAGAAATTTCAATGTACAATGATGTTTTTAAAAAAATGGTCAAAATGTGCTCCACTCGGGCTGAAAACGCTTGTTTGGAACATTTCATTAATGTTGACTATAAATCATAAACTAAGCATTTTTCAGCTGAAATAATGAATGTAGTCCTCTTAATTCTTGCTTCTAAAGCATACGCAAGCAGAAATTTCAATGTACAATGATGTTTTTAAAAAAACAGTCAAAATGTGCTCCACTCGGGCTGAAAACGCTTGTTTGGGACATTACATTAATGTTGACTATAAATCATAAACTAAGCATTTTTCAGCTGAAATAATGAATGTAGTCCTCTTAATTCTTGCTTCTAAAGCATACGCAAACAGAAATTTCAATGTAGAATGATGTTTTTAAAAAAACGGTCAAAATGTGCTCCACTCGGGCTGAAAACGCTTGTTTGGGACATTACATTAATGTTGACTATAAATCATAAACTAAGCATTTTTCAGCTGAAATAATGAATGTAGTCCTCTTAATTCTTGCTTCTAAAGCATACGCAAACAGAAATTTCAATGTACAATGATGTTTTTAAAAAAACGGTCAAAATGTGCTCCACTCGGGCTGAAAACGCTTGTTTGGAACATTTCATTAATGTTGACTATAAATCATAAACTAAGCATTTTTCAGCTGAAATAATGAATGTAGTCCTCTTAATTCTTGCTTCTAAAGCATACGCAAGCAGAAATTTCAATGTACAATGATGTTTTTAAAAAAAACAGTCAAAATGTGCTCCACTCGGGCTGAAAACGCTGTTGGGGACATTTCATTAATGTTGACTATAAATCATAAACTAAGCATTTTTCAGCTGAAATAATGAATGTAGTCCTCTTAATTCTTGCTTCTAAAGCATACGCAAGCAGAAATTTCAATGTACAATGATGTTTTTAAAAAAACAGTCAAAATGTGCTCCACTCGGGCTGAAAACGCTGTTGGGGACATTTCATTAATGTTGACTATAAATCAAAAACTAAGCATTTTTCAGCTGAAATAATGAATGTAGTCCTCTTAATTCTTGCTTCTAAAGCATACGCAAGCAGAAATTTCAATGTACAATGATGTTTTTAAAAAAACAGTCAAAATGTGCTCCACTCGGGCTGAAAACGCTTGTTTGGGACATTACATTAATGTTGACTATAAATCATAAACTAAGCATTTTTCAGCTGAAATAATGAATGTAGTCCTCTTAATTCTTGCTTCTAAAGCATACGCAAGCAGAAATTTCAATGTACAATGATGTTTTTAAAAAAATGGTCAAAATGTGCTCCACTCGGGCTGAAAACGCTTGTTTGGAACATTTCATTAATGTTGACTATAAATCATAAACTAAGCATTTTTCAGCTGAAATAATGAATGTAGTCCTCTTAATTCTTGCTTCTAAAGCATACGCAAGCAGAAATTTCAATGTACAATGATGTTTTTAAAAAAACAGTCAAAATGTGCTCCACTCGGGCTGAAAACGCTTGTTTGGGACATTACATTAATGTTGACTATAAATCATAAACTAAGCATTTTTCAGCTGAAATAATGAATGTAGTCCTCTTAATTCTTGCTTCTAAAGCATACGCAAACAGAAATTTCAATGTACAATGATGTTTTTAAAAAAACAGTCAAAATGTGCTCCACTCGGGCTGAAAACGCTGTTGGGGACATTTCATTAATGTTGACTATAAATCAAAAACTAAGCATTTTTCAGCTGAAATAATGAATGTAGTCCTCTTAATTCTTGCTTCTAAAGCATACGCAAGCAGAAATTTCAATGTACAATGATGTTTTTAAAAAAACAGTCAAAATGTGCTCCACTCGGGCTGAAAACGCTTGTTTGGGACATTACATTAATGTTGACTATAAATCATAAACTAAGCATTTTTCAGCTGAAATAATGAATGTAGTCCTCTTAATTCTTGCTTCTAAAGCATACGCAAGCAGAAATTTCAATGTACAATGATGTTTTTAAAAAAATGGTCAAAATGTGCTCCACTCGGGCTGAAAACGCTTGTTTGGAACATTTCATTAATGTTGACTATAAATCATAAACTAAGCATTTTTCAGCTGAAATAATGAATGTAGTCCTCTTAATTCTTGCTTCTAAAGCATACGCAAGCAGAAATTTCAATGTACAATGATGTTTTTAAAAAAACAGTCAAAATGTGCTCCACTCGGGCTGAAAACGCTTGTTTGGGACATTACATTAATGTTGACTATAAATCATAAACTAAGCATTTTTCAGCTGAAATAATGAATGTAGTCCTCTTAATTCTTGCTTCTAAAGCATACGCAAACAGAAATTTCAATGTACAATGATGTTTTTAAAAAAACAGTCAAAATGTGCTCCACTCGGGCTGAAAACGCTGTTGGGGACATTTCATTAATGTTGACTATAAATCAAAAACTAAGCATTTTTCAGCTGAAATAATGAATGTAGTCCTCTTAATTCTTGCTTCTAAAGCATACGCAAGCAGAAATTTCAATGTACAATGATGTTTTTAAAAAAACAGTCAAAATGTGCTCCACTCGGGCTGAAAACGCTTGTTTGGGACATTACATTAATGTTGACTATAAATCATAAACTAAGCATTTTTCAGCTGAAATATTGAATGTAGTCCTCTTAATTCTTGCTTCTAAAGCATACGCAAGCAGAAATTTCAATGTACAATGATGTTTTTAAAAAAATGGTCAAAATGTGCTCCACTCGGGCTGAAAACGCTTGTTTGGAACATTTCATTAATGTTGACTATAAATCATAAACTAAGCATTTTTCAGCTGAAATAATGAATGTAGTCCTCTTAATTCTTGCTTCTAAAGCATACGCAAGCAGAAATTTCAATGTACAATGATGTTTTTAAAAAAACAGTCAAAATGTGCTCCACTCGGGCTGAAAACGCTTGTTTGGGACATTACATTAATGTTGACTATAAATCATAAACTAAGCATTTTTCAGCTGAAATAATGAATGTAGTCCTCTTAATTCTTGCTTCTAAAGCATACGCAAACAGAAATTTCAATGTAGAATGATGTTTTTAAAAAAACGGTCAAAATGTGCTCCACTCGGGCTGAAAACGCTTGTTTGGGACATTACATTAATGTTGACTATAAATCATAAACTAAGCATTTTTCAGCTGAAATAATGAATGTAGTCCTCTTAATTCTTGCTTCTAAAGCATACGCAAGCAGAAATTTCAATGTACAATGATGTTTTTAAAAAAAACAGTCAAAATGTGCTCCACTCGGGCTGAAAACGCTGTTGGGGACATTTCATTAATGTTGACTATAAATCAAAAACTAAGCATTTTTCAGCTGAAATAATGAATGTAGTCCTCTTAATTCTTGCTTCTAAAGCATACGCAAGCAGAAATTTCAATGTACAATGATGTTTTTAAAAAAACAGTCAAAATGTGCTCCACTCGGGCTGAAAACGCTTGTTTGGGACATTACATTAATGTTGACTATAAATCATAAACTAAGCATTTTTCAGCTGAAATATTGAATGTAGTCCTCTTAATTCTTGCTTCTAAAGCATACGCAAGCAGAAATTTCAATGTACAATGATGTTTTTAAAAAAATGGTCAAAATGTGCTCCACTCGGGCTGAAAACGCTTGTTTGGAACATTTCATTAATGTTGACTATAAATCATAAACTAAGCATTTTTCAGCTGAAATAATGAATGTAGTCCTCTTAATTCTTGCTTCTAAAGCATACGCAAGCAGAAATTTCAATGTACAATGATGTTTTTAAAAAAACAGTCAAAATGTGCTCCACTCGGGCTGAAAACGCTTGTTTGGGACATTACATTAATGTTGACTATAAATCATAAACTAAGCATTTTTCAGCTGAAATAATGAATGTAGTCCTCTTAATTCTTGCTTCTAAAGCATACGCAAACAGAAATTTCAATGTAGAATGATGTTTTTAAAAAAACGGTCAAAATGTGCTCCACTCGGGCTGAAAACGCTTGTTTGGGACATTACATTAATGTTGACTATAAATCATAAACTAAGCATTTTTCAGCTGAAATAATGAATGTAGTCCTCTTAATTCTTGCTTCTAAAGCATACGCAAGCAGAAATTTCAATGTACAATGATGTTTTTAAAAAAAACAGTCAAAATGTGCTCCACTCGGGCTGAAAACGCTGTTGGGGACATTTCATTAATGTTGACTATAAATCATAAACTAAGCATTTTTCAGCTGAAATAATGAATGTAGTCCTCTTAATTCTTGCTTCTAAAGCATACGCAAGCAGAAATTTCAATGTACAATGATGTTTTTAAAAAAACAGTCAAAATGTGCTCCACTCGGGCTGAAAACGCTTGTTTGGGACATTACATTAATGTTGACTATAAATCAAAAACTAAGCATTTTTCAGCTGAAATAATGAATGTAGTCCTCTTAATTCTTGCTTCTAAAGCATACGCAAGCAGAAATGTCAATGTACAATGATGTTTTTAAAAAAATGGTCAAAATGTGCTCCACTCGGGCTGAAAACGCTTGTTTGGAACATTTCCTTAATGTTGACTATAAATCATAAACTAAGCATTTTTCAGCTGAAATAATGAATGTAGTCCTCTTAATTCTTGCTTCTAAAGCATACGCAAGCAGAAATTTCAATGTACAATGATGTTTTTAAAAAAACAGTCAAAATGTGCTCCACTCGGGCTGAAAACGCTTGTTTGGGACATTACATTAATGTTGACTATAAATCATAAACTAAGCATTTTTCAGCTGAAATAATGAATGTAGTCCTCTTAATTCTTGCTTCTAAAGCATACGCAAGCAGAAATTTCAATGTACAATGATGTTTTTAAAAAAACAGTCAAAATGTGCTCCACTCGGGCTGAAAACGCTTGTTTGGGACATTACATTAATGTTGACTATAAATCATAAACTAAGCATTTTTCAGCTGAAATAATGAATGTAGTCCTCTTAATTCTTGCTTCTAAAGCATACGCAAACAGAAATTTCAATGTAGAATGATGTTTTTAAAAAAACAGTCAAAATGTGCTCCACTCGGGCTGAAAACGCTTGTTTGGGACATTACATTAATGTTGACTATAAATCATAAACTAAGCATTTTTCAGCTGAAATAATGAATGTAGTCCTCTTAATTCTTGCTTCTAAAGCATACGCAAACAGAAATTTCAATGTACAATGATGTTTTTAAAAAAACGGTCAAAATGTGCTCCACTCGGGCTGAAAACGCTTGTTTGGAACATTTCATTAATGTTGACTATAAATCATAAACTAAGCATTTTTCAGCTGAAATAATGAATGTAGTCCTCTTAATTCTTGCTTCTAAAGCATACGCAAGCAGAAATTTCAATGTACAATGATGTTTTTAAAAAAAACAGTCAAAATGTGCTCCACTCGGGCTGAAAACGCTGTTGGGGACATTTCATTAATGTTGACTATAAATCATAAACTAAGCATTTTTCAGCTGAAATAATGAATGTAGTCCTCTTAATTCTTGCTTCTAAAGCATACGCAAGCAGAAATTTCAATGTACAATGATGTTTTTAAAAAAAACAGTCAAAATGTGCTCCACTCGGGCTGAAAACGCTGTTGGGGACATTACATTAATGTTGACTATAAATCATAAACTAAGCATTTTTCAGCTGAAATAATGAATGTAGTCCTCTTAATTCTTGCTTCTAAAGCATACGCAAGCAGAAATTTCAATGTACAATGATGTTTTTAAAAAAATGGTCAAAATGTGCTCCACTCGGGCTGAAAACGCTTGTTTGGAACATTTCATTAATGTTGACTATAAATCATAAACTAAGCATTTTTCAGCTGAAATAATGAATGTAGTCCTCTTAATTCTTGCTTCTAAAGCATACGCAAGCAGAAATTTCAATGTACAATGATGTTTTTAAAAAAACAGTCAAAATGTGCTCCACTCGGGCTGAAAACGCTTGTTTGGGACATTACATTAATGTTGACTATAAATCATAAACTAAGCATTTTTCAGCTGAAATAATGAATGTAGTCCTCTTAATTCTTGCTTCTAAAGCATACGCAAACAGAAATTTCAATGTAGAATGATGTTTTTAAAAAAACGGTCAAAATGTGCTCCACTCGGGCTGAAAACGCTTGTTTGGGACATTACATTAATGTTGACTATAAATCATAAACTAAGCATTTTTCAGCTGAAATAATGAATGTAGTCCTCTTAATTCTTGCTTCTAAAGCATACGCAAACAGAAATTTCAATGTACAATGATGTTTTTAAAAAAACGGTCAAAATGTGCTCCACTCGGGCTGAAAACGCTTGTTTGGAACATTTCATTAATGTTGACTATAAATCATAAACTAAGCATTTTTCAGCTGAAATAATGAATGTAGTCCTCTTAATTCTTGCTTCTAAAGCATACGCAAGCAGAAATTTCAATGTACAATGATGTTTTTAAAAAAAACAGTCAAAATGTGCTCCACTCGGGCTGAAAACGCTGTTGGGGACATTTCATTAATGTTGACTATAAATCATAAACTAAGCATTTTTCAGCTGAAATAATGAATGTAGTCCTCTTAATTCTTGCTTCTAAAGCATACGCAAGCAGAAATTTCAATGTACAATGATGTTTTTAAAAAAACAGTCAAAATGTGCTCCACTCGGGCTGAAAACGCTTGTTTGGGACATTACATTAATGTTGACTATAAATCAAAAACTAAGCATTTTTCAGCTGAAATAATGAATGTAGTCCTCTTAATTCTTGCTTCTAAAGCATACGCAAGCAGAAATGTCAATGTACAATGATGTTTTTAAAAAAATGGTCAAAATGTGCTCCACTCGGGCTGAAAACGCTTGTTTGGAACATTTCCTTAATGTTGACTATAAATCATAAACTAAGCATTTTTCAGCTGAAATAATGAATGTAGTCCTCTTAATTCTTGCTTCTAAAGCATACGCAAGCAGAAATTTCAATGTACAATGATGTTTTTAAAAAAACAGTCAAAATGTGCTCCACTCGGGCTGAAAACGCTTGTTTGGGACATTACATTAATGTTGACTATAAATCATAAACTAAGCATTTTTCAGCTGAAATAATGAATGTAGTCCTCTTAATTCTTGCTTCTAAAGCATACGCAAGCAGAAATTTCAATGTACAATGATGTTTTTAAAAAAACAGTCAAAATGTGCTCCACTCGGGCTGAAAACGCTTGTTTGGGACATTACATTAATGTTGACTATAAATCATAAACTAAGCATTTTTCAGCTGAAATAATGAATGTAGTCCTCTTAATTCTTGCTTCTAAAGCATACGCAAACAGAAATTTCAATGTAGAATGATGTTTTTAAAAAAACAGTCAAAATGTGCTCCACTCGGGCTGAAAACGCTTGTTTGGGACATTACATTAATGTTGACTATAAATCATAAACTAAGCATTTTTCAGCTGAAATAATGAATGTAGTCCTCTTAATTCTTGCTTCTAAAGCATACGCAAACAGAAATTTCAATGTACAATGATGTTTTTAAAAAAACGGTCAAAATGTGCTCCACTCGGGCTGAAAACGCTTGTTTGGAACATTTCATTAATGTTGACTATAAATCATAAACTAAGCATTTTTCAGCTGAAATAATGAATGTAGTCCTCTTAATTCTTGCTTCTAAAGCATACGCAAGCAGAAATTTCAATGTACAATGATGTTTTTAAAAAAAACAGTCAAAATGTGCTCCACTCGGGCTGAAAACGCTGTTGGGGACATTTCATTAATGTTGACTATAAATCATAAACTAAGCATTTTTCAGCTGAAATAATGAATGTAGTCCTCTTAATTCTTGCTTCTAAAGCATACGCAAGCAGAAATTTCAATGTACAATGATGTTTTTAAAAAAAACAGTCAAAATGTGCTCCACTCGGGCTGAAAACGCTGTTGGGGACATTACATTAATGTTGACTATAAATCATAAACTAAGCATTTTTCAGCTGAAATAATGAATGTAGTCCTCTTAATTCTTGCTTCTAAAGCATACGCAAGCAGAAATTTCAATGTACAATGATGTTTTTAAAAAAATGGTCAAAATGTGCTCCACTCGGGCTGAAAACGCTTGTTTGGAACATTTCATTAATGTTGACTATAAATCATAAACTAAGCATTTTTCAGCTGAAATAATGAATGTAGTCCTCTTAATTCTTGCTTCTAAAGCATACGCAAGCAGAAATTTCAATGTACAATGATGTTTTTAAAAAAACAGTCAAAATGTGCTCCACTCGGGCTGAAAACGCTTGTTTGGGACATTACATTAATGTTGACTATAAATCATAAACTAAGCATTTTTCAGCTGAAATAATGAATGTAGTCCTCTTAATTCTTGCTTCTAAAGCATACGCAAACAGAAATTTCAATGTAGAATGATGTTTTTAAAAAAACGGTCAAAATGTGCTCCACTCGGGCTGAAAACGCTTGTTTGGGACATTACATTAATGTTGACTATAAATCATAAACTAAGCATTTTTCAGCTGAAATAATGAATGTAGTCCTCTTAATTCTTGCTTCTAAAGCATACGCAAACAGAAATTTCAATGTACAATGATGTTTTTAAAAAAACGGTCAAAATGTGCTCCACTCGGGCTGAAAACGCTTGTTTGGAACATTTCATTAATGTTGACTATAAATCATAAACTAAGCATTTTTCAGCTGAAATAATGAATGTAGTCCTCTTAATTCTTGCTTCTAAAGCATACGCAAGCAGAAATTTCAATGTACAATGATGTTTTTAAAAAAAACAGTCAAAATGTGCTCCACTCGGGCTGAAAACGCTGTTGGGGACATTTCATTAATGTTGACTATAAATCATAAACTAAGCATTTTTCAGCTGAAATAATGAATGTAGTCCTCTTAATTCTTGCTTCTAAAGCATACGCAAGCAGAAATTTCAATGTACAATGATGTTTTTAAAAAAACAGTCAAAATGTGCTCCACTCGGGCTGAAAACGCTGTTGGGGACATTTCATTAATGTTGACTATAAATCAAAAACTAAGCATTTTTCAGCTGAAATAATGAATGTAGTCCTCTTAATTCTTGCTTCTAAAGCATACGCAAGCAGAAATTTCAATGTACAATGATGTTTTTAAAAAAAACAGTCAAAATGTGCTCCACTCGGGCTGAAAACGCTGTTGGGGACATTACATTAATGTTGACTATAAATCATAAACTAAGCATTTTTCAGCTGAAATAATGAATGTAGTCCTCTTAATTCTTGCTTCTAAAGCATACGCAAGCAGAAATTTCAATGTACAATGATGTTTTTAAAAAAATGGTCAAAATGTGCTCCACTCGGGCTGAAAACGCTTGTTTGGAACATTTCATTAATGTTGACTATAAATCATAAACTAAGCATTTTTCAGCTGAAATAATGAATGTAGTCCTCTTAATTCTTGCTTCTAAAGCGTACGCAAGCAGAAATTTCAATGTACAATGATGTTTTTAAAAAAACGGTCAAAATGTGCTCCACTCGGGCTGAAAACGCTTGTTTGGGACATTACATTAATGTTGACTATAAATCATAAACTAAGCATTTTTCAGCTGAAATAATGAATGTAGTCCTCTTAATTCTTGCTTCTAAAGCATACGCAAGCAGAAATTTCAATGTACAATGATGTTTTTAAAAAAAACAGTCAAAATGTGCTCCACTCGGGCTGAAAACGCTGTTGGGGACATTACATTAATGTTGACTATAAATCATAAACTAAGCATTTTTCAGCTGAAATAATGAATGTAGTCCTCTTAATTCTTGCTTCTAAAGCATACGCAAGCAGAAATTTCAATGTACAATGATGTACAGCCTTTGCCTATAGGCTGGACAGCAGGGCAACTGGGTAAGTTTTGTTTTGACGCGTGCGTCAATCAAATAATTTCAATAGTCTCTTTGTGTTGCGTTGGATATGCCAATCCGTTTATTTCGTCCACATTCCTTTTCGTTCAATATCTTGATAAAACAATAATTCGGGTTACAAACCAAACTTAAAGACCACTCACGTTCGCACGGTCGAAAACTGTTTGCCCCTTGCCCTGTCGCACCTGCCTGCAATCACCAACTGGCACGTATTTATGTAACCATGGCAACCATGGTTCCACCCACCATAGATTGGCATGTCTTCAGACAATTTGTTTAACTTTCTTAATATAAACAAATTAGAATATACAAAAAGCTTTTTGGCTCCAACACACCGGCCCCTAATTGAGAACGGCAGGAGACCGTGAACAATTCAAACCAATATTAACATAAATGGAGCCAACAAGTCATGTAAACGAAAACAAAACAAACCTCTTAGAAGCTTAAGTGTCTGCTTCTTGAATCAAGCAAAGCTTAGTTATTGGTCTGTCCAGTGTGCTGGTTTTTGTTTTAACTCGTGCAGAACGCACTAGTCCCTTCTTGTCAGCATAGATCTCTAAGACCCTTCCCAGCAGCCAGGATCCACGTGGGGCTGTTGCATCCGCGATCAATACAATGTCCCCCTGCTGGCCAATGGTGTTGTCATCAGACAGCTTCTTTCCAGTATCAAGCACAGACTTAATTGCCGGCTCATGGGCTCCCAATTCAGCCTCAAGCCTCTTGCGTTTCTTCCTCAGATTCTGCACTCCAGTCAAATCACGCCCATAGTCTTCTGAACTTACAAGCAACTTCTTCTCTTTGATCCAAGACTCTTCATCATCTAAGTCCCTGAAGAACTGATGTAGACGGTGAGACTCATTCAGCTTCGCGTGGCGGCTGGCTGCCATGCTCTTTATTTTGTTGAAACGACCATTAACAGCACCACGCTTGTCCTTCACTTGAGAGGTATCAAAGGCGTTGCTTGCCATCAGACTGTCAGCCTGTCCATTTAAATCTTCCAGACGATCTTCATGGGCTGAAATATCAGCCTCCAGCAACTGATGTTTTTTCAACAGGTTGTTGACTGAGGCCAGATCTTTCCCATAGTCCTCTGAAGCAAGAAGTGCTTCCACCTCAGAGAGCCAAAAATCAAAGTCTTTGATGCCAGTGTTAAAGTTCTGTTGCTTATTGGCTTCTTTGAGTTTTTGGCTCTTTTCAGCAGATTTGTTGACGAGAAATTGCCACTGTTCACCCAGCGCACCAAGGCGTACCTTAACTGCATCTTCACTGCCAGCACAGGCACCTCTCTGGATGAGTGTGTTACCAGTATCTATGACGCCACGGATTCGATCAGCATTGGCATGGAGCTCCGCCTCAAATGCTTGGTGCTTCTGATGTTTACTCAGAAGCTTGGATAGCTGAATGTTGGTAGGGTCCTTGTAGGACTCATCAGAAGCAGTCTGCAGTTTCTCACTGATCCAAGCTTCTATTTCATCCACATCTCGGCTGCATTGCTGCAGGGTCTGGGATTCACCAAGTTTTGAGCGCTTTTCAATCATCTGGGTCTTCAGCCGACGCCACCTGTCAAGAACTTCATTGCGTCGACTGCAGATCTCAGATTTGGCATAATGGTCCGCTCCTATGAGTTGATTGGCAAAGGATTGGAGAGCAGCAATTTTCTCTTCCTGCACATTAATGGCTTTATCAAAGTCTTCATGTTTTTTGATTAGTGCCTCAACACTATCAAGGGAGTCTCCCTTGTCGTCACTTGCAAGAAAGGCTTCACGAGCTGCCATCCAATTCTCAGCTTGTTCACAGTCTCTGCTAAAGAGCTGGAACCCCAAGCATTGGTCCAGCATCATGCGGCGCTGTACCCAGGCCTTTTCCAGGTCAGCCCGCTCCATTTCTAAAGTTTCCAATCTTTGCTTGATCTCGGGAGTCGCATAATGTCCTTGCACCAAAAGCTGGTGCCCGAATTGCTCAAAAGCCTGGAATGTACCAAGACGAGCATCTATTTCTGTGCGATGTTCCTGATGTCTTTCTAGAAGTGCTTCCGCTCCAGTCACATCTTTGGCTAGCTCCTCAGAGGACACCAGTCCTCGGATACCATTAACCCAGGACACGAGGTCTCTGAAATCAGATAGAAAGCGCTGCAGGTCATGTGAATTTCCCAGCTTGTCTTTGCGCTGATCAGCACGTCTAACAAGGCTGCTCCAGGCAGAGTTGAGCTCAGTACATTTCTCTTGAATGTCATCCACTGCTTCTGGGTGGGACTGTATGAGACGTTGTGCGGTTTCCCCAAGAGAGTTCACATTGTCACCTAGGGGTGCCAGGTCTCTTTCAAAGCCCTCATGCTTGCGCTGCAAAGCCTGAACACTTGCCAAATCATGACCGTAGTTGTCGGTGTTGAGAGCCTGGGTTTTTTTCTCAATCCATTCTTTAGTTTCATCAGCATCTCTGTGGAATTTCTTATCTCTCCCAAACCTCCTCTTCAATCCAAATATGCGTTGCCTAGCAACACACCGATTGTTTGGCAGACAGACTTCCTTTTTTCTGAAAGGGAGTTCCAGGGTGTAATGTCCATCTTGAAGTTTACAAGAATCAGTCATGATTTTCATGAACTTCTTATCATCCTGTGACATTTCCTCTTTGTCCTCCGATGTCGTTTCATTAAAATCATGGTTGTACTGATTGTGCAGCAATTCCTCCAAATGTGTTATGGAGGTCCTGTTGACAGTAACGCACTCAGCCTGCTCACTGTAGCCGGAAAGGGGACCATTAACAACCCACCCCAATAGGGTCTTAATGGCATATGGCCCATTACCACGACTGTTCACAACTTCCCACGGTTCAAGTAGTTTAGAGGCATTGGTACCAATCAATAGCTCAACATCAGCTTGAATGCGTGGAAGAACCACCCCATTTAAATATGGCCACTTAGCCAGCTCCTCTTCTTTAATGATGTTACTGGTTGTAACAGGCATTTTCTTTTGAGTGTAGACCTTGGGCAGGTCAAAGAACTCTTCTCCAGTGAGGCTTGAGATTTCTAAATCGGTCAACATGTAACTGGATACAGATGCCTTTGGGCCCATGGTTAGAAGGCTGATTTTGGCTTTTCTTCCATTCAAATTCAACTTCCTCATGAGGGCTTCTGAACAAAAGGTATCTGTGCTGCCGGGATCGAGGAATGCATAGGTTTTAATTACTTTATGTCCCTTGCTGGACTTCACCTGCACAGGTAGGATTGACAAAACGCCATTACTGTCACCGGCCCCTGTTTGTCCACAAGTTTGCAAGGAGACCTGTGCGTTGCTCACTGAAGGCTTATTTGGCTGACTTGCGTTGCTTGACCTCTGCTTTTGGTCAAAGTAAATATGAAGAATACTGGGATGCTTTTTATTGCACACCTTGCAAATCAAACGGTCAGCACAATATTTGCTTAAATGGCCTTTGCGAAGGCAGCCAAAACAGACTCCATTTTGTTTTATAAAAGCAAGTTTGTCTCTGTGTGACTTCTTCTCCATTGTTGGACACTGATCCAGAGTGTGGTCTTTAGAACAGCATATACAAGAGGCGGTGTTGTGAGCAGTATTACTTGGCTTGGGACTAGGTGGAAATCTTGCTTGCTCTTCTTCAGGCGGAGGGGTTTCGATAGTAGTTGCAAAGCTGTCTCCTTTAAACCTGGGTTTGCCTTGGGACTTCAATTTGTTCATTGGCTTTCCTGTGCCCGGTGTGTTATTCTGAATGTCACCAAAGACTGGATCTGATATTATCTTTACCTGGCGCTCTATAAAGGTGACTATGTCTGTGAACTGGGGTCTGCGGTAGTGTCTTTCCATTATGCCGCA
This sequence comes from Hippichthys cyanospilos, assembly GCF_059441005.1. NCBI lineage: Eukaryota > Metazoa > Chordata > Actinopteri > Syngnathiformes > Syngnathidae > Hippichthys > Hippichthys cyanospilos. The sequence continues at coordinate 50,932 of NW_028283393.1, read as the reverse complement.
TGCAGAGACTCTCCAAATCTCTCTTAGCTTATATGGAAGCTTTGAAATGATGACTTTCATGTTGGCTGGCATGTCAAGTTCTCTCATATACTGTACCGTTTCCATGGCATTACAACACTGACGAAGGAAGAGTGAATATGCTCGAAGGGATTTTGGATCCTCAGATTTCAGCAGCGGCCAGTTGTGAACCTTCTCCATATATGCTGCTGTAATTTTATATTCATCTCCAAAGTTTTGGTCAAGAAGATATTTTGCCATGTCATACCCTCTGTCTGGTGCCATGTGTTGACAGCTCCGTACAAGCTCGTTCGGCTGACCCTTGGTGTACCTCTCCAGATAGTACAGACAATCCCCTTTGTTGCTTGCGTTTCTCTCAACGCAATGTACAAAGGCTCTAACAAAGGTTCTATATTGTAGAGGATCCCCATCAAAACATGGTATCTCCCTGGGTGGCAGTAAATGAGAGGTTTGCTGTTCCATTAGCATGGCTGTGATTTCATTTTGTTTTTGGAGCAAGTTGCACACCGTTGAAGTGTCATTGAATTGAGAAGCATTTTGTTCCACAGGGGGGTTCCTGTGGGTGGTATGGCCAATGTCCCATGCTGCATTCATAGGCATGTGTGATTGTGAAAAGGGTGGTGGTTGTACACGTCGGGGTGGTGGTTTTGTTTGAATATACGTTTGCTGCTGTGGTGGTTGTGAAATAAGTCCTTGCTGCTGTTGTATAGGAGGCGGTTGTTGTTGTACATAGGATTGTGCAGATTGTTGTCGGGGTGGCTGCGGTTGGATAGGTTGTGTGACTGGTTCATGTTTTCTGGCTAGGGTGTGTTGTGCCACCGAAGGTTCTTTTGGTCTTGCACCTTTCCTAAAGTAGGAGTCCATTCCATCAGATGGTGCTTGTGAGAGGGTTTGGTGAGTGGGAGATTGTAGCACTGATATTTTGGCATTGGCAGCAGCCAGTTCTGCCTCCAGCTCCAATGTTTCCTTTTTCTTTCGCAGCATTTCCTCCATCTCCTCAAGCGCATGCTTCTCCTTTAATGCTGCTGCACGAATTACAAGGGCAGCTCTGTCTGCCTCTACCTGCTTGCGAGCTCGCAACGAAGAGGTGCTGGACCTACTCGCTTCACTCCAGGTGTGACCTTTAGTGGATTTTGTGCTTTCAACATTAGAGATGCTGTCGTTGGAATTGATTTCATTTTCCACATCATCATCGCCACTTTGCACAGCTTGGGTCCTTTTTGTCCAATCATTAACCTCCTCAATAAATTGATCATTATTGATCATTTTAGCCTTGAACCAAATGTCATGTTTGTATTGTTCTTCTTGAGGTATTAGTGGTAGAAGAGCACACTGTGCCTCTCTGGCATCTTTGCATAGGTCCAGATATTTCACAAGTGCACTTTGAACCTCCTGTTTGCATCCTCCATTTTCCATTAATTCTCCAATTGTTTTCTGCATGTTGGATGCCCTTTTTAATTTAGAATTTCTCTCCTTTTGCAATGAATCAATTTTCTCCATTAAGGCCCTTGGTGTTAGTTTCACCTTGCGTTTGGAGCCAACCTGTGACCCAACTTGAGATTTAACCTGTGAAATTTCACTGCGAGCACTTTGACCTGTGGTGGTCACATTAGACCGTTTTTCACCCTCTGAAGGTTCATCCATTATTTGCATTGCATCACCATTTGAGCACATAACATGAGCAACACCTTTACCTGAATCCATTTTTGCAATACAAAACCCAACCAGCAGTGTGAAATGTAAAACAGTACCTTGTTATTTCAGTCAAACCCCACAGAAATTCATCACATTACAATCAAGACCTTGTAAAACGTAACGGAGATGATGCCATAAAACCACCAATGCATTGGATTTTACCAGAGCGCTCGTATTGACACCTTTTTTATCCTCAAAGTCCCCTATGTGTGCACACAGTATTTTAAATGGCCATATATTGTTAACCAGCTGGTAGCGCGCTACATACCTTTATGTGCACAGTGTACCTGTCCAAGTTTGGAAAAGTGCCCCAATGCAAAGTTCAAGCACCGGGCCGTTGTCCTGGTCGTGTGATGCGATGCGATGCGAGGTGGCTGGGCAGCGCGGCCGTCCGCTCACCGTGGATGTTCTGGCTGGCTGCCTTGCTGGTCCTGACGTTCGCGGTGCCTCCGCTGAGCCAAGCCAATGGCCCGCACGCCGTGTCTCCCCTGGTGTAGTCTTGTGGTCCGTCCAAGTTTCGCAACAACACAGCGAAACAGCACTTATTTGTCCTTTCATGCAACGATCGGATGCCGTCCAAACCGAGCAGCCGTCACGTTGCGTTTCCTCTCGGTTTCCAATATACTTTAAACTGGTAGTCCGTCTCAAACTAAGACTACAGTTTTCGACATTGTACAGCCTTTGCCTATAGGCTGGACAGCAGGGCAACTGGGTAAGTTTTGTTTTGACGCGTGCGTCAATCAAATAATTTCAATAGTCTCTTTGTGTTGCGTTGGATATGCCAATCCGTTTATTTCGTCCACATTCCTTTTCGTTCAATATCTTGATAAAACAATAATTCGGGTTACAAACCAAACTTAAAGACCACTCACGTTCGCACGGTCGAAAACTGTTTGCCCCTTGCCCTGTCGCACCTGCCTGCAATCACCAACTGGCACGTATTTATGTAACCATGGCAACCATGGTTCCACCCACCATAGATTGGCATGTCTTCAGACAATTTGTTTAACTTTCTTAATATAAACAAATTAGAATATACAAAAAGCTTTTTGGCTCCAACAATGATGTTTTTAAAAAAATGGTCAAAATGTGCTCCACTCGGGCTGAAAACGCTTGTTTGGAACATTTCATTAATGTTGACTATAAATCATAAACTAAGCATTTTTCAGCTGAAATAATGAATGTAGTCCTCTTAATTCTTGCTTCTAAAGCATACGCAAGCAGAAATTTCAATGTACAATGATGTTTTTAAAAAAACAGTCAAAATGTGCTCCACTCGGGCTGAAAACGCTTGTTTGGGACATTACATTAATGTTGACTATAAATCATAAACTAAGCATTTTTCAGCTGAAATAATGAATGTAGTCCTCTTAATTCTTGCTTCTAAAGCATACGCAAACAGAAATTTCAATGTAGAATGATGTTTTTAAAAAAACGGTCAAAATGTGCTCCACTCGGGCTGAAAACGCTTGTTTGGGACATTACATTAATGTTGACTATAAATCATAAACTAAGCATTTTTCAGCTGAAATAATGAATGTAGTCCTCTTAATTCTTGCTTCTAAAGCATACGCAAACAGAAATTTCAATGTACAATGATGTTTTTAAAAAAACGGTCAAAATGTGCTCCACTCGGGCTGAAAACGCTTGTTTGGAACATTTCATTAATGTTGACTATAAATCATAAACTAAGCATTTTTCAGCTGAAATAATGAATGTAGTCCTCTTAATTCTTGCTTCTAAAGCATACGCAAGCAGAAATTTCAATGTACAATGATGTTTTTAAAAAAAACAGTCAAAATGTGCTCCACTCGGGCTGAAAACGCTGTTGGGGACATTTCATTAATGTTGACTATAAATCATAAACTAAGCATTTTTCAGCTGAAATAATGAATGTAGTCCTCTTAATTCTTGCTTCTAAAGCATACGCAAGCAGAAATTTCAATGTACAATGATGTTTTTAAAAAAACAGTCAAAATGTGCTCCACTCGGGCTGAAAACGCTGTTGGGGACATTTCATTAATGTTGACTATAAATCAAAAACTAAGCATTTTTCAGCTGAAATAATGAATGTAGTCCTCTTAATTCTTGCTTCTAAAGCATACGCAAGCAGAAATTTCAATGTACAATGATGTTTTTAAAAAAACAGTCAAAATGTGCTCCACTCGGGCTGAAAACGCTTGTTTGGGACATTACATTAATGTTGACTATAAATCATAAACTAAGCATTTTTCAGCTGAAATAATGAATGTAGTCCTCTTAATTCTTGCTTCTAAAGCATACGCAAGCAGAAATTTCAATGTACAATGATGTTTTTAAAAAAATGGTCAAAATGTGCTCCACTCGGGCTGAAAACGCTTGTTTGGAACATTTCATTAATGTTGACTATAAATCATAAACTAAGCATTTTTCAGCTGAAATAATGAATGTAGTCCTCTTAATTCTTGCTTCTAAAGCATACGCAAACAGAAATTTCAATGTACAATGATGTTTTTAAAAAAACAGTCAAAATGTGCTCCACTCGGGCTGAAAACGCTGTTGGGGACATTTCATTAATGTTGACTATAAATCAAAAACTAAGCATTTTTCAGCTGAAATAATGAATGTAGTCCTCTTAATTCTTGCTTCTAAAGCATACGCAAGCAGAAATTTCAATGTACAATGATGTTTTTAAAAAAACAGTCAAAATGTGCTCCACTCGGGCTGAAAACGCTTGTTTGGGACATTACATTAATGTTGACTATAAATCATAAACTAAGCATTTTTCAGCTGAAATATTGAATGTAGTCCTCTTAATTCTTGCTTCTAAAGCATACGCAAGCAGAAATTTCAATGTAGAATGATGTTTTTAAAAAAACGGTCAAAATGTGCTCCACTCGGGCTGAAAACGCTTGTTTGGGACATTACATTAATGTTGACTATAAATCATAAACTAAGCATTTTTCAGCTGAAATAATGAATGTAGTCCTCTTAATTCTTGCTTCTAAAGCATACGCAAGCAGAAATTTCAATGTACAATGATGTTTTTAAAAAAATGGTCAAAATGTGCTCCACTCGGGCTGAAAACGCTTGTTTGGAACATTTCATTAATGTTGACTATAAATCATAAACTAAGCATTTTTCAGCTGAAATAATGAATGTAGTCCTCTTAATTCTTGCTTCTAAAGCATACGCAAGCAGAAATTTCAATGTACAATGATGTTTTTAAAAAAACGGTCAAAATGTGCTCCACTCGGGCTGAAAACGCTTGTTTGGGACATTACATTAATGTTGACTATAAATCATAAACTAAGCATTTTTCAGCTGAAATAATGAATGTAGTCCTCTTAATTCTTGCTTCTAAAGCATACGCAAGCAGAAATTTCAATGTACAATGATGTTTTTAAAAAAAACAGTCAAAATGTGCTCCACTCGGGCTGAAAACGCTGTTGGGGACATTACATTAATGTTGACTATAAATCATAAACAGCATTTTTCAGCTGAAATAATGAATGTAGTCCTCTTAATTCTTGCTTCTAAAGCATACGCAAGCAGAAATTTCAATGTACAATGATGTTTTTAAAAAAATGGTCAAAATGTGCTCCACTCGGGCTGAAAACGCTTGTTTGGAACATTTCATTAATGTTGACTATAAATCATAAACTAAGCATTTTTCAGCTGAAATAATGAATGTAGTCCTCTTAATTCTTGCTTCTAAAGCATACGCAAGCAGAAATTTCAATGTACAATGATGTTTTTAAAAAAACGGTCAAAATGTGCTCCACTCGGGCTGAAAACGCTTGTTTGGGACATTACATTAATGTTGACTATAAATCATAAACTAAGCATTTTTCAGCTGAAATAATGAATGTAGTCCTCTTAATTCTTGCTTCTAAAGCATACGCAAACAGAAATTTCAATGTAGAATGATGTTTTTAAAAAAACGGTCAAAATGTGCTCCACTCGGGCTGAAAACGCTTGTTTGGGACATTACATTAATGTTGACTATAAATCATAAACTAAGCATTTTTCAGCTGAAATAATGAATGTAGTCCTCTTAATTCTTGCTTCTAAAGCATACGCAAACAGAAATTTCAATGTACAATGATGTTTTTAAAAAAACGGTCAAAATGTGCTCCACTCGGGCTGAAAACGCTTGTTTGGAACATTTCATTAATGTTGACTATAAATCATAAACTAAGCATTTTTCAGCTGAAATAATGAATGTAGTCCTCTTAATTCTTGCTTCTAAAGCATACGCAAGCAGAAATTTCAATGTACAATGATGTTTTTAAAAAAAACAGTCAAAATGTGCTCCACTCGGGCTGAAAACGCTGTTGGGGACATTTCATTAATGTTGACTATAAATCATAAACTAAGCATTTTTCAGCTGAAATAATGAATGTAGTCCTCTTAATTCTTGCTTCTAAAGCATACGCAAGCAGAAATTTCAATGTACAATGATGTTTTTAAAAAAACAGTCAAAATGTGCTCCACTCGGGCTGAAAACGCTGTTGGGGACATTTCATTAATGTTGACTATAAATCAAAAACTAAGCATTTTTCAGCTGAAATAATGAATGTAGTCCTCTTAATTCTTGCTTCTAAAGCATACGCAAGCAGAAATTTCAATGTACAATGATGTTTTTAAAAAAACAGTCAAAATGTGCTCCACTCGGGCTGAAAACGCTTGTTTGGGACATTACATTAATGTTGACTATAAATCATAAACTAAGCATTTTTCAGCTGAAATAATGAATGTAGTCCTCTTAATTCTTGCTTCTAAAGCATACGCAAGCAGAAATTTCAATGTACAATGATGTTTTTAAAAAAATGGTCAAAATGTGCTCCACTCGGGCTGAAAACGCTTGTTTGGAACATTTCATTAATGTTGACTATAAATCATAAACTAAGCATTTTTCAGCTGAAATAATGAATGTAGTCCTCTTAATTCTTGCTTCTAAAGCATACGCAAGCAGAAATTTCAATGTACAATGATGTTTTTAAAAAAACAGTCAAAATGTGCTCCACTCGGGCTGAAAACGCTTGTTTGGAACATTTCATTAATGTTGACTATAAATCATAAACTAAGCATTTTTCAGCTGAAATAATGAATGTAGTCCTCTTAATTCTTGCTTCTAAAGCATACGCAAGCAGAAATTTCAATGTACAATGATGTTTTTAAAAAAACAGTCAAAATGTGCTCCACTCGGGCTGAAAATGCTTGTTTGGGACATTACATTAATGTTGACTATAAATCATAAACTAAGCATTTTTCAGCTGAAATAATGAATGTAGTCCTCTTAATTCTTGCTTCTAAAGCATACGCAAGCAGAAATTTCAATGTACAATGATGTTTTTAAAAAAATGGTCAAAATGTGCTCCACTCGGGCTGAAAACGCTTGTTTGGAACATTTCATTAATGTTGACTATAAATCATAAACTAAGCATTTTTCAGCTGAAATAATGAATGTAGTCCTCTTAATTCTTGCTTCTAAAGCATACGCAAGCAGAAATTTCAATGTACAATGATGTTTTTAAAAAAACAGTCAAAATGTGCTCCACTCGGGCTGAAAATGCTGTTGGGGACATTTCATTAATGTTGACTATAAATCAAAAACTAAGCATTTTTCAGCTGAAATAATGAATGTAGTCCTCTTAATTCTTGCTTCTAAAGCATACGCAAGCAGAAATTTCAATGTACAATGATGTTTTTAAAAAAACAGTCAAAATGTGCTCCACTCGGGCTGAAAACGCTGTTGGGGACATTTCATTAATGTTGACTATAAATCATAAACTAAGCATTTTTCAGCTGAAATAATGAATGTAGTCCTCTTAATTCTTGCTTCTAAAGCATAAGCAAGCAGAAATTTTAATGTACAATGATGTTTTTAAAAAAACAGTCAAAATGTGCTCCACTCGGGCTGAAAACGCTTGTTTGGGACATTACATTAATGTTGACTATAAATCATAAACTAAGCATTTTTCAGCTGAAATAATGAATGTAGTCCTCTTAATTCTTGCTTCTAAAGCATACGCAAACAGAAATTTCAATGTAGAATGATGTTTTTAAAAAAACGGTCAAAATGTGCTCCACTCGGGCTGAAAACGCTTGTTTGGAACATTTCATTAATGTTGACTATAAATCATAAACTAAGCATTTTTCAGCTTAAATAATGAATGTAGTCCTCTTAATTCTTGCTTCTAAAGCATACGCAAGCAGAAATTTCAATGTACAATGATGTTTTTAAAAAAAACAGTCAAAATGTGCTCCACTCGGGCTGAAAACGCTGTTGGGGACATTTCATTAATGTTGACTATAAATCATAAACTAAGCATTTTTCAGCTGAAATAATGAATGTAGTCCTCTTAATTCTTGCTTCTAAAGCATACGCAAGCAGAAATTTCAATGTACAATGATGTTTTTAAAAAAACAGTCAAAATGTGCTCCACTCGGGCTGAAAACGCTTGTTTGGGACATTACATTAATGTTGACTATAAATCAAAAACTAAGCATTTTTCAGCTGAAATAATGAATGTAGTCCTCTTAATTCTTGCTTCTAAAGCATACGCAAGCAGAAATGTCAATGTACAATGATGTTTTTAAAAAAATGGTCAAAATGTGCTCCACTCGGGCTGAAAACGCTTGTTTGGAACATTTCCTTAATGTTGACTATAAATCATAAACTAAGCATTTTTCAGCTGAAATAATGAATGTAGTCCTCTTAATTCTTGCTTCTAAAGCATACGCAAGCAGAAATTTCAATGTACAATGATGTTTTTAAAAAAACAGTCAAAATGTGCTCCACTCGGGCTGAAAACGCTTGTTTGGGACATTACATTAATGTTGACTATAAATCATAAACTAAGCATTTTTCAGCTGAAATAATGAATGTAGTCCTCTTAATTCTTGCTTCTAAAGCATACGCAAGCAGAAATTTCAATGTACAATGATGTTTTTAAAAAAACAGTCAAAATGTGCTCCACTCGGGCTGAAAACGCTTGTTTGGGACATTACATTAATGTTGACTATAAATCATAAACTAAGCATTTTTCAGCTGAAATAATGAATGTAGTCCTCTTAATTCTTGCTTTTAAAGCATACGCAAACAGAAATTTCAATGTAGAATGATGTTTTTAAAAAAACAGTCAAAATGTGCTCCACTCGGGCTGAAAACGCTTGTTTGGGACATTACATTAATGTTGACTATAAATCATAAACTAAGCATTTTTCAGCTGAAATAATGAATGTAGTCCTCTTAATTCTTGCTTCTAAAGCATACGCAAACAGAAATTTCAATGTACAATGATGTTTTTAAAAAAACGGTCAAAATGTGCTCCACTCGGGCTGAAAACGCTTGTTTGGAACATTTCATTAATGTTGACTATAAATCATAAACTAAGCATTTTTCAGCTGAAATAATGAATGTAGTCCTCTTAATTCTTGCTTCTAAAGCATACGCAAGCAGAAATTTCAATGTACAATGATGTTTTTAAAAAAAACAGTCAAAATGTGCTCCACTCGGGCTGAAAACGCTGTTGGGGACATTTCATTAATGTTGACTATAAATCATAAACTAAGCATTTTTCAGCTGAAATAATGAATGTAGTCCTCTTAATTCTTGCTTCTAAAGCATACGCAAGCAGAAATTTCAATGTACAATGATGTTTTTAAAAAAAACAGTCAAAATGTGCTCCACTCGGGCTGAAAACGCTGTTGGGGACATTACATTAATGTTGACTATAAATCATAAACTAAGCATTTTTCAGCTGAAATAATGAATGTAGTCCTCTTAATTCTTGCTTCTAAAGCATACGCAAGCAGAAATTTCAATGTACAATGAATGTTTTTAAAAAAATGGTCAAAATGTGCTCCACTCGGGCTGAAAACGCTTGTTTGGAACATTTCATTAATGTAGACTATAAATCATAAACTAGCATTTTTCAGCTGAAATAATGAATGTAGTCCTCTTAATTCTTGCTTCTAAAGCATACGCAAGCAGAAATTTCAATGTACAATGATGTTTTTAAAAAAACAGTCAAAATGTGCTCCACTCGGGCTGAAAACGCTTGTTTGGGACATTACATTAATGTTGACTATAAATCATAAACTAAGCATTTTTCAGCTGAAATAATGAATGTAGTCCTCTTAATTCTTGCTTCTAAAGCATACGCAAACAGAAATTTCAATGTAGAATGATGTTTTTAAAAAAAACGGTCAAAATGTGCTCCACTCGGGCTGAAAACGCTTGTTTGGGACATTACATTAATGTTGACTATAAATCATAAACTAAGCATTTTTCAGCTGAAATAATGAATGTAGTCCTCTTAATTCTTGCTTCTAAAGCATACGCAAACAGAAATTTCAATGTACAATGATGTTTTTAAAAAACGGTCAAAATGTGCTCCACTCGGGCTGAAAACGCTTGTTTGGAACATTTCATTAATGTTGACTATAAATCATAAACTAAGCATTTTTCAGCTGAAATAATGAATGTAGTCCTCTTAATTCTTGCTTCTAAAGCATACGCAAGCAGAAATTTCAATGTACAATGATGTTTTTAAAAAAAACAGTCAAAATGTGCTCCACTCAGGCTGAAAACGCTGTTGGGGACATTTCATTAATGTTGACTATAAATCATAAACTAAGCATTTTTCAGCTGAAATAATGAATGTAGTCCTCTTAATTCTTGCTTCTAAAGCATACGCAAGCAGAAATTTCAATGTACAATGATGTTTTTAAAAAAACAGTCAAAATGTGCTCCACTCGGGCTGAAAACGCTGTTGGGGACATTTCATTAATGTTGACTATAAATCAAAAACTAAGCATTTTTCAGCTGAAATAATGAATGTAGTCCTCTTAATTCTTGCTTCTAAAGCATACGCAAGCAGAAATTTCAATGTACAATGATGTTTTTAAAAAAAACAGTCAAAATGTGCTCCACTCGGGCTGAAAACGCTGTTGGGGACATTACATTAATGTTGACTATAAATCATAAACTAAGCATTTTTCAGCTGAAATAATGAATGTAGTCCTCTTAATTCTTGCTTCTAAAGCATACGCAAGCAGAAATTTCAATGTACAATGATGTTTTTAAAAAAATGGTCAAAATGTGCTCCACTCGGGCTGAAAACGCTTGTTTGGAACATTTCATTAATGTTGACTATAAATCATAAACTAAGCATTTTTCAGCTGAAATAATGAATGTAGTCCTCTTAATTCTTGCTTCTAAAGCATACGCAAGCAGAAATTTCAATGTACAATGATGTTTTTAAAAAAACAGTCAAAATGTGCTCCACTCGGGCTGAAAACGCTTGTTTGGGACATTACATTAATGTTGACTATAAATCATAAACTAAGCATTTTTCAGCTGAAATAATGAATGTAGTCCTCTTAATTCTTGCTTCTAAAGCATACGCAAACAGAAATTTCAATGTAGAATGATGTTTTTAAAAAACGGTCAAAATGTGCTCCACTCGGGCTGAAAACGCTTGTTTGGGACATTACATTAATGTTGACTATAAATCATAAACTAAGCATTTTTCAGCTGAAATAATGAATGTAGTCCTCTTAATTCTTGCTTCTAAAGCATACGCAAACAGAAATTTCAATGTACAATGATGTTTTTAAAAAAACGGTCAAAATGTGCTCCACTCGGGCTGAAAACGCTTGTTTGGAACATTTCATTAATGTTGACTATAAATCATAAACTAAGCATTTTTCAGCTGAAATAATGAATGTAGTCCTCTTAATTCTTGCTTCTAAAGCATACGCAAGCAGAAATTTCAATGTACAATGATGTTTTTAAAAAAAACAGTCAAAATGTGCTCCACTCGGGCTGAAAACGCTGTTGGGGACATTTCATTAATGTTGACTATAAATCATAAACTAAGCATTTTTCAGCTGAAATAATGAATGTAGTCCTCTTAATTCTTGCTTCTAAAGCATACGCAAGCAGAAATTTCAATGTACAATGATGTTTTTAAAAAAACAGTCAAAATGTGCTCCACTCGGGCTGAAAACGCTGTTGGGGACATTTCATTAATGTTGACTATAAATCATAAACTAAGCATTTTTCAGCTGAAATAATGAATGTAGTCCTCTTAATTCTTGCTTCTAAAGCATACGCAAGCAGAAATTTCAATGTACAATGATGTTTTTAAAAAAAACAGTCAAAATGTGCTCCACTCGGGCTGAAAACGCTGTTGGGGACATTACATTAATGTTGACTATAAATCATAAACTAAGCATTTTTCAGCTGAAATAATGAATGTAGTCCTCTTAATTCTTGCTTCTAAAGCATACGCAAGCAGAAATTTCAATGTACAATGATGTTTTTAAAAAAATGGTCAAAATGTGCTCCACTCGGGCTGAAAACGCTTGTTTGGAACATTTCATTAATGTTGACTATAAATCATAAACTAAGCATTTTTCAGCTGAAATAATGAATGTAGTCCTCTTAATTCTTGCTTCTAAAGCATACGCAAGCAGAAATGTCAATGTACAATGATGTTTTTAAAAAAACAGTCAAAATGTGCTCCACTCGGGCTGAAAACGCTTGTTTGGGACATTACATTAATGTTGACTATAAATCATAAACTAAGCATTTTTCAGCTGAAATAATGAATGTAGTCCTCTTAATTCTTGCTTCTAAAGCATACGCAAACAGAAATTTCAATGTAGAATGATGTTTTTAAAAAACGGTCAAAATGTGCTCCACTCGGGCTGAAAACGCTTGTTTGGGACATTACATTAATGTTGACTATAAATCATAAACTAAGCATTTTTCAGCTGAAATAATGAATGTAGTCCTCTTAATTCTTGCTTCTAAAGCATACGCAAACAGAAATTTCAATGTACAATGATGTTTTTAAAAAAAGGGTCAAAATGTGCTCCACTCGGGCTGAAAACGCTTGTTTGGAACATTTCATTAATGTTGACTATAAATCATAAACTAAGCATTTTTCAGCTGAAATAATGAATGTAGTCCTCTTAATTCTTGCTTCTAAAGCATACGCAAGCAGAAATTTCAATGTACAATGATGTTTTTAAAAAAAACAGTCAAAATGTGCTCCACTCGGGCTGAAAACGCTGTTGGGGACATTTCATTAATGTTGACTATAAATCATAAACTAAGCATTTTTCAGCTGAAATAATGAATGTAGTCCTCTTAATTCTTGCTTCTAAAGCATACGCAAGCAGAAATTTCAATGTACAATGATGTTTTTAAAAAAACAGTCAAAATGTGCTCCACTCGGGCTGAAAACGCTTGTTTGGGACATTACATTAATGTTGACTATAAATCATAAACTAAGCATTTTTCAGCTGAAATAATGAATGTAGTCCTCTTAATTCTTGCTTCTAAAGCATACGCAAACAGAAATTTCAATGTACAATGATGTTTTTAAAAAAACAGTCAAAATGTGCTCCACTCGGGCTGAAAACGCTGTTGGGGACATTTCATTAATGTTGACTATAAATCAAAAACTAAGCATTTTTCAGCTGAAATAATGAATGTAGTCCTCTTAATTCTTGCTTCTAAAGCATACGCAAGCAGAAATTTCAATGTACAATGATGTTTTTAAAAAAACAGTCAAAATGTGCTCCACTCGGGCTGAAAACGCTTGTTTGGGACATTACATTAATGTTGACTATAAATCATAAACTAAGCATTTTTCAGCTGAAATATTGAATGTAGTCCTCTTAATTCTTGCTTCTAAAGCATACGCAAGCAGAAATTTCAATGTACAATGATGTTTTTAAAAAAATGGTCAAAATGTGCTCCACTCGGGCTGAAAACGCTTGTTTGGAACATTTCATTAATGTTGACTATAAATCATAAACTAAGCATTTTTCAGCTGAAATAATGAATGTAGTCCTCTTAATTCTTGCTTCTAAAGCGTACGCAAGCAGAAATTTCAATGTACAATGATGTTTTTAAAAAAACGGTCAAAATGTGCTCCACTCGGGCTGAAAACGCTTGTTTGGGACATTACATTAATGTTGACTATAAATCATAAACTAAGCATTTTTCAGCTGAAATAATGAATGTAGTCCTCTTAATTCTTGCTTCTAAAGCATACGCAAGCAGAAATTTCAATGTACAATGATGTTTTTAAAAAAAACAGTCAAAATGTGCTCCACTCGGGCTGAAAACGCTGTTGGGGACATTACATTAATGTTGACTATAAATCATAAACTAAGCATTTTTCAGCTGAAATAATGAATGTAGTCCTCTTAATTCTTGCTTCTAAAGCATACGCAAGCAGAAATTTCAATGTACAATGATGTTTTTAAAAAAATGGTCAAAATGTGCTCCACTCGGGCTGAAAACGCTTGTTTGGAACATTTCATTAATGTTGACTATAAATCATAAACTAAGCATTTTTCAGCTGAAATAATGAATGTAGTCCTCTTAATTCTTGCTTCTAAAGCATACGCAAGCAGAAATTTCAATGTACAATGATGTTTTTAAAAAAACAGTCAAAATGTGCTCCACTCGGGCTGAAAACGCTTGTTTGGGACATTACATTAATGTTGACTATAAATCATAAACTAAGCATTTTTCAGCTGAAATAATGAATGTAGTCCTCTTAATTCTTGCTTCTAAAGCATACGCAAACAGAAATTTCAATGTAGAATGATGTTTTTAAAAAAACGGTCAAAATGTGCTCCACTCGGGCTGAAAACGCTTGTTTGGGACATTACATTAATGTTGACTATAAATCATAAACTAAGCATTTTTCAGCTGAAATAATGAATGTAGTCCTCTTAATTCTTGCTTCTAAAGCATACGCAAACAGAAATTTCAATGTACAATGATGTTTTTAAAAAAACGGTCAAAATGTGCTCCACTCGGGCTGAAAACGCTTGTTTGGAACATTTCATTAATGTTGACTATAAATCATAAACTAAGCATTTTTCAGCTGAAATAATGAATGTAGTCCTCTTAATTCTTGCTTCTAAAGCATACGCAAGCAGAAATTTCAATGTACAATGATGTTTTTAAAAAAAACAGTCAAAATGTGCTCCACTCGGGCTGAAAACGCTGTTGGGGACATTTCATTAATGTTGACTATAAATCATAAACTAAGCATTTTTCAGCTGAAATAATGAATGTAGTCCTCTTAATTCTTGCTTCTAAAGCATACGCAAGCAGAAATTTCAATGTACAATGATGTTTTTAAAAAAACAGTCAAAATGTGCTCCACTCGGGCTGAAAACGCTGTTGGGGACATTTCATTAATGTTGACTATAAATCAAAAACTAAGCATTTTTCAGCTGAAATAATGAATGTAGTCCTCTTAATTCTTGCTTCTAAAGCATACGCAAGCAGAAATTTCAATGTACAATGATGTTTTTAAAAAAACAGTCAAAATGTGCTCCACTCGGGCTGAAAACGCTTGTTTGGGACATTACATTAATGTTGACTATAAATCATAAACTAAGCATTTTTCAGCTGAAATAATGAATGTAGTCCTCTTAATTCTTGCTTCTAAAGCATACGCAAGCAGAAATTTCAATGTACAATGATGTTTTTAAAAAAATGGTCAAAATGTGCTCCACTCGGGCTGAAAACGCTTGTTTGGAACATTTCATTAATGTTGACTATAAATCATAAACTAAGCATTTTTCAGCTGAAATAATGAATGTAGTCCTCTTAATTCTTGCTTCTAAAGCATACGCAAGCAGAAATTTCAATGTACAATGATGTTTTTAAAAAAACAGTCAAAATGTGCTCCACT
Source organism: Hippichthys cyanospilos (assembly GCF_059441005.1). Classification (NCBI taxonomy): domain Eukaryota; kingdom Metazoa; phylum Chordata; class Actinopteri; order Syngnathiformes; family Syngnathidae; genus Hippichthys; species Hippichthys cyanospilos. Next base: position 35,495 of record NW_028283393.1, on the reverse strand, counting down.
CGGGCTGAAAACGCTTGTTTGGGACATTACATTAATGTTGACTATAAATCATAAACTAAGCATTTTTCAGCTGAAATAATGAATGTAGTCCTCTTAATTCTTGCTTCTAAAGCATACGCAAACAGAAATTTCAATGTACAATGATGTTTTTAAAAAAACAGTCAAAATGTGCTCCACTCGGGCTGAAAACGCTGTTGGGGACATTTCATTAATGTTGACTATAAATCAAAAACTAAGCATTTTTCAGCTGAAATAATGAATGTAGTCCTCTTAATTCTTGCTTCTAAAGCATACGCAAGCAGAAATTTCAATGTACAATGATGTTTTTAAAAAAACAGTCAAAATGTGCTCCACTCGGGCTGAAAACGCTTGTTTGGGACATTACATTAATGTTGACTATAAATCATAAACTAAGCATTTTTCAGCTGAAATAATGAATGTAGTCCTCTTAATTCTTGCTTCTAAAGCATACGCAAGCAGAAATTTCAATGTACAATGATGTTTTTAAAAAAATGGTCAAAATGTGCTCCACTCGGGCTGAAAACGCTTGTTTGGAACATTTCATTAATGTTGACTATAAATCATAAACTAAGCATTTTTCAGCTGAAATAATGAATGTAGTCCTCTTAATTCTTGCTTCTAAAGCATACGCAAGCAGAAATTTCAATGTACAATGATGTTTTTAAAAAAACAGTCAAAATGTGCTCCACTCGGGCTGAAAACGCTTGTTTGGGACATTACATTAATGTTGACTATAAATCATAAACTAAGCATTTTTCAGCTGAAATAATGAATGTAGTCCTCTTAATTCTTGCTTCTAAAGCATACGCAAACAGAAATTTCAATGTACAATGATGTTTTTAAAAAAACAGTCAAAATGTGCTCCACTCGGGCTGAAAACGCTGTTGGGGACATTTCATTAATGTTGACTATAAATCAAAAACTAAGCATTTTTCAGCTGAAATAATGAATGTAGTCCTCTTAATTCTTGCTTCTAAAGCATACGCAAGCAGAAATTTCAATGTACAATGATGTTTTTAAAAAAACAGTCAAAATGTGCTCCACTCGGGCTGAAAACGCTTGTTTGGGACATTACATTAATGTTGACTATAAATCATAAACTAAGCATTTTTCAGCTGAAATATTGAATGTAGTCCTCTTAATTCTTGCTTCTAAAGCATACGCAAGCAGAAATTTCAATGTACAATGATGTTTTTAAAAAAATGGTCAAAATGTGCTCCACTCGGGCTGAAAACGCTTGTTTGGAACATTTCATTAATGTTGACTATAAATCATAAACTAAGCATTTTTCAGCTGAAATAATGAATGTAGTCCTCTTAATTCTTGCTTCTAAAGCATACGCAAGCAGAAATTTCAATGTACAATGATGTTTTTAAAAAAACAGTCAAAATGTGCTCCACTCGGGCTGAAAACGCTTGTTTGGGACATTACATTAATGTTGACTATAAATCATAAACTAAGCATTTTTCAGCTGAAATAATGAATGTAGTCCTCTTAATTCTTGCTTCTAAAGCATACGCAAACAGAAATTTCAATGTAGAATGATGTTTTTAAAAAAACGGTCAAAATGTGCTCCACTCGGGCTGAAAACGCTTGTTTGGGACATTACATTAATGTTGACTATAAATCATAAACTAAGCATTTTTCAGCTGAAATAATGAATGTAGTCCTCTTAATTCTTGCTTCTAAAGCATACGCAAGCAGAAATTTCAATGTACAATGATGTTTTTAAAAAAAACAGTCAAAATGTGCTCCACTCGGGCTGAAAACGCTGTTGGGGACATTTCATTAATGTTGACTATAAATCAAAAACTAAGCATTTTTCAGCTGAAATAATGAATGTAGTCCTCTTAATTCTTGCTTCTAAAGCATACGCAAGCAGAAATTTCAATGTACAATGATGTTTTTAAAAAAACAGTCAAAATGTGCTCCACTCGGGCTGAAAACGCTTGTTTGGGACATTACATTAATGTTGACTATAAATCATAAACTAAGCATTTTTCAGCTGAAATATTGAATGTAGTCCTCTTAATTCTTGCTTCTAAAGCATACGCAAGCAGAAATTTCAATGTACAATGATGTTTTTAAAAAAATGGTCAAAATGTGCTCCACTCGGGCTGAAAACGCTTGTTTGGAACATTTCATTAATGTTGACTATAAATCATAAACTAAGCATTTTTCAGCTGAAATAATGAATGTAGTCCTCTTAATTCTTGCTTCTAAAGCATACGCAAGCAGAAATTTCAATGTACAATGATGTTTTTAAAAAAACAGTCAAAATGTGCTCCACTCGGGCTGAAAACGCTTGTTTGGGACATTACATTAATGTTGACTATAAATCATAAACTAAGCATTTTTCAGCTGAAATAATGAATGTAGTCCTCTTAATTCTTGCTTCTAAAGCATACGCAAACAGAAATTTCAATGTAGAATGATGTTTTTAAAAAAACGGTCAAAATGTGCTCCACTCGGGCTGAAAACGCTTGTTTGGGACATTACATTAATGTTGACTATAAATCATAAACTAAGCATTTTTCAGCTGAAATAATGAATGTAGTCCTCTTAATTCTTGCTTCTAAAGCATACGCAAGCAGAAATTTCAATGTACAATGATGTTTTTAAAAAAAACAGTCAAAATGTGCTCCACTCGGGCTGAAAACGCTGTTGGGGACATTTCATTAATGTTGACTATAAATCATAAACTAAGCATTTTTCAGCTGAAATAATGAATGTAGTCCTCTTAATTCTTGCTTCTAAAGCATACGCAAGCAGAAATTTCAATGTACAATGATGTTTTTAAAAAAACAGTCAAAATGTGCTCCACTCGGGCTGAAAACGCTTGTTTGGGACATTACATTAATGTTGACTATAAATCAAAAACTAAGCATTTTTCAGCTGAAATAATGAATGTAGTCCTCTTAATTCTTGCTTCTAAAGCATACGCAAGCAGAAATGTCAATGTACAATGATGTTTTTAAAAAAATGGTCAAAATGTGCTCCACTCGGGCTGAAAACGCTTGTTTGGAACATTTCCTTAATGTTGACTATAAATCATAAACTAAGCATTTTTCAGCTGAAATAATGAATGTAGTCCTCTTAATTCTTGCTTCTAAAGCATACGCAAGCAGAAATTTCAATGTACAATGATGTTTTTAAAAAAACAGTCAAAATGTGCTCCACTCGGGCTGAAAACGCTTGTTTGGGACATTACATTAATGTTGACTATAAATCATAAACTAAGCATTTTTCAGCTGAAATAATGAATGTAGTCCTCTTAATTCTTGCTTCTAAAGCATACGCAAGCAGAAATTTCAATGTACAATGATGTTTTTAAAAAAACAGTCAAAATGTGCTCCACTCGGGCTGAAAACGCTTGTTTGGGACATTACATTAATGTTGACTATAAATCATAAACTAAGCATTTTTCAGCTGAAATAATGAATGTAGTCCTCTTAATTCTTGCTTCTAAAGCATACGCAAACAGAAATTTCAATGTAGAATGATGTTTTTAAAAAAACAGTCAAAATGTGCTCCACTCGGGCTGAAAACGCTTGTTTGGGACATTACATTAATGTTGACTATAAATCATAAACTAAGCATTTTTCAGCTGAAATAATGAATGTAGTCCTCTTAATTCTTGCTTCTAAAGCATACGCAAACAGAAATTTCAATGTACAATGATGTTTTTAAAAAAACGGTCAAAATGTGCTCCACTCGGGCTGAAAACGCTTGTTTGGAACATTTCATTAATGTTGACTATAAATCATAAACTAAGCATTTTTCAGCTGAAATAATGAATGTAGTCCTCTTAATTCTTGCTTCTAAAGCATACGCAAGCAGAAATTTCAATGTACAATGATGTTTTTAAAAAAAACAGTCAAAATGTGCTCCACTCGGGCTGAAAACGCTGTTGGGGACATTTCATTAATGTTGACTATAAATCATAAACTAAGCATTTTTCAGCTGAAATAATGAATGTAGTCCTCTTAATTCTTGCTTCTAAAGCATACGCAAGCAGAAATTTCAATGTACAATGATGTTTTTAAAAAAAACAGTCAAAATGTGCTCCACTCGGGCTGAAAACGCTGTTGGGGACATTACATTAATGTTGACTATAAATCATAAACTAAGCATTTTTCAGCTGAAATAATGAATGTAGTCCTCTTAATTCTTGCTTCTAAAGCATACGCAAGCAGAAATTTCAATGTACAATGATGTTTTTAAAAAAATGGTCAAAATGTGCTCCACTCGGGCTGAAAACGCTTGTTTGGAACATTTCATTAATGTTGACTATAAATCATAAACTAAGCATTTTTCAGCTGAAATAATGAATGTAGTCCTCTTAATTCTTGCTTCTAAAGCATACGCAAGCAGAAATTTCAATGTACAATGATGTTTTTAAAAAAACAGTCAAAATGTGCTCCACTCGGGCTGAAAACGCTTGTTTGGGACATTACATTAATGTTGACTATAAATCATAAACTAAGCATTTTTCAGCTGAAATAATGAATGTAGTCCTCTTAATTCTTGCTTCTAAAGCATACGCAAACAGAAATTTCAATGTAGAATGATGTTTTTAAAAAAACGGTCAAAATGTGCTCCACTCGGGCTGAAAACGCTTGTTTGGGACATTACATTAATGTTGACTATAAATCATAAACTAAGCATTTTTCAGCTGAAATAATGAATGTAGTCCTCTTAATTCTTGCTTCTAAAGCATACGCAAACAGAAATTTCAATGTACAATGATGTTTTTAAAAAAACGGTCAAAATGTGCTCCACTCGGGCTGAAAACGCTTGTTTGGAACATTTCATTAATGTTGACTATAAATCATAAACTAAGCATTTTTCAGCTGAAATAATGAATGTAGTCCTCTTAATTCTTGCTTCTAAAGCATACGCAAGCAGAAATTTCAATGTACAATGATGTTTTTAAAAAAAACAGTCAAAATGTGCTCCACTCGGGCTGAAAACGCTGTTGGGGACATTTCATTAATGTTGACTATAAATCATAAACTAAGCATTTTTCAGCTGAAATAATGAATGTAGTCCTCTTAATTCTTGCTTCTAAAGCATACGCAAGCAGAAATTTCAATGTACAATGATGTTTTTAAAAAAACAGTCAAAATGTGCTCCACTCGGGCTGAAAACGCTTGTTTGGGACATTACATTAATGTTGACTATAAATCAAAAACTAAGCATTTTTCAGCTGAAATAATGAATGTAGTCCTCTTAATTCTTGCTTCTAAAGCATACGCAAGCAGAAATGTCAATGTACAATGATGTTTTTAAAAAAATGGTCAAAATGTGCTCCACTCGGGCTGAAAACGCTTGTTTGGAACATTTCCTTAATGTTGACTATAAATCATAAACTAAGCATTTTTCAGCTGAAATAATGAATGTAGTCCTCTTAATTCTTGCTTCTAAAGCATACGCAAGCAGAAATTTCAATGTACAATGATGTTTTTAAAAAAACAGTCAAAATGTGCTCCACTCGGGCTGAAAACGCTTGTTTGGGACATTACATTAATGTTGACTATAAATCATAAACTAAGCATTTTTCAGCTGAAATAATGAATGTAGTCCTCTTAATTCTTGCTTCTAAAGCATACGCAAGCAGAAATTTCAATGTACAATGATGTTTTTAAAAAAACAGTCAAAATGTGCTCCACTCGGGCTGAAAACGCTTGTTTGGGACATTACATTAATGTTGACTATAAATCATAAACTAAGCATTTTTCAGCTGAAATAATGAATGTAGTCCTCTTAATTCTTGCTTCTAAAGCATACGCAAACAGAAATTTCAATGTAGAATGATGTTTTTAAAAAAACAGTCAAAATGTGCTCCACTCGGGCTGAAAACGCTTGTTTGGGACATTACATTAATGTTGACTATAAATCATAAACTAAGCATTTTTCAGCTGAAATAATGAATGTAGTCCTCTTAATTCTTGCTTCTAAAGCATACGCAAACAGAAATTTCAATGTACAATGATGTTTTTAAAAAAACGGTCAAAATGTGCTCCACTCGGGCTGAAAACGCTTGTTTGGAACATTTCATTAATGTTGACTATAAATCATAAACTAAGCATTTTTCAGCTGAAATAATGAATGTAGTCCTCTTAATTCTTGCTTCTAAAGCATACGCAAGCAGAAATTTCAATGTACAATGATGTTTTTAAAAAAAACAGTCAAAATGTGCTCCACTCGGGCTGAAAACGCTGTTGGGGACATTTCATTAATGTTGACTATAAATCATAAACTAAGCATTTTTCAGCTGAAATAATGAATGTAGTCCTCTTAATTCTTGCTTCTAAAGCATACGCAAGCAGAAATTTCAATGTACAATGATGTTTTTAAAAAAAACAGTCAAAATGTGCTCCACTCGGGCTGAAAACGCTGTTGGGGACATTACATTAATGTTGACTATAAATCATAAACTAAGCATTTTTCAGCTGAAATAATGAATGTAGTCCTCTTAATTCTTGCTTCTAAAGCATACGCAAGCAGAAATTTCAATGTACAATGATGTTTTTAAAAAAATGGTCAAAATGTGCTCCACTCGGGCTGAAAACGCTTGTTTGGAACATTTCATTAATGTTGACTATAAATCATAAACTAAGCATTTTTCAGCTGAAATAATGAATGTAGTCCTCTTAATTCTTGCTTCTAAAGCATACGCAAGCAGAAATTTCAATGTACAATGATGTTTTTAAAAAAACAGTCAAAATGTGCTCCACTCGGGCTGAAAACGCTTGTTTGGGACATTACATTAATGTTGACTATAAATCATAAACTAAGCATTTTTCAGCTGAAATAATGAATGTAGTCCTCTTAATTCTTGCTTCTAAAGCATACGCAAACAGAAATTTCAATGTAGAATGATGTTTTTAAAAAAACGGTCAAAATGTGCTCCACTCGGGCTGAAAACGCTTGTTTGGGACATTACATTAATGTTGACTATAAATCATAAACTAAGCATTTTTCAGCTGAAATAATGAATGTAGTCCTCTTAATTCTTGCTTCTAAAGCATACGCAAACAGAAATTTCAATGTACAATGATGTTTTTAAAAAAACGGTCAAAATGTGCTCCACTCGGGCTGAAAACGCTTGTTTGGAACATTTCATTAATGTTGACTATAAATCATAAACTAAGCATTTTTCAGCTGAAATAATGAATGTAGTCCTCTTAATTCTTGCTTCTAAAGCATACGCAAGCAGAAATTTCAATGTACAATGATGTTTTTAAAAAAAACAGTCAAAATGTGCTCCACTCGGGCTGAAAACGCTGTTGGGGACATTTCATTAATGTTGACTATAAATCATAAACTAAGCATTTTTCAGCTGAAATAATGAATGTAGTCCTCTTAATTCTTGCTTCTAAAGCATACGCAAGCAGAAATTTCAATGTACAATGATGTTTTTAAAAAAACAGTCAAAATGTGCTCCACTCGGGCTGAAAACGCTGTTGGGGACATTTCATTAATGTTGACTATAAATCAAAAACTAAGCATTTTTCAGCTGAAATAATGAATGTAGTCCTCTTAATTCTTGCTTCTAAAGCATACGCAAGCAGAAATTTCAATGTACAATGATGTTTTTAAAAAAAACAGTCAAAATGTGCTCCACTCGGGCTGAAAACGCTGTTGGGGACATTACATTAATGTTGACTATAAATCATAAACTAAGCATTTTTCAGCTGAAATAATGAATGTAGTCCTCTTAATTCTTGCTTCTAAAGCATACGCAAGCAGAAATTTCAATGTACAATGATGTTTTTAAAAAAATGGTCAAAATGTGCTCCACTCGGGCTGAAAACGCTTGTTTGGAACATTTCATTAATGTTGACTATAAATCATAAACTAAGCATTTTTCAGCTGAAATAATGAATGTAGTCCTCTTAATTCTTGCTTCTAAAGCGTACGCAAGCAGAAATTTCAATGTACAATGATGTTTTTAAAAAAACGGTCAAAATGTGCTCCACTCGGGCTGAAAACGCTTGTTTGGGACATTACATTAATGTTGACTATAAATCATAAACTAAGCATTTTTCAGCTGAAATAATGAATGTAGTCCTCTTAATTCTTGCTTCTAAAGCATACGCAAGCAGAAATTTCAATGTACAATGATGTTTTTAAAAAAAACAGTCAAAATGTGCTCCACTCGGGCTGAAAACGCTGTTGGGGACATTACATTAATGTTGACTATAAATCATAAACTAAGCATTTTTCAGCTGAAATAATGAATGTAGTCCTCTTAATTCTTGCTTCTAAAGCATACGCAAGCAGAAATTTCAATGTACAATGATGTACAGCCTTTGCCTATAGGCTGGACAGCAGGGCAACTGGGTAAGTTTTGTTTTGACGCGTGCGTCAATCAAATAATTTCAATAGTCTCTTTGTGTTGCGTTGGATATGCCAATCCGTTTATTTCGTCCACATTCCTTTTCGTTCAATATCTTGATAAAACAATAATTCGGGTTACAAACCAAACTTAAAGACCACTCACGTTCGCACGGTCGAAAACTGTTTGCCCCTTGCCCTGTCGCACCTGCCTGCAATCACCAACTGGCACGTATTTATGTAACCATGGCAACCATGGTTCCACCCACCATAGATTGGCATGTCTTCAGACAATTTGTTTAACTTTCTTAATATAAACAAATTAGAATATACAAAAAGCTTTTTGGCTCCAACACACCGGCCCCTAATTGAGAACGGCAGGAGACCGTGAACAATTCAAACCAATATTAACATAAATGGAGCCAACAAGTCATGTAAACGAAAACAAAACAAACCTCTTAGAAGCTTAAGTGTCTGCTTCTTGAATCAAGCAAAGCTTAGTTATTGGTCTGTCCAGTGTGCTGGTTTTTGTTTTAACTCGTGCAGAACGCACTAGTCCCTTCTTGTCAGCATAGATCTCTAAGACCCTTCCCAGCAGCCAGGATCCACGTGGGGCTGTTGCATCCGCGATCAATACAATGTCCCCCTGCTGGCCAATGGTGTTGTCATCAGACAGCTTCTTTCCAGTATCAAGCACAGACTTAATTGCCGGCTCATGGGCTCCCAATTCAGCCTCAAGCCTCTTGCGTTTCTTCCTCAGATTCTGCACTCCAGTCAAATCACGCCCATAGTCTTCTGAACTTACAAGCAACTTCTTCTCTTTGATCCAAGACTCTTCATCATCTAAGTCCCTGAAGAACTGATGTAGACGGTGAGACTCATTCAGCTTCGCGTGGCGGCTGGCTGCCATGCTCTTTATTTTGTTGAAACGACCATTAACAGCACCACGCTTGTCCTTCACTTGAGAGGTATCAAAGGCGTTGCTTGCCATCAGACTGTCAGCCTGTCCATTTAAATCTTCCAGACGATCTTCATGGGCTGAAATATCAGCCTCCAGCAACTGATGTTTTTTCAACAGGTTGTTGACTGAGGCCAGATCTTTCCCATAGTCCTCTGAAGCAAGAAGTGCTTCCACCTCAGAGAGCCAAAAATCAAAGTCTTTGATGCCAGTGTTAAAGTTCTGTTGCTTATTGGCTTCTTTGAGTTTTTGGCTCTTTTCAGCAGATTTGTTGACGAGAAATTGCCACTGTTCACCCAGCGCACCAAGGCGTACCTTAACTGCATCTTCACTGCCAGCACAGGCACCTCTCTGGATGAGTGTGTTACCAGTATCTATGACGCCACGGATTCGATCAGCATTGGCATGGAGCTCCGCCTCAAATGCTTGGTGCTTCTGATGTTTACTCAGAAGCTTGGATAGCTGAATGTTGGTAGGGTCCTTGTAGGACTCATCAGAAGCAGTCTGCAGTTTCTCACTGATCCAAGCTTCTATTTCATCCACATCTCGGCTGCATTGCTGCAGGGTCTGGGATTCACCAAGTTTTGAGCGCTTTTCAATCATCTGGGTCTTCAGCCGACGCCACCTGTCAAGAACTTCATTGCGTCGACTGCAGATCTCAGATTTGGCATAATGGTCCGCTCCTATGAGTTGATTGGCAAAGGATTGGAGAGCAGCAATTTTCTCTTCCTGCACATTAATGGCTTTATCAAAGTCTTCATGTTTTTTGATTAGTGCCTCAACACTATCAAGGGAGTCTCCCTTGTCGTCACTTGCAAGAAAGGCTTCACGAGCTGCCATCCAATTCTCAGCTTGTTCACAGTCTCTGCTAAAGAGCTGGAACCCCAAGCATTGGTCCAGCATCATGCGGCGCTGTACCCAGGCCTTTTCCAGGTCAGCCCGCTCCATTTCTAAAGTTTCCAATCTTTGCTTGATCTCGGGAGTCGCATAATGTCCTTGCACCAAAAGCTGGTGCCCGAATTGCTCAAAAGCCTGGAATGTACCAAGACGAGCATCTATTTCTGTGCGATGTTCCTGATGTCTTTCTAGAAGTGCTTCCGCTCCAGTCACATCTTTGGCTAGCTCCTCAGAGGACACCAGTCCTCGGATACCATTAACCCAGGACACGAGGTCTCTGAAATCAGATAGAAAGCGCTGCAGGTCATGTGAATTTCCCAGCTTGTCTTTGCGCTGATCAGCACGTCTAACAAGGCTGCTCCAGGCAGAGTTGAGCTCAGTACATTTCTCTTGAATGTCATCCACTGCTTCTGGGTGGGACTGTATGAGACGTTGTGCGGTTTCCCCAAGAGAGTTCACATTGTCACCTAGGGGTGCCAGGTCTCTTTCAAAGCCCTCATGCTTGCGCTGCAAAGCCTGAACACTTGCCAAATCATGACCGTAGTTGTCGGTGTTGAGAGCCTGGGTTTTTTTCTCAATCCATTCTTTAGTTTCATCAGCATCTCTGTGGAATTTCTTATCTCTCCCAAACCTCCTCTTCAATCCAAATATGCGTTGCCTAGCAACACACCGATTGTTTGGCAGACAGACTTCCTTTTTTCTGAAAGGGAGTTCCAGGGTGTAATGTCCATCTTGAAGTTTACAAGAATCAGTCATGATTTTCATGAACTTCTTATCATCCTGTGACATTTCCTCTTTGTCCTCCGATGTCGTTTCATTAAAATCATGGTTGTACTGATTGTGCAGCAATTCCTCCAAATGTGTTATGGAGGTCCTGTTGACAGTAACGCACTCAGCCTGCTCACTGTAGCCGGAAAGGGGACCATTAACAACCCACCCCAATAGGGTCTTAATGGCATATGGCCCATTACCACGACTGTTCACAACTTCCCACGGTTCAAGTAGTTTAGAGGCATTGGTACCAATCAATAGCTCAACATCAGCTTGAATGCGTGGAAGAACCACCCCATTTAAATATGGCCACTTAGCCAGCTCCTCTTCTTTAATGATGTTACTGGTTGTAACAGGCATTTTCTTTTGAGTGTAGACCTTGGGCAGGTCAAAGAACTCTTCTCCAGTGAGGCTTGAGATTTCTAAATCGGTCAACATGTAACTGGATACAGATGCCTTTGGGCCCATGGTTAGAAGGCTGATTTTGGCTTTTCTTCCATTCAAATTCAACTTCCTCATGAGGGCTTCTGAACAAAAGGTATCTGTGCTGCCGGGATCGAGGAATGCATAGGTTTTAATTACTTTATGTCCCTTGCTGGACTTCACCTGCACAGGTAGGATTGACAAAACGCCATTACTGTCACCGGCCCCTGTTTGTCCACAAGTTTGCAAGGAGACCTGTGCGTTGCTCACTGAAGGCTTATTTGGCTGACTTGCGTTGCTTGACCTCTGCTTTTGGTCAAAGTAAATATGAAGAATACTGGGATGCTTTTTATTGCACACCTTGCAAATCAAACGGTCAGCACAATATTTGCTTAAATGGCCTTTGCGAAGGCAGCCAAAACAGACTCCATTTTGTTTTATAAAAGCAAGTTTGTCTCTGTGTGACTTCTTCTCCATTGTTGGACACTGATCCAGAGTGTGGTCTTTAGAACAGCATATACAAGAGGCGGTGTTGTGAGCAGTATTACTTGGCTTGGGACTAGGTGGAAATCTTGCTTGCTCTTCTTCAGGCGGAGGGGTTTCGATAGTAGTTGCAAAGCTGTCTCCTTTAAACCTGGGTTTGCCTTGGGACTTCAATTTGTTCATTGGCTTTCCTGTGCCCGGTGTGTTATTCTGAATGTCACCAAAGACTGGATCTGATATTATCTTTACCTGGCGCTCTATAAAGGTGACTATGTCTGTGAACTGGGGTCTGCGGTAGTGTCTTTCCATTATGCCGCATGCAGAGACTCTCCAAATCTCTCTTAGCTTATATGGAAGCTTTGAAATGATGACTTTCATGTTGGCTGGCATGTCAAGTTCTCTCATATACTGTACCGTTTCCATGGCATTACAACACTGACGAAGGAAGAGTGAATATGCTCGAAGGGATTTTGGATCCTCAGATTTCAGCAGCGGCCAGTTGTGAACCTTCTCCATATATGCTGCTGTAATTTTATATTCATCTCCAAAGTTTTGGTCAAGAAGATATTTTGCCATGTCATACCCTCTGTCTGGTGCCATGTGTTGACAGCTCCGTACAAGCTCGTTCGGCTGACCCTTGGTGTACCTCTCCAGATAGTACAGACAATCCCCTTTGTTGCTTGCGTTTCTCTCAACGCAATGTACAAAGGCTCTAACAAAGGTTCTATATTGTAGAGGATCCCCATCAAAACATGGTATCTCCCTGGGTGGCAGTAAATGAGAGGTTTGCTGTTCCATTAGCATGGCTGTGATTTCATTTTGTTTTTGGAGCAAGTTGCACACCGTTGAAGTGTCATTGAATTGAGAAGCATTTTGTTCCACAGGGGGGTTCCTGTGGGTGGTATGGCCAATGTCCCATGCTGCATTCATAGGCATGTGTGATTGTGAAAAGGGTGGTGGTTGTACACGTCGGGGTGGTGGTTTTGTTTGAATATACGTTTGCTGCTGTGGTGGTTGTGAAATAAGTCCTTGCTGCTGTTGTATAGGAGGCGGTTGTTGTTGTACATAGGATTGTGCAGATTGTTGTCGGGGTGGCTGCGGTTGGATAGGTTGTGTGACTGGTTCATGTTTTCTGGCTAGGGTGTGTTGTGCCACCGAAGGTTCTTTTGGTCTTGCACCTTTCCTAAAGTAGGAGTCCATTCCATCAGATGGTGCTTGTGAGAGGGTTTGGTGAGTGGGAGATTGTAGCACTGATATTTTGGCATTGGCAGCAGCCAGTTCTGCCTCCAGCTCCAATGTTTCCTTTTTCTTTCGCAGCATTTCCTCCATCTCCTCAAGCGCATGCTTCTCCTTTAATGCTGCTGCACGAATTACAAGGGCAGCTCTGTCTGCCTCTACCTGCTTGCGAGCTCGCAACGAAGAGGTGCTGGACCTACTCGCTTCACTCCAGGTGTGACCTTTAGTGGATTTTGTGCTTTCAACATTAGAGATGCTGTCGTTGGAATTGATTTCATTTTCCACATCATCATCGCCACTTTGCACAGCTTGGGTCCTTTTTGTCCAATCATTAACCTCCTCAATAAATTGATCATTATTGATCATTTTAGCCTTGAACCAAATGTCATGTTTGTATTGTTCTTCTTGAGGTATTAGTGGTAGAAGAGCACACTGTGCCTCTCTGGCATCTTTGCATAGGTCCAGATATTTCACAAGTGCACTTTGAACCTCCTGTTTGCATCCTCCATTTTCCATTAATTCTCCAATTGTTTTCTGCATGTTGGATGCCCTTTTTAATTTAGAATTTCTCTCCTTTTGCAATGAATCAATTTTCTCCATTAAGGCCCTTGGTGTTAGTTTCACCTTGCGTTTGGAGCCAACCTGTGACCCAACTTGAGATTTAACCTGTGAAATTTCACTGCGAGCACTTTGACCTGTGGTGGTCACATTAGACCGTTTTTCACCCTCTGAAGGTTCATCCATTATTTGCATTGCATCACCATTTGAGCACATAACATGAGCAACACCTTTACCTGAATCCATTTTTGCAATACAAAACCCAACCAGCAGTGTGAAATGTAAAACAGTACCTTGTTATTTCAGTCAAACCCCACAGAAATTCATCACATTACAATCAAGACCTTGTAAAACGTAACGGAGATGATGCCATAAAACCACCAATGCATTGGATTTTACCAGAGCGCTCGTATTGACACCTTTTTTATCCTCAAAGTCCCCTATGTGTGCACACAGTATTTTAAATGGCCATATATTGTTAACCAGCTGGTAGCGCGCTACATACCTTTATGTGCACAGTGTACCTGTCCAAGTTTGGAAAAGTGCCCCAATGCAAAGTTCAAGCACCGGGCCGTTGTCCTGGTCGTGTGATGCGATGCGATGCGAGGTGGCTGGGCAGCGCGGCCGTCCGCTCACCGTGGATGTTCTGGCTGGCTGCCTTGCTGGTCCTGACGTTCGCGGTGCCTCCGCTGAGCCAAGCCAATGGCCCGCACGCCGTGTCTCCCCTGGTGTAGTCTTGTGGTCCGTCCAAGTTTCGCAACAACACAGCGAAACAGCACTTATTTGTCCTTTCATGCAACGATCGGATGCCGTCCAAACCGAGCAGCCGTCACGTTGCGTTTCCTCTCGGTTTCCAATATACTTTAAACTGGTAGTCCGTCTCAAACTAAGACTACAGTTTTCGACATTGTACAGCCTTTGCCTATAGGCTGGACAGCAGGGCAACTGGGTAAGTTTTGTTTTGACGCGTGCGTCAATCAAATAATTTCAATAGTCTCTTTGTGTTGCGTTGGATATGCCAATCCGTTTATTTCGTCCACATTCCTTTTCGTTCAATATCTTGATAAAACAATAATTCGGGTTACAAACCAAACTTAAAGACCACTCACGTTCGCACGGTCGAAAACTGTTTGCCCCTTGCCCTGTCGCACCTGCCTGCAATCACCAACTGGCACGTATTTATGTAACCATGGCAACCATGGTTCCACCCACCATAGATTGGCATGTCTTCAGACAATTTGTTTAACTTTCTTAATATAAACAAATTAGAATATACAAAAAGCTTTTTGGCTCCAACAATGATGTTTTTAAAAAAATGGTCAAAATGTGCTCCACTCGGGCTGAAAACGCTTGTTTGGAACATTTCATTAATGTTGACTATAAATCATAAACTAAGCATTTTTCAGCTGAAATAATGAATGTAGTCCTCTTAATTCTTGCTTCTAAAGCATACGCAAGCAGAAATTTCAATGTACAATGATGTTTTTAAAAAAACAGTCAAAATGTGCTCCACTCGGGCTGAAAACGCTTGTTTGGGACATTACATTAATGTTGACTATAAATCATAAACTAAGCATTTTTCAGCTGAAATAATGAATGTAGTCCTCTTAATTCTTGCTTCTAAAGCATACGCAAACAGAAATTTCAATGTAGAATGATGTTTTTAAAAAAACGGTCAAAATGTGCTCCACTCGGGCTGAAAACGCTTGTTTGGGACATTACATTAATGTTGACTATAAATCATAAACTAAGCATTTTTCAGCTGAAATAATGAATGTAGTCCTCTTAATTCTTGCTTCTAAAGCATACGCAAACAGAAATTTCAATGTACAATGATGTTTTTAAAAAAACGGTCAAAATGTGCTCCACTCGGGCTGAAAACGCTTGTTTGGAACATTTCATTAATGTTGACTATAAATCATAAACTAAGCATTTTTCAGCTGAAATAATGAATGTAGTCCTCTTAATTCTTGCTTCTAAAGCATACGCAAGCAGAAATTTCAATGTACAATGATGTTTTTAAAAAAAACAGTCAAAATGTGCTCCACTCGGGCTGAAAACGCTGTTGGGGACATTTCATTAATGTTGACTATAAATCATAAACTAAGCATTTTTCAGCTGAAATAATGAATGTAGTCCTCTTAATTCTTGCTTCTAAAGCATACGCAAGCAGAAATTTCAATGTACAATGATGTTTTTAAAAAAACAGTCAAAATGTGCTCCACTCGGGCTGAAAACGCTGTTGGGGACATTTCATTAATGTTGACTATAAATCAAAAACTAAGCATTTTTCAGCTGAAATAATGAATGTAGTCCTCTTAATTCTTGCTTCTAAAGCATACGCAAGCAGAAATTTCAATGTACAATGATGTTTTTAAAAAAACAGTCAAAATGTGCTCCACTCGGGCTGAAAACGCTTGTTTGGGACATTACATTAATGTTGACTATAAATCATAAACTAAGCATTTTTCAGCTGAAATAATGAATGTAGTCCTCTTAATTCTTGCTTCTAAAGCATACGCAAGCAGAAATTTCAATGTACAATGATGTTTTTAAAAAAATGGTCAAAATGTGCTCCACTCGGGCTGAAAACGCTTGTTTGGAACATTTCATTAATGTTGACTATAAATCATAAACTAAGCATTTTTCAGCTGAAATAATGAATGTAGTCCTCTTAATTCTTGCTTCTAAAGCATACGCAAGCAGAAATTTCAATGTACAATGATGTTTTTAAAAAAACAGTCAAAATGTGCTCCACTCGGGCTGAAAACGCTTGTTTGGAACATTTCATTAATGTTGACTATAAATCATAAACTAAGCATTTTTCAGCTGAAATAATGAATGTAGTCCTCTTAATTCTTGCTTCTAAAGCATACGCAAGCAGAAATTTCAATGTACAATGATGTTTTTAAAAAAACAGTCAAAATGTGCTCCACTCGGGCTGAAAACGCTTGTTTGGAACATTTCCTTAATGTTGACTATAAATCATAAACTAAGCATTTTTCAGCTGAAATAATGAATGTAGTCCTCTTAATTCTTGCTTCTAAAGCATACGCAAGCAGAAATTTCAATGTACAATGATGTTTTTAAAAAAAACAGTCAAAATGTGCTCCACTCGGGCTGAAAACGCTGTTGGGGACATTTCATTAATGTTGACTATAAATCATAAACTAAGCATTTTTCAGCTGAAATAATGAATGTAGTCCTCTTAATTCTTGCTTCTAAAGCATACGCAAGCAGAAATTTCAATGTACAATGATGTTTTTAAAAAAACAGTCAAAATGTGCTCCACTCGGGCTGAAAACGCTTGTTTGGGACATTACATTAATGTTGACTATAAATCATAAACTAAGCATTTTTCAGCTGAAATAATGAATGTAGTCCTCTTAATTCTTGCTTCTAAAGCATACGCAAAAAGAAATTTCAATGTACAATGATGTTTTTTAAAAAACGGTCAAAATGTGCTCCACTCGGGCTGAAAACGCTTGTTCGGAACATTTCCTTAATGTTGACTATAAATCATAAACTAAGCATTTTTCAGCTGAAATAATGAATGTAGTCCTCTTAATTCTTGCTTCTAAAGCATACGCAAGCAGAAATTTCAATGTACAATGATGTTTTTAAAAAAAACAGTCAAAATGCGCTCCACTCGGGCTGAAAACGCTGTTGGGGACATTTCATTAATGTTGACTACAAATCAAAAACTAAGCATTTTTCAGCTGAAATAATGAATGTAGTCCTCTTAATTCTTGCTTCTAAAGCATACGCAAGCAGAAATTTCAATGTACAATGATGTTTTTAAAAAAAGGGTCAAAATGTGCTCCACTCGGGCTGAAAACGCTTGTTTGGAACATTTCATTAATGTTGACTATAAATCATAAACTAAGCATTTTTCAGCTGAAATAATGAATGTAGTCCTCTTAATTCTTGCTTCTAAAGCATACGCAAGCAGAAATTTCAATGTACAATGATGTTTTTAAAAAAACGGTCAAAATGTGCTCCACTCGGGCTGAAAACGCTTGTTTGGAACATTTCCTTAATGTTGACTATAAATCATAAACTAAGCATTTTTCAGCTGAAATAATGAATGTAGTCCTCTTAATTCTTGCTTCTAAAGCATACGCAAGCAGAAATTTCAATGTACAATGATGTTTTTAAAAAAAACAGTCAAAATGCGCTCCACTCGGGCTGAAAACGCTGTTGGGGACATTTCATTAATGTTGACTATAAATCATAAACTAAGCATTTTTCAGCTGAAATAATGAATGTAGTCCTCTTAATTCTTGCTTCTAAAGCATACGCAAGCAGAAATTTCAATGTACAATGATGTTTTTAAAAAAAACAGTCAAAATGTGCTCCACTCGGGCTGAAAACGCTGTTGGGGACATTTCATTAATGTTGACTACAAATCAAAAACTAAGCATTTTTCAGCTGAAATAATGAATGTAGTCCTCTTAATTCTTGCTTCTAAAGCATTCGCAAGCAGAAATTTCAATGTACAATGATGTTTTTAAAAAAACAGTCAAAATGTGCTCCACTCGGGCTGAAAACGCTTGTTTGGGACATTACATTAATGTTGACTATAAATCATAAACTAAGCATTTTTCAGCTGAAATAATGAATGTAGTCCTCTTAATTCTTGCTTCTAAAGCATACGCAAACAGAAATTTCAATGTACAATGATGTTTTTTAAAAAACGGTCAAAATGTGCTCCACTCGGGCTGAAAACGCTTGTTCGGAACATTTCCTTAATGTTGACTATAAATCATACACTAAGAATTTTTCAGCTGAAATAATGAATGTAGTCCTCTTAATTCTTGCTTCTAAAGCATACGCAAGCAGAAATTTCAATGTACAATGATGTTTTTAAAAAAAACAGTCAAAATGCGCTACACTCGGGCTGAAAACGCTGTTGGGGACATTTCAATAATGTTGACTACATATCAAAAACTAAGCATTTTTCAGCTGAAATAATGAATGTAGTCCTCTTAATTCTTGCTTCTAAAGCATACGCAAGCAGAAATTTCAATGTACAATGATGTTTTTAAAAAAAGGGTCAAAATGTGCTCCACTCGGGCTGAAAACGCTTGTTTGGAACATTTCATTAATGTTGACTATAAATCATAAACTAAGCATTTTTCAGCTGAAATAATGAATGTAGTCCTCTTAATTCTTGCTTCTAAAGCATACGCAAGCAGAAATTTCAATGTACAATGATGTTTTTAAAAAAACAGTCAAAATGTGCTCCACTCGGGCTGAAAACGCTTGTTTGGGACATGACATTAATGTTGACTATAAATCATAAACTAAGCATTTTTCAGCTGAAATAATGAATGTAGTCCTCTTAATTCTTGCTTCTAAAGCATACGCAAGCAGAAATTTCAATGTACAATGATGTTTTTAAAAAAACAGTCAAAATGTGCTCCACTCGGGCTGAAAACGCTTGTTTGGGAAATTACATTAATGTTAACTATAAATCATAAACTAAGCATTTTTCAGCTGAAATAATGAATGTAGTCCTCTTAATTCTTGCTTCTAAAGCATAGGCAAAAAGAAATTTCAATGTACAATGATGTTTTTTAAAAAACGGTCAAAATGTGCTCCACTCGGGCTGAAAACGCTTGTTCGGAACATTTCCTTAATGTTGACTATAAATCATAAACTAAGCATTTTTCAGCTGAAATAATGAATGTAGTCCTCTTAATTCTTGCTTCTAAAGCATACGCAAGCAGAAATTTCAATGTACAATGATGTTTTTAAAAAAAACAGTCAAAATGCGCTCCACTCGGGCTGAAAACGCTGTTGGGGACATTTCATTAATGTTGACTACAAATCAAAAACTAAGCATTTTTCAGCTGAAATAATGAAAGTAGTCCTCTTAATTCTTGCTTCTAAAGCATACGCAAGCAGAAATTTCAATGTACAATGATGTTTTTAAAAAAAACAGTCAAAATGTGCTCCACTCGGGCTGAAAACGCTGTTGGGGACATTTCATTAATGTTGACTACAAATCAAAAACTAAGCATTTTTCAGCTGAAATAATGAATGTAGTCCTCTTAATTCTTGCTTCTAAAGCATACGCAAGCAGAAATTTCAATGTACAATGATGTTTTTAAAAAAACAGTCAAAATGTGCTCCACTCGGGCTGAAAACGCTGTTGGGGACATTTCATTAATGTTGACTACAAATCAAAAACTAAGCATTTTTCAGCTGAAATAATGAATGTAGTCCTCTTAATTCTTGCTTCTAAAGCATACGCAAGCAGAAATTTCAATGTACAATGATGTTTTTAAAAAAAGGATCAAAATGTGCTCCACTCGGGCTGAAAACGCTTGTTTGGAACATTTCATTAATGTTGACTATAAATCATAAACTAAGCATTTTTCAGCTGAAATAATGAATGTAGTCCTCTTAATTCTTGCTTCTAAAGCATACGCAAGCAGAAATTTCAATGTACAATGATGTTTTTAAAAAAACAGTCAAAATGTGCTCCACTCGGGCTGAAAACGCTTGTTTGGGACATGACATTAATGTTGACTATAAATCATAAACTAAGCATTTTTCAGCTGAAATAATGAATGTAGTCCTCTTAATTCTTGCTTCTAAAGCATACGCAAGCAGAAATTTCAATGTACAATGATGTTTTTAAAAAAACAGTCAAAATGTGCTCCACTCGGGCTGAAAACGCTTGTTTGGGACATTACATTAATGTTGACTATAAATCATAAACTAAGCATTTTTCAGCTGAAATAATGAATGTAGTCCTCTTAATTCTTGCTTCTAAAGCATACGCAAAAAGAAATTTCAATGTACAATGATGTTTTTTAAAAAACGGTCAAAATGTGCTCCACTCGGGCTGAAAACGCTTGTTCGGAACATTTCCTTAATGTTGACTATAAATCATAAACTAAGCATTTTTCAGCTGAAATAATGAATGTAGTCCTCTTAATTCTTGCTTCTAAAGCATACGCAAGCAGAAATTTCAATGTACAATGATGTTTTTAGAAAAAACAGTCAAAATGCGCTCCACTCGGGCTGAAAACGCTGTTGGGGACATTTCATTAATGTTGACTACAAATCAAAAACTAAGCATTTTTCAGCTGAAATAATGAATGTAGTCCTCTTAATTCTTGCTTCTAAAGCATACGCAAGCAGAAATTTCAATGTGCAATGATGTTTTTAAAAAAACAGTCAAAATGTGCTCCACTCGGGCTGAAAACGCTTGTTTGGAACATTTCATTAATGTTGACTATAAATCATAAACTAAGCATTTTTCAGCTGAAATAATGAATGTAGTCCTCTTAATTCTTGCTTCTAAAGCATACGCAAGCAGAAATTTCAATGTACAATGATGTTTTTAAAAAAACGGTCAAAATGTGCTCCACTCGGGCTGAAAACGCTTGTTTGGAACATTTCCTTAATGTTGACTATAAATCATAAACTAAGCATTTTTCAGCTGAAATAATGAATGTAGTCCTCTTAATTCTTGCTTCTAAAGCATACGCAAGCAGAAATTTCAATGTACAATGATGTTTTTAAAAAAAACAGTCAAAATGCGCTCCACTCGGGCTGAAAACGCTGTTGGGGACATTTCATTAATGTTGACTACAAATCAAAAACTAAGCATTTTTCAGCTGAAATAATGAATGTAGTCCTCTTAATTCTTGCTTCTAAAGCATACGCAAGCAGAAATTTCAATGTACAATGATGTTTTTAAAAAAAGGGTCAAAATGTGCTCCACTCGGGCTGAAAACGCTTGTTTGGAACATTTCATTAATGTTGACTATAAATCATAAACTAAGCATTTTTCAGCTGAAATAATGAATGTAGTCCTCTTAATTCTTGCTTCTAAAGCATACGCAAGCAGAAATTTCAATGTACAATGATGTTTTTAAAAAAACAGTCAAAATGTGCTCCACTCGGGCTGAAAACGCTTGTTTGGGACATGACATTAATGTTGACTATAAATCATAAACTAAGCATTTTTCAGCTGAAATAATGAATGTAGTCCTCTTAATTCTTGCTTCTAAAGCATACGCAAGCAGAAATTTCAATGTACAATGATGTTTTTAAAAAAACAGTCAAAATGTGCTCCACTCGGGCTGAAAACGCTTGTTTGGGACATTACATTAATGTTGACTATAAATCATAAACTAAGCATTTTTCAGCTGAAATAATGAATGTAGTCCTCTTAATTCTTGCTTCTAAAGCATACGCAAAAAGAAATTTCAATGTACAATGATGTTTTTTAAAAAACGGTCAAAATGTGCTCCACTCGGGCTGAAAACGCTTGTTCGGAACATTTCCTTAATGTTGACTATAAATCATAAACTAAGCATTTTTCAGCTGAAATAATGAATGTAGTCCTCTTAATTCTTGCTTCTAAAGCATACGCAAGCAGAAATTTCAATGTACAATGATGTTTTTAAAAAAAACAGTCAAAATGCGCTCCACTCGGGCTGAAAACGCTGTTGGGGACATTTCATTAATGTTGACTACAAATCAAAAACTAAGCATTTTTCAGCTGAAATAATGAATGTAGTCCTCTTAATTCTTGCTTCTAAAGCATACGCAAGCAGAAATTTCAATGTACAATGATGTTTTTAAAAAAGGGTCAAAATGTGCTCCACTCGGGCTGAAAACGCTTGTTTGGAACATTTCATTAATGTTGACTATAAATCATAAACTAAGCATTTTTCAGCTGAAATAATGAATGTAGTCCTCTTAATTCTTGCTTCTAAAGCATACGCAAGCAGAAATTTCAATGTACAATGATGTTTTTAAAAAAACAGTCAAAATGTGCTCCACTCGGGCTGAAAACGCTTGTTTGGGACATGACATTAATGTTGACTATAAATCATAAACTAAGCATTTTTCAGCTGAAATAATGAATGTAGTCCTCTTAATTCTTGCTTCTAAAGCATACGCAAGCAGAAATTTCAATGTACAATGATGTTTTTAAAAAAACAGTCAAAATGTGCTCCACTCGGGCTGAAAACGCTTGTTTGGGACATTACATTAATGTTAACTATAAATCATAAACTAAGCATTTTTCAGCTGAAATAATGAATGTAGTCCTCTTAATTCTTGCTTCTAAAGCATACGCAAAAAGAAATTTCAATGTACAATGATGTTTTTTAAAAAACGGTCAAAATGTGCTCCACTCGGGCTGAAAACGCTTGTTCGGAACATTTCCTTAATGTTGACTATAAATCATAAACTAAGCATTTTTCAGCTGAAATAATGAATGTAGTCCTCTTAATTCTTGCTTCTAAAGCATACGCAAGCAGAAATTTCAATGTACAATGATGTTTTTAAAAAAAACAGTCAAAATGCGCTCCACTCGGGCTGAAAACGCTGTTGGGGACATTTCATTAATGTTGACTACAAATCAAAAACTAAGCATTTTTCAGCTGAAATAATGAAAGTAGTCCTCTTAATTCTTGCTTCTAAAGCATACGCAAGCAGAAATTTCAATGTACAATGATGTTTTTAAAAAAAACAGTCAAAATGTGCTCCACTCGGGCTGAAAACGCTGTTGGGGACATTTCATTAATGTTGACTACAAATCAAAAACTAAGCATTTTTCAGCTGAAATAATGAATGTAGTCCTCTTAATTCTTGCTTCTAAAGCATTCGCAAGCAGAAATTTCAATGTACAATGATGTTTTTAAAAAAACAGTCAAAATGTGCTCCACTCGGGCTGAAAACGCTGTTGGGGACATTTCATTAATGTTGACTATAAATCATAAACTAAGCATTTTTCAGCTGAAATAATGAATGTAGTCCTCTTAATTCTTGCTTCTAAAGCATACGCAAGCAGAAATTTCAATGTACAATGATGTTTTTAAAAAAACGGTCAAAATGTGCTCCACTCGGGCTGAAAACGCTTGTTTGGAACATTTCCTTAATGTTGACTATAAATCATAAACTAAGCATTTTTCAGCTGAAATAATGAATGTAGTCCTCTTAATTCTTGCTTCTAAAGCATACGCAAGCAGAAATTTCAATGTACAATGATGTTTTTAAAAAAAACAGTCAAAATGCGCTCCACTCGGGCTGAAAACGCTGTTGGGGACATTTCATTAATGTTGACTACAAATCAAAAACTAAGCATTTTTCAGCTGAAATAATGAATGTAGTCCTCTTAATTCTTGCTTCTAAAGCATACGCAAGCAGAAATTTCAATGTACAATGATGTTTTTAAAAAAAGGGTCAAAATGTGCTCCACTCGGGCTGAAAACGCTTGTTTGGAACATTTCATTAATGTTGACTATAAATCATAAACTAAGCATTTTTCAGCTGAAATAATGAATGTAGTCCTCTTAATTCTTGC
Source organism: Hippichthys cyanospilos (assembly GCF_059441005.1). Classification (NCBI taxonomy): domain Eukaryota; kingdom Metazoa; phylum Chordata; class Actinopteri; order Syngnathiformes; family Syngnathidae; genus Hippichthys; species Hippichthys cyanospilos. The sequence goes on along the minus strand of NW_028283393.1, from coordinate 11,469 downwards.
TTCTAAAGCATACGCAAGCAGAAATTTCAATGTACAATGATGTTTTTAAAAAAACAGTCAAAATGTGCTCCACTCGGGCTGAAAACGCTTGTTTGGGACATGACATTAATGTTGACTATAAATCATAAACTAAGCATTTTTCAGCTGAAATAATGAATGTAGTCCTCTTAATTCTTGCTTCTAAAGCATACGCAAGCAGAAATTTCAATGTACAATGATGTTTTTAAAAAAACAGTCAAAATGTGCTCCACTCGGGCTGAAAACGCTTGTTTGGGACATTACATTAATGTTGACTATAAATCATAAACTAAGCATTTTTCAGCTGAAATAATGAATGTAGTCCTCTTAATTCTTGCTTCTAAAGCATACGCAAAAAGAAATTTCAATGTACAATGATGTTTTTTAAAAAACGGTCAAAATGTGCTCCACTCGGGCTGAAAACGCTTGTTCGGAACATTTCCTTAATGTTGACTATAAATCATAAACTAAGCATTTTTCAGCTGAAATAATGAATGTAGTCCTCTTAATTCTTGCTTCTAAAGCATACGCAAGCAGAAATTTCAATGTACAATGATGTTTTTAAAAAAAACAGTCAAAATGCGCTCCACTTGGGCTGAAAACGCTGTTGGGGACATTTCATTAATGTTGACTACAAATCAAAAACTAAGCATTTTTCAGCTGAAATAATGAATGTAGTCCTCTTAATTCTTGCTTCTAAAGCATACGCAAGCAGAAATTTCAATGTACAATGATGTTTTTAAAAAAAGGGTCAAAATGTGCTCCACTCGGGCTGAAAACGCTTGTTTGGAACATTTCATTAATGTTGACTATAAATCATAAACTAAGCATTTTTCAGCTGAAATAATGAATGTAGTCCTCTTAATTCTTGCTTCTAAAGCATACGCAAGCAGAAATTTCAATGTACAATGATGTTTTTAAAAAAACAGTCAAAATGTGCTCCACTCGGGCTGAAAACGCTTGTTTGGGACATGACATTAATGTTGACTATAAATCATAAACTAAGCATTTTTCAGCTGAAATAATGAATGTAGTCCTCTTAATTCTTGCTTCTAAAGCATACGCAAGCAGAAATTTCAATGTACAATGATGTTTTTAAAAAAGCAGTCAAAATGTGCTCCACTCGGGCTGAAAACGCTTGTTTGGGACATGACATTAATGTTGACTATAAATCATAAACTAAGCATTTTTCAGCTGAAATAATGAATGTAGTCCTCTTAATTCTTGCTTCTAAAGCATACGCAAAAAGAAATTTCAATGTACAATGATGTTTTTTAAAAAACGGTCAAAATGTGCTCCACTCGGGCTGAAAACGCTTGTTCGGAACATTTCCTTAATGTTGACTATAAATCATAAACTAAGCATTTTTCAGCTGAAATAATGAATGTAGTCCTCTTAATTCTTGCTTCTAAAGCATACGCAAGCAGAAATTTCAATGTACAATGATGTTTTTAAAAAAAACAGTCAAAATGCGCTCCACTCGGGCTGAAAACGCTGTTGGGGACATTTCATTAATGTTGACTACAAATCAAAAACTAAGCATTTTTCAGCTGAAATAATGAATGTAGTCCTCTTAATTCTTGCTTCTAAAGCATACGCAAGCAGAAATTTCAATGTACAATGATGTTTTTAAAAAAAGGGTCAAAATGTGCTCCACTCGGGCTGAAAACGCTTGTTTGGAACATTTCATTAATGTTGACTATAAATCATAAACTAAGCATTTTTCAGCTGAAATAATGAATGTAGTCCTCTTAATTCTTGCTTCTAAAGCATACGCAAGCAGAAATTTCAATGTACAATGATGTTTTTAAAAAAACAGTCAAAATGTGCTCCACTCGGGCTGAAAACGCTTGTTTGGGACATGACATTAATGTTGACTATAAATCATAAACTAAGCATTTTTCAGCTGAAATAATGAATGTAGTCCTCTTAATTCTTGCTTCTAAAGCATACGCAAAAAGAAATTTCAATGTACAATGATGTTTTTTAAAAAATGGTCAAAATGTGCTCCACTCGGGCTGAAAACGCTTGTTCGGAACATTTCCTTAATGTTGACTATAAATCATAAACTAAGCATTTTTCAGCTGAAATAATGAATGTAGTCCTCTTAATTCTTGCTTCTAAAGCATACGCAAGCAGAAATTTCAATGTACAATGATGTTTTTAAAAAAAACAGTCAAAATGCGCTCCACTCGGGCTGAAAACGCTGTTGGGGACATTTCATTAATGTTGACTACAAATCAAAAACTAAGCATTTTTCAGCTGAAATAATGAATGTAGTCCTCTTAATTCTTGCTTCTAAAGCATACGCAAGCAGAAATTTCAATGTACAATGATGTTTTTAAAAAAGGGTCAAAATGTGCTCCACTCGGGCTGAAAACGCTTGTTTGGAACATTTCATTAATGTTGACTATAAATCATAAACTAAGCATTTTTCAGCTGAAATAATGAATGTAGTCCTCTTAATTCTTGCTTCTAAAGCATACGCAAGCAGAAATTTCAATGTACAATGATGTTTTTAAAAAAACAGTCAAAATGTGCTCCACTCGGGCTGAAAACGCTTGTTTGGGACATGACATTAATGTTGACTATAAATCATAAACTAAGCATTTTTCAGCTGAAATAATGAATGTAGTCCTCTTAATTCTTGCTTCTAAAGCATACGCAAGCAGAAATTTCAATGTACAATGATGTTTTTAAAAAAACAGTCAAAATGTGCTCCACTCGGGCTGAAAACGCTTGTTTGGGACATTACATTAATGTTAACTATAAATCATAAACTAAGCATTTTTCAGCTGAAATAATGAATGTAGTCCTCTTAATTCTTGCTTCTAAAGCATACGCAAAAAGAAATTTCAATGTACAATGATGTTTTTTAAAAAACGGTCAAAATGTGCTCCACTCGGGCTGAAAACGCTTGTTCGGAACATTTCCTTAATGTTGACTATAAATCATAAACTAAGCATTTTTCAGCTGAAATAATGAATGTAGTCCTCTTAATTCTTGCTTCTAAAGCATACGCAAGCAGAAATTTCAATGTACAATGATGTTTTTAAAAAAAACAGTCAAAATGCGCTCCACTCGGGCTGAAAACGCTGTTGGGGACATTTCATTAATGTTGAATACAAATCAAAAACTAAGCATTTTTCAGCTGAAATAATGAAAGTAGTCCTCTTAATTCTTGCTTCTAAAGCATACGCAAGCAGAAATTTCAATGTACAATGATGTTTTTAAAAAAAACAGTCAAAATGTGCTCCACTCGGGCTGAAAACGCTGTTGGGGACATTTCATTAATGTTGACTACAAATCAAAAACTAAGCATTTTTCAGCTGAAATAATGAATGTAGTCCTCTTAATTCTTGCTTCTAAAGCATTCGCAAGCAGAAATTTCAATGTACAATGATGTTTTTAAAAAAACAGTCAAAATGTGCTCCACTCGGGCTGAAAACGCTGTTGGGGACATTTCATTAATGTTGACTATAAATCATAAACTAAGCATTTTTCAGCTGAAATAATGAATGTAGTCCTCTTAATTCTTGCTTCTAAAGCATACGCAAGCAGAAATTTCAATGTACAATGATGTTTTTAAAAAAACAGTCAAAATGTGCTCCACTCGGGCTGAAAACGCTTGTTTGGGACATTACATTAATGTTGACTATAAATCATAAACTAAGCATTTTTCAGCTGAAATAATGAATGTAGTCCTCTTAATTCTTGCTTCTAAAGCATACGCAAACAGAAATTTCAATGTACAATGATGTTTTTTAAAAAACGGTCAAAATGTGCTCCACTCGGGCTGAAAACGCTTGTTCGGAACATTTCCTTAATGTTGACTATAAATCATAAACTAAGCATTTTTCAGCTGAAATAATGAATGTAGTCCTCTTAATTCTTGCTTCTAAAGCATACGCAAGCAGAAATTTCAATGTACAATGATGTTTTTAAAAAAAACAGTCAAAATGCGCTCCACTCGGGCTGAAAACGCTGTTGGGGACATTTCATTAATGTTGACTACAAATCAAAAACTAAGCATTTTTCAGCTGAAATAATGAATGTAGTCCTCTTAATTCTTGCTTCTAAAGCATACGCAAGCAGAAATTTCAATGTACAATGATGTTTTTAAAAAAAGGGTCAAAATGTGCTCCACTCGGGCTGAAAACGCTTGTTTGGAACATTTCATTAATGTTGACTATAAATCATAAACTAAGCATTTTTCAGCTGAAATAATGAATGTAGTCCTCTTAATTCTTGCTTCTAAAGCATACGCAAGCAGAAATTTCAATGTACAATGATGTTTTTAAAAAAACAGTCAAAATGTGCTCCACTCGGGCTGAAAACGCTTGTTTGGGACATGACATTAATGTTGACTATAAATCATAAACTAAGCATTTTTCAGCTGAAATAATGAATGTAGTCCTCTTAATTCTTGCTTCTAAAGCATACGCAAGCAGAAATTTCAATGTACAATGATGTTTTTAAAAAAACAGTCAAAATGTGCTCCACTCGGGCTGAAAACGCTTGTTTGGGACATTACATTAATGTTGACTATAAATCATAAACTAAGCATTTTTCAGCTGAAATAATGAATGTAGTCCTCTTAATTCTTGCTTCTAAAGCATACGCAAACAGAAATTTCAATGTACAATGATGTTTTTTAAAAAACGGTCAAAATGTGCTCCACTCGGGCTGAAAACGCTTGTTCGGAACATTTCCTTAATGTTGACTATAAATCATAAACTAAGCATTTTTCAGCTGAAATAATGAATGTAGTCCTCTTAATTCTTGCTTCTAAAGCATACGCAAGCAGAAATTTCAATGTACAATGATGTTTTTAAAAAAAACAGTCAAAATGCGCTCCACTCGGGCTGAAAACGCTGTTGGGGACATTTCATTAATGTTGACTACAAATCAAAAACTAAGCATTTTTCAGCTGAAATAATGAATGTAGTCCTCTTAATTCTTGCTTCTAAAGCATACGCAAGCAGAAATTTCAATGTACAATGATGTTTTTAAAAAAAGGGTCAAAATGTGCTCCACTCGGGCTGAAAACGCTTGTTTGGAACATTTCATTAATGTTGACTATAAATCATAAACTAAGCATTTTTCAGCTGAAATAATGAATGTAGTCCTCTTAATTCTTGCTTCTAAAGCATACGCAAGCAGAAATTTCAATGTACAATGATGTTTTTAAAAAAACAGTCAAAATGTGCTCCACTCGGGCTGAAAACGCTTGTTTGGGACATGACATTAATGTTGACTATAAATCATAAACTAAGCATTTTTCAGCTGAAATAATGAATGTAGTCCTCTTAATTCTTGCTTCTAAAGCATACGCAAGCAGAAATTTCAATGTACAATGATGTTTTTAAAAAAACAGTCAAAATGTGCTCCACTCGGGCTGAAAACGCTTGTTTGGGACATTACATTAATGTTGACTATAAATCATAAACTAAGCATTTTTCAGCTGAAATAATGAATGTAGTCCTCTTAATTCTTGCTTCTAAAGCATACGCAAAAAGAAATTTCAATGTACAATGATGTTTTTTAAAAAACGGTCAAAATGTGCTCCACTCGGGCTGAAAACGCTTGTTCGGAACATTTCCTTAATGTTGACTATAAATCATAAACTAAGCATTTTTCAGCTGAAATAATGAATGTAGTCCTCTTAATTCTTGCTTCTAAAGCATACGCAAGCAGAAATTTCAATGTACAATGATGTTTTTAGAAAAAACAGTCAAAATGCGCTCCACTCGGGCTGAAAACGCTGTTGGGGACATTTCATTAATGTTGACTACAAATCAAAAACTAAGCATTTTTCAGCTGAAATAATGAATGTAGTCCTCTTAATTCTTGCTTCTAAAGCATACGCAAGCAGAAATTTCAATGTACAATGATGTTTTTAAAAAAAGGGTCAAAATGTGCTCCACTCGGGCTGAAAACGCTTGTTTGGAACATTTCATTAATGTTGACTATAAATCATAAACTAAGCATTTTTCAGCTGAAATAATGAATGTAGTCCTCTTAATTCTTGCTTCTAAAGCATACGCAAGCAGAAATTTCAATGTACAATGATGTTTTTAAAAAAAGGGTCAAAATGTGCTCCACTCGGGCTGAAAACGCTTGTTTGGAACATTTCATTAATGTTGACTATAAATCATAAACTAAGCATTTTTCAGCTGAAATAATGAATGTAGTCCTCTTAATTCTTGCTTCTAAAGCATACGCAAGCAGAAATTTCAATGTACAATGATGTTTTTAAAAAAACAGTCAAAATGTGCTCCACTCGGGCTGAAAACGCTTGTTTGGGACATGACATTAATGTTGACTATAAATCATAAACTAAGCATTTTTCAGCTGAAATAATGAATGTAGTCCTCTTAATTCTTGCTTCTAAAGCATACGCAAGCAGAAATTTCAATGTACAATGATGTTTTTAAAAAAACAGTCAAAATGTGCTCCACTCGGGCTGAAAACGCTTGTTTGGGACATTACATTAATGTTGACTATAAATCATAAACTAAGCATTTTTCAGCTGAAATAATGAATGTAGTCCTCTTAATTCTTGCTTCTAAAGCATACGCAAAAAGAAATTTCAATGTACAATGATGTTTTTTAAAAAACGGTCAAAATGTGCTCCACTCGGGCTGAAAACGCTTGTTCGGAACATTTCCTTAATGTTGACTATAAATCATAAACTAAGCATTTTTCAGCTGAAATAATGAATGTAGTCCTCTTAATTCTTGCTTCTAAAGCATACGCAAGCAGAAATTTCAATGTACAATGATGTTTTTAAAAAAAACAGTCAAAATGCGCTCCACTCGGGCTGAAAACGCTGTTGGGGACATTTCATTAATGTTGACTACAAATCAAAAACTAAGCATTTTTCAGCTGAAATAATGAATGTAGTCCTCTTAATTCTTGCTTCTAAAGCATACGCAAGCAGAAATTTCAATGTACAATGATGTTTTTAAAAAAAGGGTCAAAATGTGCTCCACTCGGGCTGAAAACGCTTGTTTGGAACATTTCATTAATGTTGACTATAAATCATAAACTAAGCATTTTTCAGCTGAAATAATGAATGTAGTCCTCTTAATTCTTGCTTCTAAAGCATACGCAAGCAGAAATTTCAATGTACAATGATGTTTTTAAAAAAACAGTCAAAATGTGCTCCACTCGGGCTGAAAACGCTTGTTTGGGACATGACATTAATGTTGACTATAAATCATAAACTAAGCATTTTTCAGCTGAAATAATGAATGTAGTCCTCTTAATTCTTGCTTCTAAAGCATACGCAAGCAGAAATTTCAATGTACAATGATGTTTTTAAAAAAAGGGTCAAAATGTGCTCCACTCGGGCTGAAAACGCTTGTTTGGAACATTTCATTAATGTTGACTATAAATCATAAACTAAGCATTTTTCAGCTGAAATAATGAATGTAGTCCTCTTAATTCTTGCTTCTAAAGCATACGCAAGCAGAAATTTCAATGTACAATGATGTTTTTAAAAAAGCAGTCAAAATGTGCTCCACTCGGGCTGAAAACGCTTGTTTGGGACATGACATTAATGTTGACTATAAATCATAAACTAAGCATTTTTCAGCTGAAATAATGAATGTAGTCCTCTTAATTCTTGCTTCTAAAGCATACGCAAAAAGAAATTTCAATGTACAATGATGTTTTTTAAAAAACGGTCAAAATGTGCTCCACTCGGGCTGAAAACGCTTGTTCGGAACATTTCCTTAATGTTGACTATAAATCATAAACTAAGCATTTTTCAGCTGAAATAATGAATGTAGTCCTCTTAATTCTTGCTTCTAAAGCATACGCAAGCAGAAATTTCAATGTACAATGATGTTTTTAAAAAAAACAGTCAAAATGCGCTCCACTCGGGCTGAAAACGCTGTTGGGGACATTTCATTAATGTTGACTACAAATCAAAAACTAAGCATTTTTCAGCTGAAATAATGAATGTAGTCCTCTTAATTCTTGCTTCTAAAGCATACGCAAGCAGAAATTTCAATGTACAATGATGTTTTTAAAAAAAGGGTCAAAATGTGCTCCACTCGGGCTGAAAACGCTTGTTTGGAACATTTCATTAATGTTGACTATAAATCATAAACTAAGCATTTTTCAGCTGAAATAATGAATGTAGTCCTCTTAATTCTTGCTTCTAAAGCATACGCAAGCAGAAATTTCAATGTACAATGATGTTTTTAAAAAAACAGTCTAAATGTGCTCCACTCGGGCTGAAAACGCTTGTTTGGGACATGACATTAATGTTGACTATAAATCATAAACTAAGCATTTTTCAGCTGAAATAATGAATGTAGTCCTCTTAATTCTTGCTTCTAAAGCATACGCAAAAAGAAATTTCAATGTACAATGATGTTTTTTAAAAAACGGTCAAAATGTGCTCCACTCGGGCTGAAAACGCTTGTTCGGAACATTTCCTTAATGTTGACTATAAATCATAAACTAAGCATTTTTCAGCTGAAATAATGAATGTAGTCCTCTTAATTCTTGCTTCTAAAGCATACGCAAGCAGAAATTTCAATGTACAATGATGTTTTTAAAAAAAACAGTCAAAATGCGCTCCACTCGGGCTGAAAACGCTGTTGGGGACATTTCATTAATGTTGACTACAAATCAAAAACTAAGCATTTTTCAGCTGAAATAATGAATGTAGTCCTCTTAATTCTTGCTTCTAAAGCATACGCAAGCAGAAATTTCAATGTACAATGATGTTTTTAAAAAAGGGTCAAAATGTGCTCCACTCGGGCTGAAAACGCTTGTTTGGAACATTTCATTAATGTTGACTATAAATCATAAACTAAGCATTTTTCAGCTGAAATAATGAATGTAGTCCTCTTAATTCTTGCTTCTAAAGCATACGCAAGCAGAAATTTCAATGTACAATGATGTTTTTAAAAAAGCAGTCAAAATGTGCTCCACTCGGGCTGAAAACGCTTGTTTGGGACATGACATTAATGTTGACTATAAATCATAAACTAAGCATTTTTCAGCTGAAATAATGAATGTAGTCCTCTTAATTCTTGCTTCTAAAGCATACGCAAAAAGAAATTTCAATGTACAATGATGTTTTTTAAAAAACGTTCAAAATGTGCTCCACTCGGGCTGAAAACGCTTGTTCGGAACATTTCCTTAATGTTGACTATAAATCATAAACTAAGCATTTTTCAGCTGAAATAATGAATGTAGTCCTCTTAATTCTTGCTTCTAAAGCATACGCAAGCAGAAATTTCAATGTACAATGATGTTTTTAAAAAAAACAGTCAAAATGCGCTCCACTCGGGCTGAAAACGCTGTTGGGGACATTTCATTAATGTTGACTACAAATCAAAAACTAAGCATTTTTCAGCTGAAATAATGAATGTAGTCCTCTTAATTCTTGCTTCTAAAGCATACGCAAGCAGAAATTTCAATGTACAATGATGTTTTTAAAAAAAGGGTCAAAATGTGCTCCACTCGGGCTGAAAACGCTTGTTTGGAACATTTCATTAATGTTGACTATAAATCATAAACTAAGCATTTTTCAGCTGAAATAATGAATGTAGTCCTCTTAATTCTTGCTTCTAAAGCATACGCAAGCAGAAATTTCAATGTACAATGATGTTTTTAAAAAAACAGTCAAAATGTGCTCCACTCGGGCTGAAAACGCTTGTTTGGGACATGACATTAATGTTGACTATAAATCATAAACTAAGCATTTTTCAGCTGAAATAATGAATGTAGTCCTCTTAATTCTTGCTTCTAAAGCATACGCAAAAAGAAATTTCAATGTACAATGATGTTTTTTAAAAAATGGTCAAAATGTGCTCCACTCGGGCTGAAAACGCTTGTTCGGAACATTTCCTTAATGTTGACTATAAATCATAAACTAAGCATTTTTCAGCTGAAATAATGAATGTAGTCCTCTTAATTCTTGCTTCTAAAGCATACGCAAGCAGAAATTTCAATGTACAATGATGTTTTTAAAAAAAACAGTCAAAATGCGCTCCACTCGGGCTGAAAACGCTGTTGGGGACATTTCATTAATGTTGACTACAAATCAAAAACTAAGCATTTTTCAGCTGAAATAATGAATGTAGTCCTCTTAATTCTTGCTTCTAAAGCATACGCAAGCAGAAATTTCAATGTACAATGATGTTTTTAAAAAAGGGTCAAAATGTGCTCCACTCGGGCTGAAAACGCTTGTTTGGAACATTTCATTAATGTTGACTATAAATCATAAACTAAGCATTTTTCAGCTGAAATAATGAATGTAGTCCTCTTAATTCTTGCTTCTAAAGCATACGCAAGCAGAAATTTCAATGTACAATGATGTTTTTAAAAAAACAGTCAAAATGTGCTCCACTCGGGCTGAAAACGCTTGTTTGGGACATGACATTAATGTTGACTATAAATCATAAACTAAGCATTTTTCAGCTGAAATAATGAATGTAGTCCTCTTAATTCTTGCTTCTAAAGCATACGCAAGCAGAAATTTCAATGTACAATGATGTTTTTAAAAAAACAGTCAAAATGTGCTCCACTCGGGCTGAAAACGCTTGTTTGGGACATTACATTAATGTTAACTATAAATCATAAACTAAGCATTTTTCAGCTGAAATAATGAATGTAGTCCTCTTAATTCTTGCTTCTAAAGCATACGCAAAAAGAAATTTCAATGTACAATGATGTTTTTTAAAAAACGGTCAAAATGTGCTCCACTCGGGCTGAAAACGCTTGTTCGGAACATTTCCTTAATGTTGACTATAAATCATAAACTAAGCATTTTTCAGCTGAAATAATGAAAGTAGTCCTCTTAATTCTTGCTTCTAAAGCATACGCAAGCAGAAATTTCAATGTACAATGATGTTTTTAAAAAAAACAGTCAAAATGCGCTCCACTCGGGCTGAAAACGCTGTTGGGGACATTTCATTAATGTTGAATACAAATAAAAAACTAAGCATTTTTCAGCTGAAATAATGAAAGTAGTCCTCTTAATTCTTGCTTCTAAAGCATACGCAAGCAGAAATTTCAATGTACAATGATGTTTTTAAAAAAAACAGTCAAAATGTGCTCCACTCGGGCTGAAAACGCTGTTGGGGACATTTCATTAATGTTGACTACAAATCAAAAACTAAGCATTTTTCAGCTGAAATAATGAATGTAGTCCTCTTAATTCTTGCTTCTAAAGCATTCGCAAGCAGAAATTTCAATGTACAATTGTGTTTTTAAAAAAACAGTCAAAATGTGCTCCACTCGGGCTGAAAACGCTGTTGGGGACATTTCATTAATGTTGACTATAAATCATAAACTAAGCATTTTTCAGCTGAAATAATGAATGTAGTCCTCTTAATTCTTGCTTCTAAAGCATACGCAAGCAGAAATTTCAATGTACAATGATGTTTTTAAAAAAACAGTCAAAATGTGCTCCACTCGGGCTGA